>NW_026706955.1:0-519513 GCF_024137745.1 Phymastichus coffea | reverse complement strand
TTTCTGATTATTAAATGCAATTTATAGAAATTCATTAATTTTTTTAAGTATTAAAAATAGGTGCTTGAAATAATGGAAAACTACTGTAGTAAATTTTAGCTTAGCAAGTGTGAAAACTGTGGTCATAAACTTGGGTCATTTTCAGCAGTGATATAGCGTACGAGCAATTGTTGACTTTAGTTAACTCGGCAAAATTTAGTCACGTTACTGCTGACGTATTTTATATACCGTATGACGTGATGTTCCTTGAATTGTGTGAAACATATATATGACGAGATTTGTATTCAGTTTTAAGATAGAAACCTTTAATTAAAAATAGTTATTATAGTTGTTATTTATAGAATGTTTTTTCTAACATTTGAGATTAGTTGCACTGACAAATTACTTCATTAATTTTAACTGTATTGTTTTAAAATTGAAGTTAATTTAATTTTTTTTCTCTATTTTTAGTTTAAAAGCTATACGTGCTAAAGTATGGAAAGCCCGAACAGACAGTCCTCTGTTCAACTGCAAGATGTATGCCGCGGGCATGGAAATGCTTTATAAGAAGATGTGGGAGCGTTACACCCGTGGTGAGAAACCCGATCACATTGCTGCTGTAGACAAGACGGACAGTCACAACGAGTTGAAGAGCTTATAATTTTGGCGAAGAAAGAAACCTAAAAAACATAAATTTGGCACTGGTGGCCATTCGATCTCCAGAGCTTGTACAATTTTTTCTCTTTATTAGCCGTGGCGAACGGAAGCATTTAAAAGTGCTGCTCACCATGTGGAAAGACTTTAATTATTAATCGAGCGATAGCTGCTCACAAATTGTTTAATTTTTCTTTATTCTTTTTTTTTCATTTACATTCATTCAAATGAGATGCTTACTCTTTTGACGATCTTCGAGAGAGAAAAGCTTTGTAACAATATGAATGAAGACTAATGCACTAATTGCTATTTATTTTCAATGACACACTGACTAGATAGACAATTTGCAAAGGGTTCGTTTATTGAGAGACATTCTTTATTTTTTTGTATTCGAAGTCAGAAGAATGATTGCACTTTCGAAAGTTATGACAAATTGCGGACTTTTATTTTTTCATACCCCCACTTGATGAATCGTATTTGTATTTGCTATTTCATATTTCTCTAAAAAACAAATCAATAAATATAAACGATTTATAGCGAAAGAGACTATTCCGTGAAACATCACGACGATGGTGGAAGTAAAATGAATTATAATAATCGTTGGTTGGTTTTTCATCATGGCGTACACGTGTTGATGAGAAAGAGTCACTTTCATGATTGTATAAATTGCCGAACGTTTATCACTTGTAAATATTTCTAAACAAATGCTAATGACGAACAGTTACTTTAATCTCGTTTATAGTTCTTAGCTTTAAGGTAAGTTCGAAAGATGTGTGGAACGTTACGTATAAATCGTATAGTGAATATGTAAATTTAGAGAATAAAATAGTGAATATTTATGTTTTAGTAATTATTTAATTGTACCTTCAAAGTAGTAGCCATTTCCCGTATTCATAGAAATAAGATAGTAAATTATTGATTTTCTAGTGAAATATTTGTTAAATTTAATTTTTAATTTTTTACAATACCGTTTTATATTCTTAAATCATACATTTTTTGTTTTAAATGCAGCTTTTTAATTTTATTTCAATAGTAATTAATAAAATGACGCGCGCGTTTTTAATCAAACAGCAGAATTACTTCGAGTTACTTGAAGGATATGGTATACGTACTCGAATACTTTAAGCAAATTAAAAAATTCCAATTGTCGATATTTTAACGTGCAGAAATAATATAATTTAGTGTTTGACTAGACTATTAATCACATAAATAGGAAGTCACTAACAATTTCAATATTACCATTAGGTTTTAATTTTGACGTGACAAAAATAATAGAAAATTATTCGTTGGAAAAATTATTAAACATATGAAAAACAAAAGTGAGATTATACATTTTCAAAATTTGTGCACTTGCGTAAGTGTACTTATAAATAATAGAAGCTATAATTTATTTATATAAATATTGAAATTTGATTAGAGCACTTTGAACGCTATGACGATGCAAATTCATCGTTTAAATTATTAAAAAGCATTATTAATATCAATTATTATAGCTTGAATGATTAAATTAAATTACGAAAAAATGACTAAGCAAGTTTTTTCATAGCTATTACGGTTGAGTAAATTGTTTTAAAATTGTTTGATCAAAGCAGCAGCATCGATGCAACTGCGAATTTTTAGCTAACATAAAAAAACAATTAAAACTTATAGACGGATCCAATTATCATGAGGTCATTTCTCTGTTTTCCATTTATTAATAATAATAATATCATCATATAAATACTAATCCTATACATTGAATTCATTGAACACATTTTTTCCTCCGTAAATTTTTTTTTATACTTGAAAATAATCACTGTAATATTCAGCTCATCAATAGAAGATTACTTCTAATAAAATAAACCGCAAAAGATTCAGTTGGAAATGCAATGGCAGTGAGTGTGCAACTTGAAATTAAACATCGATCAAGTTTTGCAACTAGCCGTCAAATGCTCGATGGCAGTTTCACAATCGAATTATTAATTATTAATTTATGGCGAAGTTGTATGCCTACGATTCATTTGTCCATCGCTAATTAGCTTCCACGCGTAGTAGAACGGACTGTATGGATAATTACAATTGGCATCTCCCTGTTGTATGGGTATTTCATCGTACGTAGATTAGCGTCACTTTCGTCACAAAGTCCATTGAAATTTAACGCCCGATGGCAAACTCTTATCAACCGCTCGAAAATATACACGCCGACGACTCGCCAATGCCAGATGCCGCCAGCAGTCCAAGCCGCCGGAGCTTGCAATCAGCTTGCATTGCCGCCCATCGTGCAGTTCTAAATTCGGCTCTTGTGTGCGTACCTGTAGGCGTGCCTACGTGCTTTTGCGCAACGACTCGCGCGCGGCGAACGAGGTCGGGAAGCGGAAAGAAAAACGTAAATATTTGGGGTGGAAGCGAGGCGCCGCGTGAAAATGCACGCTGTTCTCGCGTTGTTTGCGCAAGCACGGACGGGAAACCCGAGTCTCTTCTCGCGTTCTCGGGAGATCGCCTTCGATCGATGAGTGCGCGCCGCGGCGACGGGACTGCACGCGCCTCCGTTGCGGGTGCGTCGGGACGACAGCGAAGCCAGCGGCGTTGAGCCGCGAGAGCAACGAGCCCGAGAACGAGACAATCGCGCTTTATCAGACCGGTCGAAAGGGAAAAGTCGAACAAGGCCGTCGCCTCGCGCGCCGCGCTCGCGCAGGTCTGTCGCTGCGCCAGCCAATTGGAACGAATTAATGCGTGCGCCGCTATCAAGCGGCCGACCGACCGAGCGACCTGCTCCGAGTTTTGCAATGCAGCATCGCTCGCTCTGGCAAATTAACAGCGCCCGGCGGAAATTGCAGCGCTTTTGCGCCAAGTGTCGCGGGAATTCGGGTTTGAGCGTGGTTTTTCCGTGTCGCTGCGGGACGGACGGCCAAAGCTGCTGGCTTTGCAAACCGACGCGAGCCTTTGGCGCTGAGTCGACTCGTTCGAATGCTCGAGATTGACGCATCGAAGCTCTCTTGAAACTGTTTTCCGCGAAACCACGCGGCTTCAAACAATTACGCGCGATATCCTTCTCTAACGTTATTCGCGTTAGGGTTCCGAGAATCGTCAAATAAACGTTAATAGGACGCGTAGATTGCCGAGCGTACAAAGTAATTACATTACGTGAACATTATAGCAATCGGAAAATAATGGCGCGACCGGGCTGTGTAAATCCTTCGCGCGGAAAACGGCTATATCCAGCCATGCGGTAATAAACCGTCAATTAAACGTGGCAGCGGCAGCGACAATGAAAAATGAAAAAAAAACGCGCGCGCACATACGACCACGGAGCTGCTAACAATTACGGGTGGCGGCTATCTCTAGCGCACGTAAATAAAAGCTCGCGCGCCCATTAAAATGTAAACGAAATCGCATTTTTCGTCCTCGTGCAAGACAAAACAAAAAGAATTATCCCCGCGGCTAACTTCCCGACTTTCCTGTATAAGCAATGAAACTCTCTCTTTCTCTCTCTCTCTCTCTCTCTCTCCGCCAGATGCAAATCGGAAATGCATAAAACATCAAAAAGTGCACTTGCCAACACTGATACTTTTCCAACGACGTCGGCGATTCATCTTTTTCATCCACGAGAACTTCTTTTTCAAGTGCTTTGGTTATTGCGGGGACACTCGCGCTTCTTCCTCTTTCTTTTTTTTTCCTTTTGAGAACGAGAGAGAGATGGAATTTTTTTGCCGGGAGGGAAAATGTGTGGTGGCGACCTTCGTAGGGCGAAGCGAAGTCACGAGCGGACCGTCAAATCGAGTGGTAAAGGGTCCCGCGACGAATTTGAGCTTGGTTTGGACTTTACTTTCGCCTAATAAAGCTCGAAGTGGTAGGCTGCGTTGACGAGGCTAGGACGAAAAGAAAACAAGTTTAGGCAGACGTAGAAAAAGTCCGCACGCGTCTGGCTGCCGATCGATTGAGAAGTCAAAGCGAGTCAAACGATTTTTCATCCTCTCCCGTTCACGTATGGGCGTTTCCACCTGTGCGCGTGCTCCAGGCGGTTAATGCGTCGAGTCGAACGCATCGCCTCGCTTCCGTTTCCCTCGCGCGTTTCTCTTCTTTCTCGCGGGTCTCGAGTGCCGCAAGCTCCCGCAGGCTACAGGATGGTTCACGGAAAAATCCAAACGAGCCTATACGACGCTATTTATACAAAGAATAAATTGATCGAGCTCGGCGACTATTTTAGCGCTTTGTTTTCGAACGGGAGCTATTAATAACGAATAGACAGGCATTCGAGATGCCAAGTTGGCGTTCGGATGACGACAAGTCCGTAGAACCGAGCGCTACTGGAACGAAATCACTCGACGCCCGTAGGAGACGAGCGTTCGATAAGCTCCGGCGAGGGGGGCGCGCTTTAATCAGGAAAAGTCGATGGCAATTAGGGCGTCCGAAAGAGAGCAATCCCCTTGGAGCGAGCGCGCGGCTGTCCCAGATTCGCGAGCTGCATTGCAGTGGCGCGAGTCTCTCTTGCTTCTTCCCGCGGGGCGGGCCTGGGGGGGGCGGAGGGGCGCAACCCGCGTAATGGAAATTTAAAGAGGGGCAATTTCGCTCCGGCACCGAATGCCCCGTCCTTCTGCCAGATAAGGCAGCGCGCTATTCTGGCGGACGCGCCGCCGTATAGCCACGGCTTTATACGAAAATTCGAGGACGGCGCGGCGATCGTTGCGAGGAAAGATGGAGCGTCGTTAGGCCGCGCGAGTGCAAAGATCCGAGCAAAGTTTCGTGGCTCTATCGAGAGCATTCCCGGCCGGACGAACTTTTGGACTTTACCTTCGGGTCACCGTCGCAGTCGAGATAGTTTTCATTCCTGAAGGACAGTGCTCAACTGAGAAAAACAAAAAAAAAGCACAATGGCTCCAGTGCAAAATCACGGATGTTATTTTTAAAATACGGATTTTCGGGCGCAGTCGCGTTACTAGTATTACAAGCGGCCGCTGAACGTGGTATTTTCTTGTGGAAATCGTATGCTATTGAATGTTTAAAAGCAAAAACTAATAAAAAAAATGTTAATACCATCTACAAAATCTTTTTTAAATTCTATATTTTACGGAGTGAATGTTGAGCCTTATCGCTCGAAAACAGCACGACTCATCGGGAATCCAACCGAAGACGGTGCAACGTTGAAAGTAGCGTCGATAAAGCCAACGGCCAAAGGCACCTCACAGTACTGTCAATTACGGACGAGCGCCGACAAACGCGCGTCGTCGGGCGCGAGCTAATTAAAAATTGACTTTCACCGGTAGTGCGCGCGGATAAAAAAATCGCCGAAGATGCGAGCGTACGACTGGCGAACAGAAACAAGGGGAACAAGGAATCTAGAGAGGTATAACGGAATCCACGCGAATAAATTACAAGGAAATTCATAGTCGCAGGCATATATATGTATATAAATACGTGGGAGAAAGCATCGAAGAGCGTCCACGTGTGTGACCTCGGCTTCTTATACACACTGCGAAACACTACACAAAGAGCTAAAACTCTCCTTCTCTCTCTCGTAGCAAGGCCTCGACTCTAGGAGTTTTGGGAAAAGTATACCTTTTGCGAGCACGATCTTTTTTAGAATCTATCGACTACTAAATGAGAACATTTTCTATCGGATCTGCCCTTCGGGGTGGCTTCTTTTGTGTGTGATCGTGCAACACGAATTTTCAGATTCACTGTCGCGATTTCGTTTTGATCTATTGAATACCAGTGGTTTTTTCTTTAGTAAATTGCGAGGAATGATTTTATTTTTGTTTGAATTGAAGTGTTGTATGTGTGTTTATCAGGCAGAATTTAAATCTTAATCGTTTCATTTTAACGTTAAACAATTATCAGGTATATTGTTAGTTTTTGAAGTTATATTAACGAATGTTTCGATACGAAGGTTCGAAAAGCAATTAAAAAAATTAAAATGAAACTCTCGCAAATAGAATCAAGTGATGATATGAATATGTAAACTTAAAGATTCAACGATATCTTACAGTCAACGTGCAAGTAGCAATTTGTGTCTTCCGATAAAGTAGAAAAACTTGTATGAAACGTATCGAGCGCTATTTCGATGTAATATTGCACAGTCTGTTACCGCGCGACATCGCGAGTCGCGAGGAGCAACTAAATTTCTGCCGGCACGCGAGCTGGCAATCGAAGAGTTGCAAGCTCGCTCGGGCGTGTTTCACGAGAACGTAACGAACGAGTTGTAACGCATTTTCGTGGTGATTTTTCCAGTCCCCTAAAAAATGCACGCCGAACTTCGTCGAGCTGACCGAGGCGAACGCGAGCGAGAGGCCCAATTACAAAAGTGCACTCCCCGAGGAGAAGGCGTTACATCGCGGACGCTATTCCCCATCGAGACTCGACGTCGTTCGACTGCTAGCAAAACTTGGGACGCTCGAGTGTCGTCGACGTGAACGCCGCGCCTTTGTCGAATTAGTCCCGAGGCTCATTTGCCGACAAGTGCAGAGAGTCGCGGCTGCTGTCGGTTTCGCTCACCTTGGCGCTTCTTATTCCGGAGCGTCGGTTCCAGGTGTAAAAGCTCATCCGCGGCAGCGACATTCGCGAGGACGGTGCGGCCGAGAGCTGCTCTGGCTACTCGAGAATGAAGCGCCAGTAATCAAATGACGAATCCGGTATTTCGCCGCTGCTCGGAAAATTACGGCGCCCGGCTGGTCATCGTGTCGCGGACAAACGCGAGAGCGCGTGCACGTGGCGCGCAGTGCAACCTCCGCCGGGCGATAAACTTTCGACCGCGGATCTGCGCCGAGCCCGTAAAAGAGACGAAAGTCGGAGCGAATTGGCGCGCAAAGTGTAAACGCGAGCCACCCACGCGAGGCGGCCACGGCGAGAGAGCCATTTTCCCGGAAAGTAATTCCAAGCGGGAGTTTAAGCGTCGGCTCGAACGTGCGGAGGTCAATCGAGGTTTCCAGGCCGTGCATAAATTCGATTTTAGAACTCGCGTGTCGCGCGTGTGGCGGCTCGCCGTCTATACACCTCTCTCCTCCCTTTCTCGCTCTCTTTCTCACTGCGGAATGAGCGCGACGACGTCGTGTACTTACTAGGATGCGTTTTACCGACGCACGTAAGATTTGCAACAAGTGGAACGACGCAATTCTCGTGGAATCATTCGGGTGTACCTTGGATTATCGACGACGAAACTTCCTTTCCTTCCGGCTACTTGACTTTACAGGATAAACATAACCCGCGCAGTCTTTCCTCGGCTCCGACTCTTGATATATATACAGCCTCGCGTAGGAGATGGATGCCTCGCCGATAACTTGGGCAAATGTATCATCGTACACGCCCACCACGATGACCGTTGCTGCTGCTGCTGCTGCTGCTGCTGCTGCTGCTGCTGTTGCTGACCGGCCGTAAATCTTCGCCGCCGAAAACCATCCTTTCGGCTCGGCCTTTTCCGCCTTCCGTGAAATTTACCTGGCGTAGGGCGAAGCTCTTGCGAAAAAATCGCGCGCGAGGGAAATCAGGCGGAAGAGGCGCGCCGTTCAAGATTCAAAGGAACTGGAAAAATTATCGCACCGCTTCAACTTAATTTTGGTACATACGTACACTTAAAAGAAAAAATGTATGTGTATACCAATTTTGATATTGTGACTCTGATGGTGGTTCGGCGTCCACCTTGAGCTATAGGTCCCGTAATTATAGGGGTGAGTGGCATCTCCTCGGGCTATCCGTAGGGGGATTTACATCCGGGTTTTCGTTTTTACTTCGCGTAGAACCGAATAAATGCGGGAGTTGACGGATAGGATATATACAGTGCAAAAAGAGGAAATACGAGTATCAAAATTAGGGGAGATGCCTCCCACGCAACAACGGGGTGCGCGTTACCCTGAAAACCTAACAAATATGTAGGGAGAACGGAAAACAACTATTCGATTATGGCGCTATTGAAGCTAGCCGAAAGAGTTTGAGTTATGGTCTTGAAAAAATTTTGGTTATAAATTAAAATATTTCAATTGTTTTGTGCATGTCAAAAATGAAATTTTTGTACAACTCTTATACACAATCTTCGTAAATTTACCGACACGTTCAACGACAGTTTATTGGTTCGCTAACCTAATGTTGATTTTCATTTAATCAATCATCAGCATTTACCGTTGGGCCAAAACAAAGCAAAAATTATTCCGATCATGCGAGGTAACACCAAAATCTTTCAATGCAATTAAAATTGACTTTCACTGTCACTCATACCTTACTCGCTTGGTTTGCTAGATTTCGAATTGTATATTAGACGTTTGAAGCCAACACGACGATCGCAATTTTCACTTGCAAGCCATTGTGAATAGCAACGCGCTCAGGCAAATCCAAAGGAGCGAACCAGCTGGTTTGCTCTCCGCGGTGAGGAAAAGCGGATCGGGACGAAATGAAAAGCTCGCGAATCTCTCGAGGCCGTGGGACGACGAAACATTGTCAAAAACGGAAACCCTTGGTCGCGCGAGCGAAGGACGAATGATCGAGATGCTATCTCGTAGCAGGATTTTTGTTATTCGGCTATCGCGGCCCCTAAAACCGCGCCCGATTGATTCTCTCGCTCGAAGCGGATTTCTCTTTCTGGACACGAGAGGATTCCGTGAGAGAAAGGCATTATATATACAACAATTTGACCCAAAGCCGCAGCCGGCGACCGAGTGGGGGATACTTTTTCTCTTTTATACGCTTCCTGCGGGTCAGGGATGCGCCACGAGTTTTCTGGGATAAGGATCGTGTGTCGAGCTCTGATACTCGTGTTTTTATGCTTACTGGAAAGAAACCTTTGTCAGCGTTTTTTTATTTCGGTGAATTGATTGCCGAAGAGATTAGCAATTGCATTGTTTTCAAAAATCTGGTGAAATGCAGTGTTTTAATTGACATTGTTCTCGCACTTCTCCTCGCGTTCCAAATGTATATTTGGACTGGAATATTATTCAGCAATCCTGTTGACAACCATCAGCTAAATTCGTGTTTCCCTCTAATTCTGGTAATTAGAAGAATGCCAGACACGATTCACACTTGCATCGCAATGAAATCTCCTTTTCCTTCATTTCAGTGGACTTGAATACTTCGTGCGACTATATTTATAAAATCAATTCTTAACTAAATAAGAAAATAAACGTATATAATGAAAAAAATAATTACTTCCTCGTCCTTAAGTATTTTCAGGATATAGAGTAAAATTCTGGTGGCCTGCGCGCACATTCCGGCAGTAAACTTCTACATTCGATTTACCTTCTCCATCTTACGTTAATGTATCGCAGATAACTTGATTATCGTCGGATCCTGGAGGGGGGAAACCTTAAATGAATCCCCAATAAAATTACGGTACACGCCATACGCTGAAAAGCAGAGACGGAAGACGGCTAGGCGAACCATCCGCGAATAGCCGGCGCGCGCGGCGATGATCCAGACCACGCGTCCACGTCTCGAGCCGAACGGCGGCGACGGGGTAGGGCAATAATCAAGCCGACAGTCCACTGCAAATAGACACGGAGAATATAGACATTCGATCAATCCGCAGACGGCGACCGTTATAACCGAGCGACTACCACGTCGGCGAGCTAATGCCTCCGCTTCGTAACGGCCGCTGTGTCGGCGGAGGGGGTGGCTCTTGTCGCGCGCGCAGGCCCGTTGGATTTTGCCCGAGCCAACGGAGAGGCGATTTTCAAAGGCGACGGTTTTGCGCGCCGCGTGCCCAACGGCGGCGACCGATTCCCGTTAGCGCTCTTTCGGGCGAGGTGGGCTTCCCTCGCTAATTGACCGACGTGATTACTTGCGGCGCGACGAAGCCGAAGCGCGCGTCGCTCGCGAAACTTTTCGTTCGCCATCCGTGACTGTCCGTTCAATTAAAGTCGAATCTCACCCTGCTCGTCGCCAAAGTAAGAGAGGAGAAGAAAGAGTAACGCGCGATTTTCCAAAACCTCACGCTCCAAGTTTACCGTTCGCTCACCGCTACCCCCACCTAAACATCCGCCAATCGACAGACAGCTCTCGCTTTGAGCAACTACGTCACGCTGGCAAAGAAAAATAAATTGCTTTTTCCACGGGCGCCACATTACGGTGTGTCTTCGAAAAACGCTCCGATAAAAATGGAGCAGTCGGCCCGAAAATAGCCTGTCGACGTCGAAAAATAGCGCGCTCGCGGCTCTAAAAATAGAGATGGAAAGTAAACAACAACAGCAACAAAAAGAAAGAGAGATATCGCTCGGGAGCACACGGGAAAAATAAAGGAAAAACGGGAGCGTACAACGAGGGTGGAAAAGTAGAGAGCGAGAGAGAGAGGAGGGGGTCGAGTATTGATTGCGCTAGTATAGCGGCAGTCGAAGCGCGCGGGGTGAAACTGGGTCGAAGCCACGCGCGAAGGGAGGGGAAAAGGAGGCCGCCGCCGAGAGTTCGCACACTCGCGCGAGTGCGCGCGTACGTGTTCGTTCCCCTCGCTCTCGCGTTGTCGATCCTTTCGACGCACGCCAATTTCGCACAGCCGAAGCTCGGCCGTGAGCGCCGGTCCGCGGGAGAGCGGGTGCAGCGCGCGAAGGGCGAGAGAACGAGCGCGCGGCGACCCGGCGAAGACGACGGAGATGCGGGCGCGGAAGCCTCGCCCCTCGAGAGCCCTCGCCGTCGGCGGCGACGCCGCGCGGATGGATCCTTGACATAAATAATCAGCAGCGGAGCGAGCGAGCGAGCACAAGCCCTCGTCGCCATGGAGACGCGCATCGATCGCTTTCCGCGCGGCGTAGCGCTGCCTCCGACTCGGGCGCGCGCGATCGCGCACACGGCGCGTGTAAAACTTCCCCTGGCTGTTTTTCCTGCGCGCGTTCGAAAATTGACGGCTCGTCGGAGGCTCGCTCGCGCGCGCGAATACTGTCGAATTGTCGCGCGGGGATTGTTTGTAGATTTTAATGAAGGACAGGACCGAAGAGCGACCGGCCGCTTGTGTAAACGACAATCGGGTTTTCCGCAAGCGCTCCTGTAAATTTCCAAAGCCAAATCCGATCCGCGAGCCGCGTATTCGTTCATTAGCAGCTCGAAAGAGAAGACCCGCGTCGCGGAAGGTCGCGTGGTCGCAAGCGTGAAAAACATTTGCTGCCGCACTTCACCTGGATTCGCGCGCGGAAGCGTCTTGGGCGAAATTTCCAGGCATCGGCAACAAGGTCGCATGTGTGTCGCGGCCCTTTCCTCGAGAGCTTTTCTTTCGCCTCGGCCTCCCTCTCTCTCTTTCTCTCTCAGCTCCCCTCTCCCCCGAACGACCCGGCCTCGCCCTAGTTCTCGCGCTCGCGCCACCATCCCTCGCTCGACCTCGATGTTCCTTACGTGTGTGCGCTGTATGCCCTCGCGTAACCGTGTGCGCGTTGTGTGTGGATAAAGGCGTGTAGACACGCGGTGCGAGTTTTTTCCCGGCTCTTTTGGAGCTCGAATGTTTTCCTTGGGTTTTCGATTTCCAAATGGATTTGACGAGAGCGAGAGAATGAGCAGCGCGAATCGACAGTACAAGCGAGGGTCGTTGGATCCGCGTGTTGGGAAAATGGCTTTTCCACCGTCCAAGTTTGTCGGGGATTTGGTGTTGTGCGGGTAGAGTATTGTTTTTCCCTGGCAGCTTTATTGTGCTTTTTTCAAGTGCGCCGGCTTTCGTCAAATTATATTTTCTCAGTATTTCTTAGCAAAATATGGATATTCTGGAATTACCTTGCAGCTTTAGATTTTCTTTAGAAATTAACCAACTGACTACAACCGTCTGCCATATTCAAGGACGAACAATTTACTTGGACTAGTAAGATTTCTTAGCGGCTACATATGAGTCGTAAACCATATAATAACTATGTTCAGATTCGTACATCATGCTCTTTGTGATGGTGACGCGAGTCAGAACGAGCGTTCGTATCAAGTGTTTTTTTCGAGGCAATTTCGTAATAGGAATAAAATTATAAAGACAAACAATGTATTTTCTTGAAAGGCTACTTTACTCGTACCTGGAAACTATTCTCCATCGCTGTTTTACTTTTAAAAAAGTCATTTATCTATCATCCTCCAACGAAACAATATGACAAAAGGCAGCTCGTTGAAAGAGTCGAAATAAAAAATTTATTGAAATTGTAAGGCACGAATTGCAAAGATAATGTCTAATTGAAGCGACTAAAACAATGAAACATCAAAAGCAGATGTTGAAATATAATTAGCGTGGTAGAACCCGCGGAAACGAAAGCGTAACGAGAAGAGAGAGAGAGAGAGCGAGCAGCACCGCTTTATCACAAGTGTCTAATTATACCCAGGCGCGGCCTGTCGATAGCGTATTAATAGACCCCGCGCGAATTCGAATGGTTCGCCCAGCGCTCGCGAAACTCCGCGCGCCAGCAGCAGCCTGCGTTGCGCAATCGCGCGCGAGCTGGACGCCGAAGCGACGCGCGGCTCTCTCGCCCTCGGCTGGCGAGCCGATCGTCGCGCGGGGGACGACCGACCGAACCGCGCGCGGCCCTCGGGATCGCGACGAGGGAAGGACGGCGTCTCCGACAATGGGATGCGCGAGCCCATTGTGCCTCTCTCTCTCTCTTTGCGTAACCCGCCTTCGCCTCGCGCGCGAAGGACAAAATGGAAACGCCAATGTGCGCGGCTCTCGCGCGCCGATGGAGAAAGGAAGAAGCGCGCGGCACGCCGTAGACGAGGCGAGTGCGCGCGCGCGCATAGCGGCAACTCCTCGCTCGTCTACTGGCGGAATTTCTTTTCTGTTGCCCGCTGCCGAGCGGAGCTTTTGTGCGAGTCTCGAGCGAAACGTTCGGCTTTCCTTCGATATTAAAGTAATTCAAGATGATTAATTAACTATTGGGCGTTTTTTTTTTCCTAACGACCATTCGAACGAACATTTTCGACTGGTAAATCGACGGAAGAGAAAAAAAAAAGAAAAAAGCAATTTTAACGTCGACTGCACGCGCGCGTTGAATAACTTCTGAACACCCAGTATGGAAGCGCGACACATGATAGTAATTATCGTTTCTTTTCTGAATGAGTTGACCTTATCTCTCTTGCACTCTTCGCGTTCTTACAATTCTCTATTGTATAACTCTTTTCATACGCAGAATGGTTCTCGGCCGCCTATTTCAATGCATTCAGGGTTTTTTTCAGCAAACAAAAAAAAATAAAAGAAAAAAGAACGTTCTTCGCTGGCAATTATCGCACGATTATCTTGTTTCACGTGGTCATTAGTATCACTTTACACGTACGTATAACGAGCCGAGATGAAAAAGGCTAAGAGAGAAATTAGGCCAGTGTCGTTTCATAAAAATCATTTACTAATTACACTTGAGGTACTGGGAAGGTATCTCTTGAGGGCCACCGTATATTCTCGGGAAATATTAGGATGGCAATTCCAACGTAAATTTGAGCGGCAAATGCAGATCGTTTCTGATTTTCTTCAATTTTCCTCTGGCAAGCCCACGTTACCGAGAGTGCTTTGGCTCTTAATTAAGGAATCACTCGTCGAGCAGTGGAGCTGTCTTCGAGATACCGTCGCGCAAGCTCATCCGTTATTCCCACGCCTCCCGATCGCCAAGTGCCCTCGTTATAACGAAGGCGAGATCTCCCAACTCATCGCCGCCGCGGAGATGGCCCGGACCCTTTTTGCCCTGCAGTGGTCGCATCCACGCGGCAAACGCGGCGCGCGCCTCGAGCAAAGTGCTTCGCCGACAATTATAACAGCGAGCGCTTATCGGGAGAAACGAAGCCAGCCTCTCTCGCGATTGCAAGGCCAGTGCAATATCGGCGTCCGTCACACGGAGGACTTTATCGCTTTATCTCGCGGTCGAGATCTGCGTATATCATCGTGCGCGCGAGGACGCCGATCTAGGGAAACCTTGGGCGGCTCACCCACGCGTCGCTTTATCGCCGCCGCGCGTCCGCTCGCTCGCGCGCTCCGAGCTCAATTCACTCGGCGCACTCGCGCCTCCGTGCCCGCGCGATCGTCGCCGTGCCCTCGATTCCTCGCAATATCGCCGGGATGTCATTGGCGCCTGCCGCTTCATTGTTCTACATTGGCCCTCCGCTCGGTCTGTTCGCGCGGGCCTCGCGGGCCTCTCGGGCCTCGGGCCAGCTGACGCGGCAGTCCCCAGCGCTCGAATTCGACGACCGAGCCACGCGGACGCGTCGGATTATACATTCGGAAGTGGTCATTTTCGGGCGGAGGGAGATAATCAATAGGCTCGCTCGTCTCGTCCAGCGCTCCGATTCAACGGCCTGTTTCATAAGCCGGGCCATTTCTGTGTCAGCGGCCAATTCGGGCCATGCCAGCCAGCCGGCAGCAGCGCCGAGTTACGTGCCCCGCTGCAGGCTTATGATTTTGACCCACATCGCCGATGCTCGTCTACGCCCGCGACCGAACGAGAAAGAATTTTCACCTGACACCGATCGATAAAGCGAGAGAGAGAGAGAGAGAGCGAGCGAGGGGGGCAGTCTGACGAAACAAATGCACATGACAGTGCATATCGTACGCGTATTGCGTAACCGTCTCACGACGACGATGCACGCGCGCGGCGTTACGTAAGAGTCGCGCCAAATTTATCTGCTCTTTGGATTTTTGCGCTCCGCTTAAAGCTGCAGGTTCGCTGCTGAAGCGGACTCCTTTTTTTTTTTTTTTTTTTCTTTCGAAAGACACGACGTTGCGCGCGGTTGTAGCTCGAACCGGTTTTCAAATCATACATGGCGCGCTGTTACCTTGCAGATTGTTGTTCGTGCGACACTTACCGACGGCAACGGAAAAATTTACCACGGTGAGCTGTCTCTCGCTTGCTTTTACGAGGAAAGCTGGGCGCTTGGAACAATGTCTAGTTCAATTTCAACAATGGGGACTGCGTTTTCAAAGTAGCGGTGCCCGTCTCCGCTTCTTGGTACATCATGGCTATAGAAGAATGCACGCCTTCGAAATCGTAGAATGGCAACAAATAATTAAACGCCATAGGTCTAGTTTCGTTTCGAAGATGTTCAGAACTGCGTTCACTCTGTAATCGGATAAACGAACAAAACCTCAAGAGAGTGTTCGATGATATTATGTAAAAGCCGATTATAAAAAAAACATCAAGGAAAAGAAAAAAAATACAGCATAACCAGCTGAAAAAGCAACGAGAAGGAGACGCATATCGGTAGCGTGACGCGAACATCTCGTGCCCCGCCTTATTAGCTCTCTCTCTCTCTCTTTGTGTGCGCGCTAGGCTAGCGAACGTTCTGCCGAGCCGTACACTTGCTATTTCTGCGCTTACGCAAACGTAAACGCGACCTTCGACTCTCTTGCCGCGCGCTGCGCTCGGCGCCGCTGCAAACGAGCCGCGCCGAACTCTCGCTGCCTTGCACGTTTTCGTCGGCCGAATCTGCTTCTCAATCTCAAAGTTCGGGGATATCCGCGCCCGGATGAGAGGCTCGCTTTCGCGCAGTCGGCTTCGCCGGCTAGTTATGTGCATTTCGACTAGTCGGAAGGCGTTTTTTTTCTTTTTTACTTTCGCTTTGCCTTTCGGCATTTTTCTCTTCCTTCCTTCGATCGATTGTTAACGACTCCGCCCATTCAGCATTCGCGAAGCTTGCTCGTAGTCGTTTCATTAAGAGGACTCTTCCGAAAAGGACCGAATTCATTACATTCCACGCGCAAAGGCTGCTTTTTCGCTAATTATAAGTTGCAACGGGAGCTGGTATTTATAACTCGGCTATGTAACGAAACAAGCGAATCCGCAGGGAGGTCGCGCGTCTCGAGGCTGAAAATTACGGCTCGACCGAAGAGGAAAACAACGCGAGCGCGGAACCGGCGAAGAGGAGAAGCGAAACGAATCGAGGCCGTCGTGTCCGCGCAGTCCGCGGAGCGGCATCGAAAAGCGACGGCGCCTGTCTCGCCCATCGGAAAGCGCCGAAAAACTGGCTCGCTCTTCACGCGCGTTCGTCAAAGATCTTGTTTATCGATGTCGCTGCCATCGCTGACAACGAAAAATCGCCGTTACGCCGCGGTCACAGGCGTGGCTCTGCTCCTCGTCGCTCCTCCGCGAATAGCGTCGAATTCGCTTCGATGATGACTTTCGCGTGGAAAAATAGCTGGCGTTTGGCATTGACATTCCCCTGAAATGGGGATCCGCTCCAAAAAGCGTCGCCGAGTGCAGTCGAAGAAAGAGAGAGAGAGAGAGGAGCTGCACGCGCAAGCCAGAAATACCCTGGTAGTGCTCGCGTAGGTGTCCGAGCGCGCGTCGCAACGCGGATGATTAATGGGGACAATGGGACGAGCTCCTTCTTTTTGTCCCTTACACAGTCCGCGTTCGCTGCGGCAGCCGGCGGTTATCTCGCGAACGCCAGAGACGGCGCGGGGGCGACGCAGCTCTTTCTTTCGTTGCTTTTTCTCTCCCGCAGGAAGGCGGCGAGCGAATGGTTTGCTCGAGATCTTCACCTCGCGAGAGCGCGACTCTCCCCGTTTCCGTCGCCGTCGAAGCCTCGCTAAATTACTTCGAGTTGGGCTTACTACCGATTTCCCGGGCTAATCTTCGTTCCTCCAGCGAACAGCCATGCCGATATTTCACGCGATCGGCTGACGTCGAGCAAATTCATCGAACGCCGTACGAACGAGCGCGTCGTGCAAAAAATGACGAGAAATCCATTAACATTCAAACTCGGAAGATTATTCATCAACCTAATGAATTATACAATAAATTGTAAATTTTAACTAAGTCATCCTAAATTTTTCAACGCCCTCGCTCTCTCTAAAGAACCCCGTCAGCGAGACCTTTGCATTGGTCCGAGACGGAAAAAAAAGTCGAAGAGCAGTCTAGCATCAGAAATACCATAACAATGGCGTCGTCGTTGCGGGTACGTAGCATCTAGTACACGAGGAAAACCAGCCGGATGATTAATGTTTGCCTCGTGCCATGGAGCGCGTTTGCCATCGCGCGCACGCAAGCGATGGCGTCTTTTTTTTTTTCTCTCTCTTTCGTCTTCTTCTCCTTGGCGCCGCGGCCCCGCGCCAAATTGGATAATAATCCTTTAAAATGCCGTTCGCTCGGCGAATCTCCTCTTGTTTGCTCTTCTTTTGCGCGTAGGCTCCATTCGTCTTCGTACTTCGAGGAAAACGCCACTTGTTTATCTTTCGGCGGCGAGATTCGAGGCGCTAATCAATGCCAACCTCCGGACCGCTCGCGCAGTTTCGCGAATAATATCAATTAACCATGTCGAGTATTCTGGAATTGCAGATCGCTCGGCGTCAAAGTATCCCCGCTGCCCTGTGGATCGCATCGTTTGCGAAACCGAATATTTACACCACATTTACAAATAAAATCAGCTTTATTCCGAGAGAACCCTGAAGTCTTGGCTTTCTGCACAATGGGAAAAGCATATTTTTCCTGTCGACAAACCAACAAACTAGGATATTTCGAAAGCATTCCGAGCGCGAGGAAAACATTTTCCCGGAGAAACGTGATAACAGCGCTGCGCGAAAAATTCCGAGGCGGTACGGCTAGAACACGTACACGTCAATTGCTCCGGTATATACCGATGAAAAATACAGCAACAGAGAGAACTGCATAGCGCATTGCATTAGCAAATTGGCGCGCGAAAACGGAAAGTTTTTTCAGCCCTTTTTCCGATCTTTCCATTCGCGCGAGGAAAAGCTTCGGACCGATTCATCGGTGCCGGAGGGGGGCAGCTTGCTCCTTTCCATTTTTTCTTTGTCTTTTTTTTTTATTTCTGGCAAGCATGGTTCGAGAGAAAAACTTTTAAATGGATATCTTATCGAAGCTTTCTTTGCCGCTTCTAATTCGGAAGAATATTCCTCTCGAGCAGCTTGGCGATTGAATTTCTCGTCGAGACAAAGGAAATCAAAGTTTGTGAATAAAAAGCCGAAATGCTTCACCGACATTTACTCGCGAGATGGCAATACACGATCGGTCAAGGTGGAAAAAACTAATTTGCGATCTCTGCGTTTCGTTCGTATAAGCTCGCTTCCTCGACGCGTTCTGCCACGGCCCGCAGCAAACACGCGCGCGCGTGGCCGTCGCTTCATTACACCAGGACATTTCTTATCTACTCGTTTTCTCTCTCTCTCTCTCTCTCTCTCTCTCTCTCTCTCTCTCTCTCTCTCTCTCTTGTTCCCGTGTCCGCCGAGCTCGATTAATCCACGTCAAGATGGCCTTTTTACCCATTCAACTTCGGTGAGGGGTGTGTATGCGCTTTCAGTTGGCCTTGTCGCTGTCGTCGCATACAAGCCATGTTTTTTTTTCTTTTTTTTTCGCGAGCTGTCCGAAGTGAATTTGTACATTTGCCAGCATTTTTTGCTCTCCTTCCTTTTCATTCGAAATTTAAATGGCTTTTCTCTCGGTGCGACGTTTGCTAGACATACGAGAGTGAAATATGCGAGTTTCGAGTTTGATGTGCGCGCGAGATGACATGAAATCGCGCGTGAAGTTGGCAGAGAACGGAGACGTCGACTAGAATCAACTTGGACCTTGAAGTCTACATTGAAGTTATGCCTTAGTTGCGTGGGATCGGCTAGAACGCACTGCGCTCAATGGGTGGCTTGGCAAGTCGTCTGAATAGATCCAACAATGGATTATCTACTTTCATAGCTCAACAAACTTTTCGCTTCTCTTATCTTCAATGCTGCATGACAGTAAGCTACTTACATATTCGGAATGATTATTTTCGTTTTGCATAGGATTTAATAAGAATAGATTTTCATTTCCATAAATGTCAATACCCGAGTGCGTAATCTAATTTCACATTCCAAGTTTGTCGTATGTGGGCATTCGCAACGTTAATACACAGGGATAGCAATATTTAACTCTTCTTCGGATTACATACTTTCGATTGCTTTTTTAATTAAGCTTTATTCAAATCAATATAGACGTTCGATTCACTGTGTGACGCATAAAAGGCCAGCTGACGATACAATTCTCAACTTTAGCCATGTAAATAAAAATTACATCGCAGCATTGTCGACCATCGTCTGGGCTTAAAAACATAATCATCGCGCAATCGCACATTAAAATTCACGTACATACGAGTGAATCGGCCAAGAGTTATAAAGGTTTGTCAAGCCATGCAAGTCGGCAGTCTCATTCAAAAAGCACAAACTGCCCGTGCACGCCTCTGGCTAAAATTGACACTAGCAGCGCTCGATTTTTTTTTTCTCCGTCGAATCACAAATGGGGAAACCGGTCACATTGTTGTGCACGCGAATTCAAACTGGTTTCCCTTCTCAGGAACAAGAAAATAAAAAGATGACGATGGGACGCCCGAATCGAAGCAATTAGAATACGTGAATTTTTGTTTCTTTTTTTTCTTTTTTTTTTTGGCGCGTACGATTGAATTTACGTGTTTCCGTTCACGAATTCAGTTTTCCCATGAAATTAAATACGTTGACCTAGTTGAGTTTTTCAGGCGCGAGGGATGGATGTTTATGTTGGAGTTTGGTTTCTCGATCGAACTATATTATTGAAAACTGCGGGGAACAGCGTTGTGTATTTTGTTTTTTTTCACGAGTGAAAATAGTTGACTCCCCGTTTTGCTGATGCACAGGGCTTGTTTTATTCTGTCTATGTATGGACAACTCATCAAAATGTCAAAATTGGCGTCATCGGAATATGTTTTTCCGTCAGGAAAAAATTAATGATACCGTCGATCTTTCAAAGTATATAAATTATTTTTATATTATGTTTATATTATGTTATATTATAGACAAAACGAAATCGAGTAAGATAATCGTAGATACAGCGATATGTAGAAGTGTTATACATTTGAGTTATTGAAATCAACAGATTTGCTTGTCGATGGGCGAAAATATCGACCGACTATACTTGACAATCCGCAATTCCAAGCCAATTGACGGGGATATGCAAAAGCCGTCAAACAGTCAACTCTCTGAATATCCAAGCGAGTCTCGCTCTGCCGCGCCGATAAATAAAATCCAAAGCGATCGAGTCGGGGGAGAGAGTGAAAAATAAAATATGAAAGCATCGGCTGAACGGCGATCCGAGCAATATAAATGCACGTTTGTCCTCTCCCAACACAAGAATTAACATTAAAAGGAGAATTTATCCGGTCGCAGGCGGCGCGATAGCATGAATTCCTAATCGATCGCGTCCATCCACCCGCCCGTAAAAATTCGGGCATGTCTCGGGAGGAAGCGAGAGAGAGAGAATGACGGGGGGGGGGGGGGTGGCAGCGGAGAGAACGGTACGCCTTGGCGCGGCGAAAAAAGAACTCGATAAAGCTGCAAGCTAGTTTGCCTAGACCTGTCTTCGAGCTGGCTCTCGGTCTTCTTTTTGGCTTTGCCTCGGTTCGCTCTTGCCCGAGCGCGTCTTCGTCGTCCTTTCCACGGGACGCGACCTGATTTTCGCATCGCTCCGGGCGCCCTTGCGCCGCGGGTCGGCGTTTCGACGAGTCGCCGGTTCGCAGCCTCCCGCGCTAGTCGGCACAGCGAGCTTCTTTTCTAACTCTCTCGGCATCGATCCGTCAAGGCTGCGAAACTACTCGTGTGCGTGCGTTACGCAACGCGATAGAGAGAGAGAGAGAGACAGACAGACAGACCGCGTCGGTGTATTTGCCAGCTGCCTGCAAGGCTTGGAACCTCTAACGACTTGGCATGCCGAGCGCACGCGTGGCGAGGTCGCTGCCGCTACCGCTGCTCCTTCCACTCGCCGAGGCATCTAATCGTTCGATTGAAAAACGCTGATACGAGTATTTTAATAGCAATTGTCTCTCTTTTTTTCCTCCTCGCGGATTGATAAAGCGCAACTACAGGAAGTGGGTCCGTCCATTCCTATTATTTCTTGCCTAGAAATACAGAGAATGTTAATTTTCGTCAGCCAATTAGACGATTTTCTTTAAATGTTCACATTTAATGTTAGAAATGGATATCAAAATTCAGCTATTTCTTGCTAAAGCATACGTGAGCAATTCGATTACTCTAAATGTTACTACTTTGCGCTTACGTGAGTACCTCTGAAAAATATTCTACAGCGCCGTGATCAATTCCGCAGCACTACACTTTTAATAACCATTTTCAATATATAATTCCACGTGAAAGTCACTTGAGTTATATTCAACTGATCATCAAGTTCTGTATAAAAACTGAAGTTCAAGCTATAATGTGATAATTAATGAAGAAGATATCAAAATCCTTACAAAAAATGAGATATTATACAGTAACTTTGCACAAGAAACTGCAGTTTACAACGTACTTTGGTCGAGAATTAAATAAATAACCTGTGATTTTGACACGCGCTGCCCAATCACGTTGAGTGAGAAGGGTAATCGACGATATTTTCGAATTAAAACGTAGCGCGAATTACGGTCATCATATTTATTAATTTCGACTTAAGCATTTTTGAAACATACGCACCACCTCGTACGTAAACTGTCTAATTTATTTTATGGACAACAATCATATACCTGTATGTTCGACCAACTTGTTAAATCGCGATTTTATTATGTTTTCTGTCGGGTATAACTTACCGCGCGAGAATTTTTATTGTGCACATCGTAATCTAGAATGAACAATTCATTATGATATCTGCACTTGCACTATAATATAGTATACGTGTGTGTAAGTTAATCACTTGTGGTATCGCGATATGTACTATTAAAGAAAATGTTATTTTAGAAAATTTGTCTTGGGTATATAATTCTAAGAAAAATGCACTTGAATTTATAGTATACCTACGAAAAACAGAAAAAACGTTAGCCCTGTTTTACAAGACTCCTTCGGTAGCAATGGATGTTTATCTCTTCGGCATACATTGCAAACTTTGAAATTTCTGAATGAATACTATTCCTACAGCAATAAACACAAAAGACTAAAAAAAGATTTCGACGTCGATCCTAACTGATTGATTTCACTCGTACTATACATCGATATATCTCTGATTTTAAATATAAAAGCCCGCTGAAACGTGATTTCGATGAATCTTAATGTCATTGAAAAGCTACATTAAAAAATCCACCTGTCGTCAATTAATTGATAAACACGCGCGCACTCCCTTGAATATAAAACACAAAATGTACATTTCCAACAGAAAGCAATGAAAAGTAACGAGCGAGCGCCGTGAGTACATATAAATATTCATATGTAAACGAGGCGCACCTGTCAATAATCACGTACCAACTTTTTTTTTCCCCAACATCGGCGACACGCGGGATAAAGCGAAAGCTCCGCCGCGCAACGCATTCTATTATATGCTCGTCGAGCTCGACTTTCAGCGCGCGCGTAAAAATAAAATAAACGACGCTCGCAGGCGGGAACGGAAAAATGGAATTTTATTAATACAACAAATCGGCATTGTAGCAATCGAGCGCGACCGACTTTCGTTTCGCGCGCGTAGATGAAAATATGCCCCCCCGCCCCTCTCTCGTTCTCTGGTCAAGGTGTGTAATTTTTCCTGGCACACTATCCGCGCGCGAGTGAAAGCACACTGGACTTCGGGCCCCGTTTTCCCCGATCGACCGCGCGCATCGTCGTTTGCGTATCGCGTGTCGCGGTATACACGCGGCGCGTGTATCTCCGCGCCAGAGATCGATGCCGAAGGTAATTCCGACGCTGATTTCTATTTGCAAGTGACTCGGCTGTCCGGAGGAAATAGTAGCTCGAAAGTTGCGCCGATAAATTTGACTTGCTTAGGTTTCACGGGTTAATTCCAAAACGGAGTGGGGTTCATACGGTAATTGATAGTTATAAATATCAGGTTGTATTGCACAAATTCATAAAAAAGAAACTGGTTTGAGCTGCCCATAAAACATAATAAGAAATGTCGCTAATTATCGCTCGATGTTTACAGCATATCCTGTGACGTAAAAAGCGCAAAAAGATATGGACTTCCAGGTCGAATGTAGTTTCCGTTGGAAGCCATTTTCAAAGGAAGCCGCCTACTTCGGGCCGATTTTCCCAGCGGCAATTTTTCACGCCGGCAGCCGCACGACGCAGTAAACTGCCAAACATCGAGCTGTTCGGAAATACCCATGCCGCTCGCGATAACTCGCCTCGAGCCTCGTTACGACGACGGCCGTTTATCCGTTTGGCGCGCGCGCGCGTATCGGGCGAGCCCTCTGCGTTGTATCAATTCGGTCGACGACAAAGGCGGCGCCGCCCCGCCTCTGCCCGCTGGGAATTTCTACGCTGGAGCGCCAGAGCGAAAAGAAAGAAAAAAAAAAACAAGAGAAATAAACGACAGCGGGGACAATAAGTGGTCGACGCGCGCGAGGCGTAGGAATGCGCGAGGTTGCATCACGCCTTATCGACGGCTGGCGTCTTTGCAATCCAGTTATAGGAGGCCTATATAAATATTTGTTCGCCCGACGCGGCCGCTAATCTGCTGCAGCAGGGATTGCCTTTAAAGCGCTTATCAAGTTCCACATCTGCGAGTTTCGCATCGACGTCGATCGCGCTTTTTGCGCGTGCTCTCGCGTCTCATTAATAGCGGCTTATTAATGCGCCGACCGCACGCGCGTCGGCTTTAGACTTGCCGATTAATTTATCCCTGATTCGGATCTCCAAGTGGTTATTTATGCCCCGCGCGAGAAAGAACGATAATTCGCAATTTGTTAATTAACTCATTGGCGTGTCGCTTCGATTTGAAATCGGAAGCCGCGGCGGCTGGGATAAAGCCGGCATTATAATTGCGAGTTTGAAATTCGCGTCGTACGCGATCGGACGAGAAAAGCGCGCGAGCCGTCCGTTACCACGTGGCTATCAGCGACCGACTCGAAAGGAAGCAGTGCAGCGGTCGACCGGCAGGCGATTATTTAGCATGAGTTAGACTCATTAGGGGCGCTGCTTAGAGCAGTCCGAGGCGGCGCGAGATGATTAGCCGGGTAATTGCATCTGGCAATATTCGCTCGCGATGGAGAGACGCGTCGAACCGAGAGCGCGACTCTCCCGTTATTCGCTGGCAGCGGCAAGATGGAAAGCCGTCACTGGCAACAAAGGCACACACGGCAATTACGACCGCGCCAAAAATACACGGCGCGCCGCTATATCGCGCGAGCATTACGAGCTTGGCGTACCGGCGCGAACGCGCGCCTATCTGCAGTAGCCTCCTCGGTTTGGCCTACATTCCAGCAAAGACACGCCGGCTGGAAGTGGGTCAGGCCGCTCGCTCGCCAGATAGATAGAGAGAGAGAGAGAGAGGCATTCGATAAATCGCGATCAATAAGACGCCCCATTGTTCTCGCCAGCATTGTTACGCGCGCAGATTTCGGCGTGCGAGAGAGAGAGAGAGAGAGAGAGAGAGGATCGACTCTCGCGCGCGCTACGTGGCCATGAATAATTCCCGCGGGTTCGCAACACGGATTTATTATGCGACACCAGCTGATGCTACTCCTGCCGTTGGCTGCAATTTCCAGAATGGATATATGTGCGTTTGTTCGCAGAATGAGATATTCGCCTATTCCGGATGAAGAGGTTGGACGCGGCGTTGTGTTCGAGACATTGCGCTAAATTCATGTTCTGCGGCTTCTGTTATATGCCACAAGTATTTTCATTTTATCATTGATGGTTCACTGCGAACAATTATTTTGTTGCTTGACGTTCAATTGTCAATTTCTTGCAATGTAACAAGCGAACAACTTGAAAGCCAAAATATCACTTGAAATGAGGAAACCTTCGTACATATTTCGCATGTATTCGAATACTAATTATTTAAAATAACATTAATAATGAAAATGCGATAATATATTTCTTTAAGAATATGTACAAGTAGGATACTCTTGCGCTTCTCATTTACGGTAATAAATAGTGCTGAATCTCATAGTTGAATTTACTTCTAAAACATCGCGTAAAAAATAACTTTTCGTCGATTTTTCAGTTTGCTAGCAATTGTAGCGTTTGCTAACAATTGCAGTGATGTATGTTTAAAGAGCGAGAAAGAGATAGAGAAAGATTATAATTGCGTCAGTCAAATGTACAACGATTGATTGACATATCGACGTCGATGGTGATTAGTATTTATTCCCTGAAAAGGAAAAGCCAGAAATGACGGCACGTCGTCTTGCGTGCGTGAACATATCATTAAAGTAATTGTTTTTTGTAAAAACTAAAATTGAAAGTAATTGACATCGACGCTCTCGAAACTACGCTACAAATTGGCACTTTGCACCAAATGAAAATACCCGGCGCACAAAGTATAACGACCAACTTTGCTCGTAATTATTTAATCATCCAATATTTCCAGTTCTCTCGCGAGTCCAATAGAGAGAAAAGAAACGCTTGAAATTTTCACCAGCGAACTTTGCCTTATAACTTTCGCGCGCGCAAGTAATAGGCGTTCGATTAACTTTACTGCAGCAGTATTACTTTTTCCCGTGCAAACTTCCGTGCTGCGCGAGCGTAATTATGAATTCCTCGAGAGAGAGGATGATGCTTTTGCGAAGGAGCGCGTTTTTCAGAACGTCTATTGGATAACGCCTATGGTGATGGATATTGTCCACTTGGTCGTTACGGAGATATTCTTCCTTCTCTACTATGGCTGTAATGTTTAATAAGGCGACAGTTTTGTGAACTTGATAAAGTTTTTTTACTTTAATTACAATTCTGATATTATTTCCTAATTACACTTAGAAACGATCACAAACTTTATCAGTCGACTGAGATAAACAAATCGATTGTGATGTAAAAATAAATTTGTAGAAAAAAATCAAACTGTTGAAAGTTACATTCGTGAAATATCAATCAGCTTTCAATCATATTGTCCGCCTGGTCGATCGCTTGTTCGACTCTCGTCAATGAGGCAGTGCACTGGTCTTTCAATTGCGCAAAGTAATCGCGTTCCGGATGAAACGCGTGTCTCTCCAAAATCTTATTCAAAGACTCGATAACCATGCCCAGAGTCGTGGCGTAGGCTTTCAATTGAAATCGAAAATCCTTCTCCAGCGGCTTGTTGAAGAACACCTCAACTTTCTTTATAAAAATCGTCGCCATGGATATCACGTGCACGTAATTGTCTTTGATAGAAACACTTTGCATTTTTCTGTAACAAAATTACGGCTAAATACATCTCTCGAGTCTTTGTTTACATGGGCAAACTAACCTTAAAATGACGAAACACGCAACTTTTGCGATTCATGAATAACGCAGTGTCTTTGATTTCACGTTAATTTAGATACTCTGCGATATAACATTTGAGCCGGTAGACAGTATGCGAATACTGCTGGCAGTCTGCGGTAAGGAACACAGTTAGAAACACACGAAACACACATACGAGCGAAAACAGGATAAAGGAACCTGCGCGACACCACAGCTGACTCAGGGAAGACTAAAAGGCATTGAACTACAGTTTGTACAGCGCTGCTACAGTTTCTGCATACAGCACAAGAAAACGATACGCGGTCACTTTTAGATGTAACTCACCCTCGCGTCTTTATTTTCTATAAACATTTCAATTTAGCAATACTGTTTCTCGGCTATTTTGCACTTTTTACACTCAAACAACAAGGTTTCAATAATGTCATATAATACTGTGGACATGAATTTTACGATCCCCGCGTCAATAAAAATAAGCATAAAGCCATCATTCATTGTTGGTAAAAGCCAACCCTCAAGATCGATTCAATTACGCGTTGAGCGTACCTCGGAAAGGAGCAGCAGTCCGAGGCAGACAACCAATCGGGGGATGATTTCTGGAAATGTAATTGCCTTAATAGGGGTGTATGTATTTCACACGGCCGCGGACATCGTCGGAAAATTGGCCCTCCGGGGTGCGACAACAACAACAACAACAACAACTCCTCGAATCCGAATGAAAGGGCGCCTGCCTTTCCACGCAGCTGTCGCGCGGGCAAAGTGCACGAGTGAAAGGCGCGATTCGGCCGCGCGCCGGACGACCACGCTCGCCGGCAAAAGTTTACGCGCCGGTCGATTACGGACGTATGAGGAAATAGAATTGAGACGTTGCGCGAGGCTCTTGTTCGGGCTGAACGACTTGTCGCGGCGCTGTGTTGCAAGTGCAATCGTTCAGCGAAGAAAAACGTCGAAAGGAAAACAAGCGCGGAGGAGAGCGCCCATCTCGTCACTCGCGCATTTCATTACTCGCGAATCGACTTGACGCAACGACGCCGCACTTCTCGCGCCGAGACCTCTCTGGTGCATTAATTGGAATGTGCATACACGTGTGCGTTGCACTCTCGTAATTAACGCCTAATGCGCAAAGAAGGCGGGAAGAAAAGAAAAGACAAAAACGCTTACTCGGACGCGTTGGGCAAGCGGGTGTCGTTCGTCATCGAAAATTAATCGCGCGATCGATGGCAACGCGAAATTTTCTGCTCCGAGAGAAAATTTACTTTCGTTTGCGCGTTCGGAGTGAAAACGCAAATTGCACGCGTGCGCATTCTAAGTGAAGTTTATGCTTCTGTAATTACACGTATGAATGGCCGTACACTTAGCGCTTTTGAAAAAAAAAAAGCTACTTAGTAGCTCTCTTACGATACCACAATTAAACCCGGAGAAAGCTGCGCCCGTTCTACGGCGTCGTGTATGTTATACCGCGAGCGAGATCTCTGCGTATTACGCCAAATCTGTATGCATTGAATAAGTTGCGGTCGAAAAGCATCCTCGCTCCCAAACCCGACGCGTGTTATTTCAATATCGTGCTTTTAGCATGCAAATGACAATGATTTGCATTCTGAGCATTTTTCGCGGTTCGTGTTATTCGAATTGCTTGTAAAAGTCGCTCGTTTGTACACTTCACCGACGGTGGCTGGTGAAATTATTGTAGCTGGCACGCCGATGAAACTCGCGAGATGCCGCTCCTGCACGAGAATTCGTGCCCCGTAAACGCGATGAAAAAGCGCTTGGTCGATCGGCTATGTACGTTTTGCGAATCCAACTGGCCCAGCTCGAAAGCCAAAACTTCAAGTTGTATCCCAGAAGACACAGGCATCGTGACTAACAGTCGTTCCTCGTCGATACGATCCATCGTGGCGATCATGTCTGTCCCTGGAATCGTGGCTGTATTAGGGAGCGCCGGGCGCCCACGAGCAGGCGAGAGATGGACGAGCACAACTCTAACTGGGCCACCGGCTTTGCATTGCCATCGGAACTCCAACGCGCTGTTGTACGTAATGTTAACGTAACAGCCGGGGCTCGCCCCCCCCCCCCCCCCGAGCTACGCGAGTTTTTCCCGCGATGCTTGTCTCAGGCTCGCAACTGCGTTGTGCGAACGGGGAGCTTCGGCTTGTTGAATGTTCGAACGGCCACGTACGCCTTATGAAATATTCGCGCAACCCGCGCTCGAATTGGGGGACGGCGATCGTCAATTTTCTATGGTTAGCGGTTCGTTCGATTCCGCGTTACGAGCTTATCGACCTCGCGATATCAATGTTAAATTCAGCCGGATTCAAGCGCGATTGTAACAGGATCGTTCGCACGGAAGTGGCCTGCGCAGGTAATTGGCCGACCGTCGCATCAATCTATGATCCGCGAAAAGAACGCGTTAGATGCGCTCGCGGCGTGACGAATCGGGGGACTCGGCTCCAAGAGAGGCGAAAAGAAAGCGCAGCCCTCCTCGCCGCCGCGGCGCGAGCTGAAATAGAAAAGAGAGCGGAGCCAGTCGACCGGATGCGCGCGGAAAAGCGCGTCCGGGCGCGAGGCTTGCGACGCGCGAGAGAAAGCTTTTTCCTCGGGGCCAATTTGGAAGCCTTGCGAAAGCGGAGCGCGGCGCGATGGTTATTTCAACGGGGCGCGCTTATTCTTGGCCTCGGCCCGCGCGTCGCCGATTCGATAAGCGCAACACCGACGAAGGCTTATCTTTTGCACCGGGATAACCGACCTCTTCTACGGTTGTTTTTCCAGTTATACAAAGCCCGGATCCTCAGGGGAAGTGGAATGCGTTATCGAGAGCGCTCAATAGGATTTGGGGAAGGCATTTCGGGATTTACGAATGAGGTTGCAGGGTCGATTATTGATTTGTAATGGACGTATTAATGGACTAGCCCACGCTTGTTAGGTTCATTATGAGAATTTTCGGCGCGGCTTTCAATGGTATTCGATGAAATTTTGAGGGATTACAGCTGCGGTTTCGGAACGGTTATCCACTTTGCTTTTTAAGAGAGACGCTGAGGTACGCCGCAGGCTATTTCATTTTTCTCTTCTTTTTTTCAAATACGAGGTTATTCGCTCCTGCACTAACGCTAACGATCATCATCGTTGCACTTGGAATAGAGAAAAAGAGATTGCCAACTAAAAAATCGCGTATTCGCCAGACCCTATGCCATCCGTCGTTCGCATTGAATTTTCCGTTTCGTTTCCAATGCTTGTTCCATCGTTCAACGTCCGCCCACAAATGCACACGGGCGCGCGCGTAACTGTTCAACAGCGATGCAAAAAGACTTTCCAATAAGCCATTGCCGCGCTCATTTGGGCGCAAGCATAAGCACCTGCAAAAACTATCATGAAGCAATTGAAAAAGAGCAGGAAACACCGCACGTGGCTTGGAAAAAATAGGAACGCTCGCGAGTTATATACCGTTGCAGCAGCCCTCTCTCTCTCTCTCTCTCTCTCTCTCTCACTCTGTTGCCATGGCGACCGCGCTGCGAGCCCGAAATCTTTTTCTGAGTCATCGTTCGGCCTGACGACTGCTACGTGGCTCCTCTCGGCGCGCGCGCGCGGTTTTCGGCCGTTCCTCACGTATGCACGGCCGAGCTTGCGACTTTCCTTTCTTCGAAATAGTCTTTTCGCCCGAGAAGTGTACGACGCACCTTCGCGCGTTCGCTGGCAATTGAATGTCACTGTTGGCGCGTAATCGAGGCCTCGCAATTGCGCGAGTCGCGGCGCGGAGAGCGGAAAATCGCTCGTCGAGCGCGCGGAAACCGAATCCCACTTGCCGCTTGGCCAATCTGCAGAAACGATTTTGGGCTCGAGCGCCGAAGAAACATCTGGCGAACCAGGCTGCGAGTGCCTCACGCGCTCATCTCGGCAGTCCCGGCTCCTCGAGTCCCGATCCTCACGAGAAGGCGGGCCGAATTAAACTCGTATATTTGCTCGCTTCCATCGGCAACCGAATTCTCAATTTCCAGCGTGCAAAATTTCAACGTTCAAGTGTCACGTGAGATTTAGTTCCGAAATCTTGTTGCCGAGTCGCATTCTCCTTTCTTACCTGTGCGTACATAAAGCCGCGATGACGTCACAAACCCGTCGCGTCGAGAGAGCGAGAGAGAGAGAGAGAGAGAGAGAGAAAGAAAGAAGATTCGGAGGGAATAATAGCAAAGGTTCGAAGAAGAGGATTTGGCGGTACGTGCTTGGTCGAAAGCTATACATATATGCTGCTTCGTCTTGGCGGATATAATATTACTTCAACATACTGCTAAAAGGCTATTAATTGAGTACATATTGATTTTATAAGATGCGCTTGTAGAAATCGTAACTAGGTTGATATAAATATCTCTCATCCAATATTGAATTCGCTGAGCGATGTAGTTAGGTACTTTATTGATCTGCCTTTGTGATATGCCTACCTAGATATAGAGATTATATATGTGTGTGCGTATATCGATGCGACTGTAGAGTTGGTTGAAAGTTAATTGGAATCGGCGGTAGGAGTATCAATATAAATGTATATTGGCGCGTTTGGTACAAAAGTTATGGAAATGAGAGAAAAAGAAATATTCTCATTTCGTTTCAGTTGGTAATAATTGTTGAAAAATATTAATTCGATGTTACCTTTCAAATTATAAATTCCTTCAGTCATAAATATGACATGTACACTAATCTATTAATCAACCAACCATTATTTTCGTACAATCTGGAAGTAAAAAAGAGTCATGTGGCCCAGTTTCGCGTATACTGCGAAAATCCACATCTGCACAGAAAGTGACAAGACGCATTTAAGCCTCCTACAAAACAGCGTGGTGTTTCTAAGCTGGGGCTTATGTAACGATCATATCTCTCTCTTACTACTTTATCTACGAGAAAGAGAGAGGGAGAGAGAGAGATCCATGCGGGGGATCAAGGTGAACCGGTACGTTGCTGTATTCACTGGCAGTGGCAATCTTTATGGGAATGAGAAACCCACACGCAGACAATCCCTCGTGCGTATATACATGCTTTCTGGCGGAAACGACGCGAGTGTTAGAGATATGTTTCGGCGAACTATGTATCTCGCGTTTGGTTGTGTGCTGATGTTTTTTTTTTTTATAACTTATACTAGGTAGAAATTATTCAATAATATTTTAGAACCAATATTTTATAATAAATCTTTAATTTGTTGTAACTGATCGATAACTCATCATTGCGAGTCGCTTATATTTTAAATATTCAGCACCTTCGTTTGAAATAATTTGATTGTCAAATAATTTAGATCTTCTGAAAAACAATTTGCTTTGTTCTCGCTCAATTATGACTACACGTTTCAAGAATTAATATTTATATATAGAAATATAAAATTTAACATATTCGCTCTATAAATTTTCGACTAAAAGAGCGCGTGCGTTGGCGTTCATTAATCTACATCGATTCGTAGAAAACCGTTATACTCGATCAATTTGTTAAAGCTCCTATGGGATGTTATAATTTTCCATTATTATTTAGATTATTTGTGAAAGCAGACAACTTCGATAATTAATCGATAATGATCATTGTACGAGTATTAATGATTACAAAATTATACGACGTAGAGACGTGAATGTACAGTCGTAAACTGATTTGTTCTCGTTCGACGTGACAGTATGTACGTCTATCATATTTAGTTATAACATTTTTTCATGGTCGCTTATGGAATCGTGCTTTCTGTGCCGTGGCCAAGATGCAAGTTTTTATGTACTAGTGATTTCATGTTAGATAAATTATTGAAATTTTAGAATTAGTAGATATATTATGTGAATTAAGACATTTCTTTAGTTTATCGGCGAATCTACCGGACCGTTTCTTTAAAGATACGCTTCACAATAGAGATAAAATATTATAAAACACCGGTTATTAAGAATACATCGTTAATTTTAGACATACTATGAAGAGGTGCATTGTATGAATATACGTATATACATACGCAGGAATATCGGCAAATTTTTCATGTAATCATTAATTGCAAAATATCTGACTAATTTTTGGTGTTAAATTGCGTCATCAAGTTTTACAATAAATGACACATAAATCATAATGATTCACTTACGATTTTCTACGAAATAAAGCTATAAATTTATTCGCGTCAGTTCGAATGAATTCTAAAACGCAACCGCAGAATGCAACGAGGTAGAGAAATAGTTCATCATACTGAGAATCTGCCGATTGCCATTTCTAGTCTCCTTTTTTAATGACAACTCGCCTCTTCGGCCGAGTTGCCAAAAAAAAAGAAAGGGAGGGATGCGCCCCATCCTTACACGCAGCGTAGTCTCCGGACATGCCATATGCGAGAGATAGAGAGAGAGAGAGAATTTTTCTCATCCCACTTCCAAAGGATGGGCTTGTTGCTTCTGTTGCAGCTACAGTCGAGGCCTATCATATTATTATTCTGACGTCCTCTTATAGCCTATTGTCTATTTTGTTGACGGTTATTGTTGCAGTTTTCATTTCTAGTTCTTACATTTTTAGCAACCTTTTACTTCGTGTAGACGAGATGAAAAGGCGCAACTATAAAAACTACTTATTTTTCTAAAGTTGAATAGTATTTTTAGCTAACATTTCGCTATAAAGTTTTGAATATCTGTGAAGGCGCATACGGAAGATGCATTTCACGATCAAGCCTTTCAACGGATGCGCATGACGTGTAATTTTTGACTATATACACCAACTGCAATTCTATTTTAAAACTCGAAAGATCGCGCGACTCCGACCGAGAAATCCATAGTTGATGCGTCGTTGTTAGAACACACGGTACGAGGCGCACAGACGCAGTTGTAAATATAAAAAAAGCCAACGCGTTTCTCGCAAATCGAGAAAAAGGAATAAATCGTAGAGCAGCCCGCAAATTACTCGCAATGGTCGGCGCAAAAGCATACTCCCGGGCGTTTAATTATCCGTATAGCCAAAAGCGAGAAACAACTGCATAGGGAAGTTTAAGCACTCGCACGCGAAAGAATGCAAAACGCGGCGAAGGATGGGAAAATTACCGGCTGCGCCTCTCTCCCTGTCAGGAGAGAGAGAGAGAGAGAGAGAGAGAGAGAGAGAAAACGGAAATTGATCGGTCCTCAGAAAAGCCAACGTGCTGAGAAAGAGAGCTAAGAGTAGTAGTTTAAGCGAGTGGATCCTATTTCCGGGAAGAGTAGGTTATAGTATCCTACCAAAAAGGGACAAGAAAGACGCGACTTGAAACGCATGAAATATACGGCACCGGTCGCTTTTCATACGCAACTCCATATGAGACAGCTTCCAGTGATGCTGTTTTATTAGCTTTTTCAAGATGGCAGAAAAATATTGCTGCGAAATTGCACAATTGCAGTAGACTGATATGTCACGTGAGATATAGTACATTTGTAAAGAGAAGCCGAGTTCGTGTCACTAACGGCAACGGAATCTTTGCCGGTGCGACTTCAATATTAGAATGCGGAAAAACATTACATCAAGACGAGCAGACTGAGAGTAGGTGGCTCCATAATTAATTTCAAGTGACTCGTCGTGTCGAGCTGTAAATGATTAGCTAGGTTAGGAACGTGCATTGACTCCTGGAGAAAAGGCAATTGCAGGTGCTCTATCCGCGCGTCGCTTCGATTTCGTCGTGCAAGTCATCGTTTTCATGCAAGAAGTGCTCTCTCTGTTTCGCCAAATAAAAGCACTAAATCTTTCCGAGGAAATGTATATACACCCGTATCGATGATTAAATGCACCGTCGCAATAGGATATTTTCGATGCGGGAGAAACAACAATAAAACGAAAATAGAGCTGGAGGTGAATAATTAACGCAAGTAATCTCGCGGATGGATTCGCAGCCATTTTTGGCGTTGCGCGCCGGGGGCAAATAAAGACGAGTTAAAATTGAGCCTCGCCAAAATCGCGCGCGGCCAAAAAGCTTTGCCGAGAATTGCGAAAACTTCCCGCGGGGGCACGACGACGACGACGACATATATGTTCTCGTCGGCGAGAATCGCGCGCTCGGTCCGCGGCTTCGAATTAGATTCGGGCCGATTCGAGAATCGCACGCGGTATCGCGGAGCTCGCTCGGCATCGACGCGACGATCTCGGCCGTGGCCGCGCCGCGGCGAAAATACATCCGAACGGCCGACCGCCGCGCCTATAAATAAAATCGACGACGAGGGCCGAGTACGCGCGCTGGCGGCTCGCTATGAATGAAGCGCGGCTCCGTTACATTTTTCGGCTATCGCGAGAGGGGGGGGGGGGTGGGGGGTCCTCCCGCGACGCGACGAAAGTGCGAAGAGGAGGGCTCGCCGGGGCGTCGTTTGCCAAATCGTTCGGCGTCACCTCCGAACCCGTTATCCCGTCGAGATATCTAGCGTCGAGCTATTTATAATTCGAGGGAAGGAAACTGAAAACGCGCGCGAGCGATGCCGCGACGCTTCCCTGAGCGAACATGCCCGTTCGCGAGCTATACTCGGAAGCCACGAGATAGCGCCAGGGTGCGCGGTTCGCTCGTTACATCAATCACTCGCGTTTAAGCGCGTCAAGTGCATCGAACGGAAGACACTTTTCCCAAACCATTTTTCCCAAAGCCTTTTTTTCCCGGAAGTTATTTTCCCCAAAACCGTTTTTCCAATAGTACTTTTTTTTCCAAAATTTTAGTATTTCCCAAAATAATGTGTACAGTTAAGAACAAGAATACTTTTAAATTTACGTTTGGTTTATGTTTCTGCATGTTTTGTATTTGTTTAACTGCTACCTTCACGTTCATTACAGTCTTTGAATCGTAATGTAGGTTACATCGTCGAAATTATAAAGTTGTACGTTTTAAAATTGGCAGTAAATAAATTTTGTAATTTGTAAATTGGAAGTAACTTAATAATGGCTGAACTAATACGTGCGAGGAAATCGGTTTTTTTACATATTGACGGTTTTTTATACTACAAACATTCTGGCGATTTTCGGAGATATTGGAACTGTAGAAATAAAGGCGAGTGCAATGCGCGTGCTGTAACAACTGGAGACGGAAACAGCTTAATTGTTCATCGAGGACCGGATGAATCTGAACATACTCATGCGCCGAACAGCGAAGAAGTGAAAGCGCTGAAAATTTTGAATTCAGCTAAAAGAACTGCTGAGGAGCATCCAGAAATGCCTCCAGCTCAGATAATGCGTAAACATTTGCGTCAAGTTCCATCAGGTAGAAAAATTGATTGAAACTATTGACAAGCTCAAATATTTTTTATGAATGAATACATATACTTTGTAGAAGTCTTAGACGAACTTCCAGACCGTTTGAATATGCGAAAACAAATTTCACGCGCTCGTCTTACTGAAACGCCTTCCAACCCTATCCGAATGTCCGATTTTGAAGAGATTGCCGAACAATATACGGAAACACTAAGCGGGCATCCTTTTCTCCTGTACGATTCTTATCGTGATGACGAGCACGATGAAAGCCTCGGTAGAATTATTATTTTTGCCTCGCCCGACAATTTGAAACGGCTATTCCGATGTCATACGTGGTTTGCTGACGGCACATTTAAAATGGCACCGTCCATGTTTTATCAAATTTTTTCTATTCTTGGAGCTGTAACTCAAGTTGGCATCAATAATAAAGCACAGGAGATTGGCTTACCATTCGTACATGCACTTGTGGAGAATAAGCAAGAACGAACTTACATCAAAATCTTCGAAATTATTGCAGAAGAGGGACGCAATCTTGGTCTTGAAAACTTACCTACTAAATTAATGACTGATTTCGAAGTAGCGATTGTGAATGCCGCGGAAAAAACGTTTGGTAAAATAGTCTCATGCTGCTTTTTTCATTTACGCCAAAGTGTGTATCGTCGCGTTCAGCAAGAAGGACTTCAAAACGAGTATGTTACTGATCCACGAATAAAAAAAGGTATTCAAGTGCTCTGTGCTTTGGCTTTCGTCCCAGTAGATGAAGTACAATCTCATTTTGCACGCATACGCGACGACTTACCTGTTGAAATTGAGCCTATCGTGGCCTATTTCGAGAGTACATATATACGTCGCGCTGGTGCAAGAAGGCGGAGCAGCCACGGAGTACGATTAAGGATTCAATATCGCCTTCCACGGTATCCGCCTAATTTGTGGAATCAATATAACTCCGTGTTAGAGGGCAAAGCTCGCACGAATAACTTATCGGAAAGTTGGCATAACGCATTTCAAGTGGTCGTCGGTAAAGCACACCCCAGCTTATACGTGTTCTTTGACGTATTGAAAAAAGAACAGGCAGACGTGGAGATTATGCTACTTCAGTTACAGCTGGGGAAGCGCGTAAAGAAATGTACCGACAAAAAAAGACGGGAAATTGAAGAAAAAATTTTTGGGATCGTCACTAAGTATCATGAATATGTATGCAATGACGATATATATGCGTACTTACAAGCTGTTGGTTATAATATTAAATTCTAGAAAGTTAATAAATTGGTTTTACTGAATGTATTGTTGATTATATTATTTTTGGGAAATATCAGCATATTGGGAAAAATGGCACTTTTTGGAAAAAACGGTTTTGGGAAAAAGGGGCATTGGGAAAACAGTCCTTGGGAAATATGATTTGGGAAAAGTGTCCACCGCCGAGTGCATCATTACGCGCGCCGGGCAAAAAGTGGACGCCCTTCGAGAGCCGTGCAACAGCGCAGAGACGGCAGCAGCCGTATCACAGCTAAAAAGAAACGGATGAAAACAAACGGAGCGAAAAGAGCGAGAGAGAGAGAGAGAGAGAGAGAGAGAGATGGACTTAGTTGTGTCCTTGATGCGCCCTTGGCTTCAGCCAGCCGTTGCAGCATCTAACATTAGCGCGCGTGTGCAGCATCAGCCTCCTCTGTTCCTTGTGCTTCGAGTCTTCAAATTCACTTCAATAAAGTAGCTCTCCCCTAGCTTGACTTTATGACTCAAGGGGGCTGCTTTCCTTGCAGGATCCGAGGGTGAAATTCAACTAAACTTCACTCTCTACGTCAATTTTTACGCTTTCTCTACGACACTTCTTTGGTTCTCAATTTGATCAAGCAATTATAGATGTCAGTAGGGACGCATTGGATTTTTCATTTTGACGCTATGGAACAATTCTTTTAATGGAAGATCCATTAAAATTTTTTTTTTAATTCTACATTCAAAGCTTACAAATCGAAAATTGCGTGTGATCCAACGTATCCATTTGCACCAACAGAGGAACTTTGAAAATCTTAAATAAACTTCTTTGGGTATTCCAAATATATCCAAAATAAAATAATCCTCCTCCAAAATCTTTGTACTAATCCTGTCGCTGAAATATAAATATATAAAAAGTACGATAATTGCTCGGCAAGCAATCAAAGGCTACCCGAGTGATAAGAACTTGTTCTCCCCTTTCTCTCATCGTATTCCCTTATCTGCGTGAGGTCGAGCTCGGCGAACAATGGGTCACAAATTCGCCAGGGCATTTTTCCGTCTGGAAGTTGAAAAAGGCGAGCCGCGCGCGCGCCAGGCCCGGAGATGAGATTGTAGTGTGTCAGGGCGTGGTTTGCCTGCACCCCCGCAGCTTTCGGCGATCTCTCTCTCTCTCTCTCTCTTTCGCGGCGACGCCATCTTGAATATCTGGGCCGAACGAGGGTGAAAGTTTTCGCAGGCTCTCTTCTGCCCTACCTTCTCCCCTAAATTCGCTTACGCCTCGCTATCTTGGGTTTTATCATCTACGCTTTCCCTCTCCTGCCGAATTCCGCAGCGATCGCCCAGCTCTGCCACTTGGAATTTTTATCTGCAAAATCTTTGACTTTTGCCGTACGTTCGGACTCTGAGAAGTGGAAAAGTTCGGGTCACGATGGACGCGAGGTGAAATTGACGTTTCAACGTTGATCCTTTCGTTTATAAAATTGCCAACTGTCCGCGGCGTCCGAGACGAAACGACTCGCGAGCCTCGAAAATGTGAAGACAATCGTTCGCGAAGAACGCAAATCAATATCGTGCATCGTTAATCACTCGCAACAACGACGAAAAATCGAAGCAACTCTCAATGATTCTTACTATTTGTCAATCGCAACGACGAATGTCCACCGTCCACGTTAATAAGTTGTACCTCGCGCGCTCGTACAATTCTTTTTCTCTTTCTTGCGACGATCGCTCGGCGGAGTCGAGTGCACGCGCGAAAGACGAGCCGACGGAGGCATAGAATTTAGTTGGTTCGCTCTCGCAAACGCAATCGAAATTTTATTTCTCGCGGATGATGCAGAATTCGAGACTACCTGTTTCCTGCATTCCTCCGTCCTTCCTTCTACTTTGTCCTCCGAGTGCGCTCGAGAGAGCTGAATCAGCGTCCGTTCGAGAGGGGGGAGGGGCCGCGCGCGCGCGCTCGTGCAAAATTATACTTTGAAATCGAGCGTAATTAAAGAGCGAGCTCGCGCTGCGCATTCCGCGGCGGAGCCGCTCGGAGATGAATTGCTGCGCGCGCGCCGATCGCTCGATTGTTTATTTGCTCGCCCATTACCGTGCATGGCCAAGGGAATGGTACTTGGAAAATCTATTGCGCGCGTCAACGATATTGTTCTGCCTGCTCTCTCTCGACTGCTGAGTTGCGCGGCTGATCCGATTACACTTGCAGATTTCTAATGAAGAGTGAGATGTCTAGGCCGCGGCCTGTCACACGAGAGAGAGAGAGAGAGAGAGAGAGAGAGGGAGGATGTTTTATTCAACGAGGTTGCGAGCGCGCATTTTCGGACGACTTTGTCTCGCGACGATATCTGCCGATCTCATTGTCTTCTCTGGCGGCTCGTTGTCGTACGCGTACGGGCACGCGGCTAGGCCGCCGATGCGAATCGAGACGTATCGAGCCACTTCCATAATCGACCGACGAGATATGCAAGGCTCTCGCGGACGGCGCGGAGCAGTTGCTGAAAATCGAGCCGCGGCTCGCGACCAAGCGACGAACGGACGCGCTCGCGCTCCTCGTTATCGCGTCGCGTCGCGCGTCTCGAATATGAAAAGGAGCCATTGAATTATTTGTCCCTCGTCTCGCGCTCGCGCGTGCCACGGCTATTTATCACACAAAGACGACGCCGAGGAGGAGCTCTCGGCGCGGTAATCATTGCCACCGGTGCAGCGCCGCCGGCGTGCCGCGAATTCATTGCGCGCGACCGGCACACTTTCGCGCGACGCGGCCGTATCTTGTCGTTGCGCAAGCACTTGCGCGAGCCTATTCGCTTGGTCCGCCCGTTCGGGCGGAAAGACGCCCGCGATTCGGGGATTGATTGGCAAGAAACGAGGAGCTTTGCAGGAAAGTCAGTTTATTCAAGGGATAAAATTCTTACGGGGTTACAGCGCGTTTCGGTGGAAACGCCGAGTTTCGAAAGTTTTCAGTTACAAAAGTATAAAAAATTGAAGGCACATTAGTTGAACGCTTACGAGGTAGTGTTAATGCTGAACGGTGCTTGGATCGATTAATAAAATAGAGACGTTATCGAAACAATAGTGCGTCTAGCATACTATCGTTTCTTTTCACCGGGAGCTTATACATGAGGTTTCAATAGACAACAGCAAAACGAATATATACTTTCGGTCGTCCGAGAAGGATAAGAAGAAATCCGTAATTGGCAATGTCAGACTGTTGTACTTTTACCCAATTAGCAATATCTAATCAAGGATGTCTCTTTTTCACTTGATCTTTTCTTTGATTTTGTCGATTGTGGTCATCGATACGGAAACCGATTCTTTCTCTTTGCCCTTTTGCTGGCTCGCCTGTCTTTCCATCTTCTTCTCCGCCTCTTTCTTCTGCTTCTCAGCTTCCTTCTTCTCTTTTACCTTCTGCTTTTCCAATTTCATCTTCTCGCTCTCCTTTCTCTCGAGCTCCTTTCTGCTCTCCGATTCTTTCTGCTTCTGCAATTTTTTTCGCTTCTCCAGTTCCTTCAGCTTCTCCTTCTCCTCTTTCTTACGCCTCTCCATCTCCCTGTGCTTCTCTCTTTCCCTTTCCCTCTCCTCTTCCAGCTGCTTTTCCTTCAATTTCTTCTGCTCGATTCCCTTCTTCTTTTCCTCCTCTATCTGGCATTCCTTCTTCCGCAATCTCTCCACCTCTTTCTCCAGCTCTTTCTCCCTTTTCACCTGCTTTGCTTTCAGCCTCTGCAGCTCTTTTTCCAGCTCCTTCTCGCGCTCTCTCTCCTTTTTCTTCAGCATCTCCAACTCCCGCTGCATTTCTTTTTCCTTCTCCGACATTTTTCTCTCGCGTATTTTATTTGCTCTTTTGTTTTCGCGATTTACTTGTTCGCTCTTTTGCCCTCGGTTTGTCTTCTTCACCGTCACTCTTTCGTCGCTATTTTCTTCTTTACTCTCTGAAAAAGACACAAGGGAATTTCATTTCGGACACGTCAAAATTACAAATGACTCCCGGACGATTAATTTCCGCGACGCGCACGGGAATCGTGCGGCTTTACTGGGTCTTAAAAAAAACAAAGGAAAAAAAAGAAGCGTTTTCAAACGAAACTAAAATGGAACGCGGAAAATCAAAGCATATCAAAGCGAAGGAAGAAGAGAACGCTGGGCTGACCCGTGTAAAAAAAGAAGTCTGGCCAAAGTCTGGCGAAAGTCTGGCTTTGGCCGCTATGCCAGACTTTCTTTAACCCTCGAGAAAAGTCTGAGAGCAGCAACTCAGACGTTCGATTTTATTAATCTTCAATTAAATTTAGTCAGATTTATATTTAATAAGAATAATTTAAGAAAATTAACGTAAGTAGTTTTACTGAGTAATTACATAGATTATTTTGAAAAAATTATTAAAATATTTATTGGTAAAGGCTGTTAAAGTTTTACACGAAAGATTGAAGATACTTAGAATGGCAATAGTTTTGATAGCAAATAATATGGTAAAAAGTCTGAGTTGCAGTTCCCAAACTTTTTCTGGGGGTCAAAAAAAAGTCTGGCATAGTGGCCAAAGTCAGACTTCCGCCAGACTTGTCCAAGCCAGTCTATGGCCAGACTTTCTTTTTACACGGGGAGGCCAGCAGCAGCAAATTTACTTTCCACGCAACGCGAAATCGAGGAATGCACACGTATATGACGGTCGAGACGACCATGTCGCAAGGTCGCGCACGCATCGTTGCAAGATTACGCGGTTCGATTCGAATATATGACTTGACGCGCGTGAGTCACTCGCAGGCATTTGAGCGTGTTTTTTTTTTTTTTCTTCGCGCGCGATAGTTTATTTCTAGGCTTGCCCCTCGTGAACTACGTCGAATGGGCGAGCGCTCAGGAAATTCCGTAGGATTCTCGAATGACGTACCGGAGCCAGTTCCGGATGAGCTTACGAGGTGAAAAGGTGCAGAGCGAAACTTACGGGGTCAGCCTCGCATCCTCCCGATCGTCGGGTCCTTCGAATCGGACGCTCTCGCGCAGACTCGTGGCGTGCGCGAGGTGTGCCAGCTGCGAAAGGGCTTCCCTCGTGGCCTCGATGCGCCGTCCTCTCTCAAAGGGTTTCCGTGTGCGCGCGAGAGGAATTACACGCGTCAGCACTTGGCTGATATGCGCGGCTAATTGACCGCTGGCCGCCGTGGCTTCGAGCTACTGCCGCTCCAGCGCAAAAAACTCGCGCATAAGAGAGCTCCAACGCACTCGCTCGCCATGTACGTGCGCGGTAGTGCGCGCCAGCAGCACAGATTCTGCACGCGTCATTGCCTTTCGATGATCGACTGCCTCGTCGACGAAAACTCGGAGGCTGCGTTGTACCGTTATTCCTTTTTTTTCCCCTTTCCTTTTGACGTCGACGGGCGCTTTTTAAGGGTCGAACGGCCGATAAGAAGAAGTGGTTTTGCCGCGGATATTCAGGGAAGGGGAATTGGTTTTGCATACGAGCGAAGAAGACAAAGAAGAGAATGCTAATGAGGATTGCAACGTTGAAATTATTATTGAGTGCTTGAGTGGTTGCGTTTCGCAATCAATTGTCGGTGTGCTTATTATAATAGGCGACCAATTGACGATTGCTTAGTTTGTTTTTTTTTTTTTTTTTTTTTTTTCATTCATTGTGCGGCGCAGATTTATTTCGGAAATTAATTTGTATATAATTGAGCGAAATAATAAGCGAGCGAGCTCCCAATTAAAAATGATTGTCGTGCTTCTGAAGCGCGTCTTATCAACTCTCCAACGAAGCTCATTTTATCAGCGGAGAACTGATAAAATGTAATCCATAGAATTTTAATGTCTCGCGCGTCATCGATTCTCCTCTGTGATTCAGCAAAACTCAAACGACACAATCAGTTACTAATAGGCGCGACTCTTAGCCTCTCCAATGACAGATAAATAGTGTTTCCGCAGCGATCAGTCGGCGTGAGCAAATACTCGAGCGTTGTATTCTTTCGAATTCATTACGAAACAACGAGCGATAAAATTAAACGATAAAAAAAGATCGTAGAACCGCAAAAATAACTCTAACGATAAAGGCGGCTCCGGGCAATTTCACACTCAACTAAATCCGAAGAGCAAGAAGAGAATTGTTAGCTGCGCTGCAGAAGGAAAAAAAAGGGAATCGTCATTGCTGCTCCGATTTCGTTGATACCTGCAGAAAGCTATCTTATCGCAGCTGCGCTGCCCCAGCGAGCCAGCGAGCGAGCAATTTATTCGCCGACCGGAAGTCTCTTTGACTTCAAGCCTTATTTTTTTTTTCCTTCGCCTCCCCCGCTGCTACTTGCTCTCGGTGAGATTAGATCGACAGGGAGAGAGAGAGAGAGTCACGTTGTTATCGAGCAGAATGAGGAAATTCCTCGTTACTGCACGTATAATATTGCGCGTTGTGGTGCTCTTTTTGTGGGTGGTTATTTCGCGGAAATCATGTCGTTTCGTCGGATGTTTGATCAGAGAGATGTGCGATTGCCAAGTTTTTGGCTTAAAAATTGGAAAAGTATAACTGCGGTAGAAGACTGTTTTTGAGGCAATTCACATTGCGATCTGTTTGGAAAATGCTCCACGCGGAATATCAGATGACTCCAATTGGCGTCCCGAAAATTTTGCCCGAAACATTTCAAATTTGATGTTACCTGCTGGCATTAATTAATTTCACGTCTTTGCATTGGAAGCGAAATTTCAGTCAACAATAAACAGTTGCTACGACAAATGGAACATTCGGCATTCCACGTCTTCCGAGACTAATCAGTAGTCGCCTTTTCCAGCATTCAACCCGGAAAACATTTTCCAAGATGAAAAAAAAAAAAATAAAAACGAAAACAGAAACAGCTCTTTTTTGTTTCGTCGACGTACGTATTATCAGTCGAAGAAGTACGCGTGCGCCTGTTATAACGTCTATCGCGAATTTTCGATTTACACTGCGATTAGACACTATTTTTTGTTCTTTCATGTGCGCACGAGCCGAGTCAATTATCGTCGAGCCCGAAGAGACTCGACTCGCTTCGTTGTGCAACGAGCGTCTCTGTCGTTAAAACGGACTGAAAAACAACATTCCTGTACGGCAATATTGTTGCGAGATCGCGCCGAGAGATTTATTTCGTCGGAAAATATCCATCGCGTCGAGATTAATTGTAGTTGTGATTGTGGATTAATTCTTTTGTGTCGAGCTGTGTAGCAGGAGATCGATTAGTGATAAGGAATACTATATAGAATATTCAAGAATTTCGTTTCTCTCCTCTATCTTATCTAGCAGTCGACTGCGAGATAACGTTCGAACTATTTTACCGTTATACGCATTTTTGTCAAAGTTTTCGTCGCGACGGATGGAAATCTGCGTGCGTGCGGAACGAATTTTTCAGTACGGTCTTAACGCACGTTTTGCTGAAACAAGTTGTGTCGTGCCGTCCGCCGCGGCAGCTGGGAACACGTGCGTACGAAGAGGAGCGTCCATCGTTCGGAATGAAAGAGGAGCGCGTGTCGCACTTCGGACGGAATTCGCACGAATCTCTCGCGCGTATAAAGAGGCGTGAGAAAAATATATCTCAGCAATTCGTATTCCAACAGAACGATTTGAAGTTAGAGCTTCGTATCAAGGTAGAGACGATTACTCACCGTGAAATTCGCGAAAGCGCTCGCTTTCGGTCGATCTTATTGGCCGACCAAAGGGTGCGCGATCTGGTTTTTCTTTTCCTTTACAGTGGATTCTACTTCGTGATCCGTCGACGAGTACACATGGCTTTGACACGTCTTTAAATTGTATTGGAGACGCTGAGCGAATAGATTTTGTACGTGCACTGGCCTTTTCACAATTGGCAAAACAGGCATGGCAAATTACAGGTTAACGCGATGATTCTAGCGCACGATACCGGGAAAGGAATCGGTAAGCTTCGTGAAATGCTCAATTGGCAAGAAAACTGCTGGTCTGTGTTCCCCTTGTTCCGACTCATTCTACAGCACCTGCCGTTGGAATCAGAAAGTATTCCACGAATAAATCCCGCTGATGTTCGTTCCTCGATTATTGCACAGAGGAAAAGTAAGAAACGAACTACGCAGGTAGTTCAGCCATTCGCAACGCAAAAACCGTCACGAACAGCGAGGTTCGAAAATCCCAAAAATCCCTGAACCCGCTTGCACGCGTGCACCGCGGGAACTTACCCGCAAAGAATACGTATGTATATACGTGCGAGGCGTGCAGGCAAGTTTTTTCGACGTACACGGGCAAGAGAGTTTTTAAATTCTTGTCGCAAGGCCTGCGGGAGAGGATTATGCCGGTAATATTCGGTCGCGTTACGTGACCGAGATGCAAAGAGAGATGGCTGCGCGCGACTCACTCGCGAGTTTCTATGTCGCGCGTGAGAGAAAATGGCGCTAGCGTTTTTTCCTCCTTGCTGTATGTATATTCACAAGACTACAGCCACGTGCAACTCTTTTTCGTTGTCCTCTCGCTAAAATTGCATTTATAGATTGCACCTGGCGTGTCTTTTTTTTATTTCTTCAGTTGATGACTGAGATGAGCTTCTCGACTCTTGGCGATATATTGCTTTGGACCGTTAATTATAAACCGAATCGAGCATTTATGACTGTGCAAAAAACATGAATGATCTGAAAAAAGAATAGTGACATACATTGGACATATACATCAGCAAATAATTTGTACAAAAAGAAACATTTTTTTCTTTTATCTGTGAGCGCGATAGACATAAGATAGCTCTCTTACAGACAATGGAAACATCGAAGGAAAGAGATGCTTGTGTAAGCGCGAGCGCGCGTCTCCTTTAACATAAATTAACATCGCGCACAATGACTCCTTATACATCGTGATGTTCTTTTACATCTTTCTCTCTTAAGTAAATGCTCTTTCGTACGTGTTGATCGTTGACTTTTGTTCTTAACGAGATACAAGAGAGAGAATGTGGAATGTTGCATTTATATTTATATAGTTTCGTTGACGACATGCCGTACACACAGATATGCACGACATTCGTTGTTTCCAAGAACACGCGCGTGTGTTTACTTGACTTTCATACGAAGTGATACTGAGAATTTGGACTCGTTGGCTTTTGACTTTGTCTGAACTTATATATACCAGCAAGTCAAAGCCACAATTGGGCGCTAGAAGCATAAATCTACAAAAGTGGCAGCAGCTGACAAAGCTCTATTCTCGCGAAAGACGCAGGTGTACAAGCGGAAAGTAAGCGGGTTTAGAAAGTGCAAGCGGTGAACGGGTCTGTCTCTCTCCCTTCGATGGGCTTTCCTTTGCGCGCGAGCCGCGACAATGAGGCACATAGAGCTGATGCCTGTAAAAGCGAGGCCGAATGAAAGGCAACCAAAGCAGCAATGTGTAGAGACTCGACTCTAGAATTAACCTACATTTTTTGCCGCTATCGTGCGTGCTCTCGCGATACCAACCGCGCGTTCGAACGATTTTGTTTGTACGCCTTTTTTTCTTTCGCTCTCTCGCGTTCTACAATGATATGAGAGTATGAAACTATCATAAATACACAGAAATAACATAAAAAAATTATGGGAAATCGTGCAATGAAAGACAATGACAGAATCGATGAATATAAGAGTGAAAAATAGAGGGAGAAAAAGTCGGTAAAAAGTAGACTAGCCAGATAACTCGCCGCAGTGTCTGCCGTGAACCCAAAGCCAGAGTAATAATCCGCGCTAAGAGTGGCGTTTTACGGTCTAAGGGAACACGATTTTCACTGCTGAGCCTGTGCTTTTTTTATTACACGACTTTTCCCTAAAACGTCGACAGTACGTTGAATCTTGTATCTTCATTGCTACTTCTTGCTTGATGATGGAGAAAACGATGAAAGTCTCGCCGAGCCAATAGGAGAGAGAAAAAGACTGACTGCCCCGCTTTGACGCAGGTTAAATCACCCAGCCAAGCCAGTTTCTCACCCCCACTGACTCGACGAAGAATATATCAAGAATAAAAAAAGAACGGAACGTGTGTGTCTGTGTGTGTGCGCGCGCTTGTGTGTAAAGGAACGTTGTCTCTCCTGCCCCTTTCGCTGGAAACGTGATCACACGCTGAGTTGCGATCCACTGCTGCTACTGCTGCCGCCTTGCCTCGTAGCAGCGAGCTGGCACGATCAGGTCACGTGACCGTTGCGTCACACTTCTGTGCGCGCTGACTGCCCCACACTGAGTGTGAGCGCGCGCTCTCGTGAAGCCATCTTGGAAACCCAGAGCCCGCGAGAGACACTTCCGCTGATGCTTGCCATTCCTGGTTTTAATTCTTCTCTTTGTTCTATCTTCGTGGACGACACTTGTATATTAGAAAAGCACACGTGTCTCACGCCTTTTGAATGTAGAGCACAAAGAAGGTAAACTCGCTGGAAACCTAGTTGTACAAATGAATGATCGCGGATATACAAGTAGTAGTCTTCTTCCACACACGACAAAATTTGTTCAAAGTTCGAAAAACCAACGCGCGAGTAGCTTTTCTTCGAATTATGTGACAAAAAGATAGAGAAGGTACGACCAACTCGGACGACGGTCCGCGGGAAACGAGGATGCTCGTCGCTCAGGCCACCGAGCACTCGACTCCCCTTTCCCCCACCACCGACAATTCCCCGTTGGCGACTGTGCTAGCACCGCCCATTCGCGCACGCGCCTCACGACAGTAGGTTACCATGAGCTTTTGCTTCAATATTATATATCCGACCGACGACGACGAAGTGATCTCACCAAGCGACACGCAACGACTGGCTGTGCCATGCGCGTCGACGCGCTACTTATTCCCCGCGCACGGCCTGCTGACCGACTACCACCACGCGTCGCTTTTCCAAATTTTCCTTGGACGGAAAAGGGCCGCCTCTTTCGTGTATCAATCCCCCTCCTAGTTTTCGTTTGTAAAGAAGAGAGAACGGGGCAACCTTTGACCCATTTTTCTATCGATCGTCCGAGCGAGCAACTGGGACACGAGGACAAAGGCGCCGATTTCCGGACAAAGAACAAAGCCCTACACACGCGCGATTAGGATAATTCTTCTCGTTCTTTTTTCAACTTTACGTGTATGCATGGGAAATTATACTGCTGCTGCTCGTGAACTTTCATACTTTCGGTTCGGAAGAGATGCGAAGAGAAAGAGCACGTGCTCTACATCTGCTGCTTGTAAACTCACTTTGAAAAAAGCTAGAAAAATGTTAATCGACAATGCGTGATGAGTTTATGAAATTTTACTTCAGCGCTACGATAAAACTTCGGTTTTACAAGAGGACACTAGACGTTTCACGGAAATTTTCGTAAAAATAAATAAATAATACTGTTTGACATTCCCGCCGAGGAATTCACTCTTCCAACAATGTCACACTCACATTAAAAAAGATTTCATGCGACTGTATAGTAGCACAAACGATCGGAAGAAACTAATCTAACCACGTTTCTTTTTAATTCTTTCCTTTCAACCAGTATTTTTCCGTTACGTTAGAGAAGGGAACTACTATGCTGCCGCTTGCGCGCAACTGTAAGTGTGTGTATGCGTGTGTATTTTTGAATCACGTGGCAACAGTGTACACTTTCAAACGAACAAAGTTTTTCGGAATTACAATGGGAATGCGTGTATTTCCGAATCACAAAGAAACGTGAAAATTAGTAGAAATAAGAAAAAAATGACCAACGAACCTAAATCTCTTTCATTCGGCAACGAAGGCAAGTCGCACAGCAACAGCAGCAGCTCGTCACACGCCGGCAGAGTGTCGCGCTCTGCTGCTGCTGCGGCGGCGGCGATGCGGTGGTGGTGGTGTGGCGGCGGTGGCGTCGTCGTCGTCCCATTTCTGGCGGCGCGCATTCGTTCGGGAAAGTTCGGCTCTCTGCGCGCGCGCAGGAAGTAAGTAGGTCGCTTCGAGCCGCACGTGTCGTCCTTGACTCACATAGCCCGAACGTAGAGCGCCTGCGCAGCCGCATTGCCGCTCTTTTTCTCTCTCGTCGAGCGCTTCTTCCATCCTCCCATGTGTACGTGTATGTGCGCCTTTGTCCATATACACATGTGTGAACTAAACTGAAGGGAAGGGTTTGAGCTATGGGTAGGTTTCACGGGCGGAGAACTGATGGGAATTTCATGTGGTGAATAGCTTAAATGAATGGTCGTTTTTTTTTTCTTTCTTTCCTTCTCGCGACATGGATTTTGTGAAATCATTTGAGAGGAAATCGAATCAGCGTAGTTATTTTTCGTGATGATACGTTCGAAACAAAGAAAATATTTTCGCTGATTAAACTTTAAAGTTTGATGAATAAACCATAGTTTTTGGTTTTTAAATCTTTAGTTCCAAAACAAATTATTAACTCCTAAACCTTTTTATTGAGTTTTCTTGGTTATATTTTCACTATGTGATTTTTCAATGAAATATAACCGATGATTTTCCGAGCAACAAACTAAATTTCGAAAGATGCCTATGGATACCATAGACTCAAAACGAAAAGTACATTTCGAAACGAAAGGTTGTCGTCACATCGCACCTGTTACCAAATCATCAAAACTTCACACATGCGCGCCAATGATAGTACAAAATAAAAATATTCAAACAATCAATTCGTCCTCCAGACACACGTGTAAAGAAAAGTCTAAACAGGATCGTTGAGGTCGCTCGCGATCTGTTTTTTTCACAAGCGATATGGGCTTTGTGTCGGTCGACGGGAAAAATAAAAAAATTACGTAAATACTCTGGCTGCTGCCTAAGCATAGCATTCGATTCGTGCTCCCCAAGGCCCCTTCAGATTATTACGTACATATATATCTATATATGCCTCGCGCTCGAGAGAGAAGGTCTTGATGCTAATGAAGGGTCTCTTTCGTTCGTCGCTATATTCTTCCAAGCGTCGTCGTCGTCATCGTCGTCGTTTATGACTTTGGACGTGCAACGCTTTTCACTATTTTACGTGCCACGTGAAGTACGATTGACGAGCCGTTGAATAATTCATAAACGTTCGATATGTCATATTCATTGGTCGCGGAAAAACTCGTAAAATTAACCAGACAGCGAGAGAATAAGCGGCCAAGCTGCATTTGCCAGTCTAAAAAAAAAGTAGAGAGGGGAATTTAGCAAGGCAAGACGCGTCCTCGCAGCTTCCCTTTCCTGTTCTCCCCGCGTCGGCTATCCCAAGGCTACTACTGCTACTACTACTTGTCTCTGTGCTGACGTAACCGCCGTGTATAATATTGCGCCGGAAGTGGAATTATTGCGGGAACTATTCCTTGCGCGCGGCACGTGAGAGCACGTGCGTTGAAAAAGAAACGCTACTCATAATGACTAGACTACGTGTGCTACTTTCGCGCTCTTTTTCCAGCTTAATATCGTGGAAATTGTTATGTGGGAGTGAGAGAGAGAGAGAGAGAGAAAGAGAAACATGCGTGGTCACGACGAAATTCACTTTTTAATTGCGTTACTCTCGCGCGCGCTCGAAGGTTTTCCATCTCGATCGTTTGAAATTGCGAGTATACAGCGCGAGAACACGGTCGAGTTTGCAGCCGACCGACTCGATCACTTTTCTCGTGTCAGAGAGCAATTGGCACTATGCTCCCCTTGCGAGGCTACTGTCGACGAAATATGCATTTCATCCGTGACACGCGCGCGCACGAAACTTCCTACAGTCGGTCGCGAACGAGAAAGGAAGCTTGCGCAAGGTGCAACAAACAATCCCATTTCCAAAACACATCACGAAAACTTTCAACACGGCCGCGCAATCGACGAACTTTTCTCCTCTTGGGCAACGACGCGCCGAGCTTGGAAAATTAATTTCCGGCGCTGCCAAGCCTACATGCTTCTCATAGTCGTCGTCGTCGTCGTCGTCGTCGTCGTCGCCGCGGAAATGAGATTGCGATTAACGCTCGGCATCTGCGTTCGCCGCCGAGTGAATTTTCGCGTAGACAGGTGAGCGCCTTGACCGTAATAACGGTTCGATGTCGCTGTTGCTGCCGCGCCGCGCAGCCAATGATAAAAGGCATTATGCACTTTACGCGCGACTTGTCATGACGGACGCTTCGTTTCGTTTTTATCTTCGATCGGTCGTCGTAAAAATTCGCGCGGCGGATTATATTCTCTGCACGTAAATAAAGCGCAGCATAGGCGAGCGATTAATCGATTTGTTGCGACATCGGCGACGAGAAGAAAAAAAAAATATACACTCGTTTGCCTCCCGTTTAAAAACGCAGACCGAGCTCTTATCTACCACGGCAGTATGTTCATCTTATCGCTCTCACGAGCGAGCGAACAAAAGCTGATTATAGACCGCCGCTGCCGCGTAAGTACTTATTTTTTATTTGTCGAAAGCGCGCGCGTGCGGAAAGTAGGCTTTCTTTTCTAAAAACGTTCCTTGGTTAATAGCTCGATAATGAATGATTAATCGTAATAAATGCATCGTGATCTTGATTTTTAGTTCGCAACGTACTCTCATTGTCAGCGTCCTCGTAAGATCGACGGAAAACTCGTCGGTGCTGATTTTGTTCCCCGTCGTTATTTAAAAACGTTTCAAGTAATCAGCGAAAAAGAGAGAGAAAGAGAGAGAGAGAAAGAAGGCGTGAAAAGTTGACGGGAATTCGACGACGATAAAACGCACAGCCGCGTGATTGTTCCAGCAAGCCGCTTACCGCGATAGATAAGCTCGTTATCGTAGTGTGTACTTGCAAGTGGCTTACGTAACTTTTTAACGCTCACTGAAAATTTTCGATTTTTACTCTCGGCTTTCCCGGCCTACTTATAAGAGTAATTTTTCCATGACGAAATAGGTACGCGCGCGGCTGGCAGCACACGCGCGAGCAGACACGACAACTTTGTTGCGGCTTTGTAAAAAAAAAACAAAAAAACACGACGCGCTCTAGCTACGGTTTATGTAACGCGCGAGTGTGCTTTGCGGAGCTGACTATAGTTTGAAAATTAGCGCTTACCTCGTATACGACGAGTCTGTGTGAGTGTGTGCAAGTGATATAGGTCGACTCCACTCTCGGATATGTCAGAGCTTTGAAAGAGGATGGCTTTTTTTGTCTCTCTCTCTCTCTCTCTCTCGTTGTTTCTTTGTGGCAATGATCGTATTTGCAAGAATTGATGATGAGTAGGTTGTTTCTTTCGTACAAATTTTTCATGAACATCAACGACATAATCGGTCATCATCGATACCAGAGCAACGGACGAAATCCGACAGAGTGCTCAGAGAAAGAAAAAGAAGAAGAAAGGAGTCTTCCGCGTAGGAGGTCCGCAGAGCAGACGACGAGGTTGGCAGCGGCGACGGAGCGCACGTTAGTATCGAAGGCTGAGCAAGAAATAAGAGTGAGCAACCGTTCGACAAAGTAACCGACTCATAACTGCGGCTCCGCGAAGGGGGCTGGCGCACACGCGCGAGGGCAACCAGCAATATTCGCGCAACGGTTCTGCGCAATCGCCAAGTGCGCGACGCGCGTGTGCGCGCGCGTACATGTACGCAAATACGTGCGCGCGCGCGTGAGTACGCGAGAGTCGAAACGTCTCGTTAGAAAAGTTCATTTTACTTGTCATTATTATTTTTATTTTTTCGTTCTTTCGGACGGGTGCAGCGCGACGTCGTCGCGATCTGTGCACTCGCATGCGTGTGCCGAGGCATCCGAGGCCTCTACTCCGCGAGGCTCCCGATTATACGTTGGGTAGGAACGAAGAATTTCTATTTTTGCTCTTGTTTCCTTTTTCGGGGGATCGGGCAAGGGCTTGAGTATGGATTTGGGCGTTTTGGAAAATGGACTTGAGCGTTGAGGGAATCGTCTTATTTCGAACAACAATATTTTCAATCGAACTGCTTTTGGACAGCTAATGATGATAATGAATTGATAATAAATTGAACGTTGCGCATTAAAACTGCCACGAAAATCGAGAAATGAATCGAGATGTTCAAAGTATAGCCAACGATTCAAATTGTTGTTGCGCTTGCATTATTCCATATTTTACGCTCGAAGCAACAACTTTTCGCGCAACACTTTTTCCAGGGGAAAATAATGCTCAGGTGCAAATCTCATCTAGTCTACATAACAATCGAAAAAGTATGGTTTCAACAAAAAAAAATTCTTTTTTTCGAGTCCCAAGAGGGATTTGTGTTCCGCATCGCGTATATCGGATTGTGCGAATAAAGCCTGCGACCTGCGCCTTCCTTTGTTATTCTCCGAAGAATTCAACGTTGCTCGCATTGAATTTATCATTGGCTAGCTCTTCGACCTGAGAGATAGCCCAATAAAAGCATGTTTTATCGTCGAAGACACAGCTGCGCTCCTTTGCTACAGCAAATCGTCAAGTTTCCATCTTCTTTGGTCTGTCCTTGACAGTAAAAAATTCGTAAAGTGTATTAAGAACAAAGTAGCAATCCCGAGGTGAACGTGCAAGATCCCAAACGGTTTCTACACACGTAGGAGAGGAGGCAGAACCGCAAAAGCTTCTCTTGCCGTAAAGTCCGCTTCGTACGTGTACAGTTGCGGTTTGAAGTCGTATATACGTGAGCGCGCCGCAACGGCGAGAACGTTGCGCTGAGCGCCGACTCGGATTGCAAGCTCGTCAATATCAGCTCGTATTGTTGCCTGCTCGATTGTGAGTTTGCTTCCGAGCGGCGACCACGACGTCCACTGCGGGGAGTCTCTCATTTTGCTAAACTCGCGCACTCAAGGATAGGCGCTCGTGTGCGTGGCGCGACTTTCGGCGATTTTTTTTTATCGCGAGACTCGCATTATCGTCGAACGGGGAGGGGGCGGGGGTGCCCTTTTGCCTCACTATTATTGCCCTGGCAGTTGCGTGTTGAACAAAGAAAGGCTTGTGCATCGCGTGACGTATCACTTTTTTTCGCTCCTTCCTTTTTCTTCTCGAGATTTATTTGACTAGACAGTCAAATATTTGCCGACATGTAAACGTGAGTTTCTGCGAGCGATGGGGGAGAGAAATGGAGATTAGTTCGTATACACGTGAAGGCGTCAAGCATTGCTTTACCTCACGTACTTTCCAATAGCTGTAGCGTTCGGTATTTTTAAAGTTGAATGAATTATAAACTAAAAAACAGATTTGTTCGGTTGAAAAATTATATCATTATGCTTGCATCTTTTCAATTTTATGCATATTTTGGGAAGATTCATTTGTGGATCATGACTTTATTTCTTAAAAATGCTGGAACGTCTCAGCGGTACATCAGAAATGAATTGATATTTCGTCGGATTAATTTGTAATTTGCAGTGCAGAAATTTATTCGAAGGAAAGTACAAAAGAAAAAAACGTGTTCATGATTAATATTCATTCCCGCGAAGTTGACCAGACGCGTAATAAATTTTCAACGACAAATGAAGTTGAAATCGAAGTTGCAACGCATTAAATTTTCAAAATGAAACAACAATGAGGTAGCACTATCGAGCGTTCAAAGAAAATAAATAATTATTAATGATATGTTCGTGTTTATACCGGGCTCCGGTCTTCAACAGTCACGCGAAAGCTGTGATAATGAAATGATTGATCGCGCGCGAAATAATAATCGGACAAAAGTCGACGCGTCGTATATCTTGCCAATCAAAGCCGCTCCGCGCGGCGGAAAAGCCCGCGAACAATGTGGGCGACTCCGCCCGAAGTCCAGAATCGTTTTCCAATCGGCCAGCGGATAGTCCGAGGCGAGCCTCGCAGCGCAGTCGCACGTGCTCGAGGAGCGAGAGAAACTTTCACGTGACCTGTCGTTCATTATGCACAAGGACGAAATGAATTTGCAAATCGTATTGTGCCAAGTTCACGGCCATCTCGACAACCAGTTGGACAAGACCACTTTTTTTTTTTTCTTAACCTCCCCTTACGGTTATAGAGGTAGCTAGAATTGGAAATCTTTTTGGGCGGCGGCGGCGGCTCTCGACTCACTTGGGAATCCCGATGAGAAAGTTCCTGATGAATTTCGACGCCTGGATTTTCGAGAGAAAGTGCGAGATTGCTGTCTTCAGTTTTTCAGGGCGCGATAAAAATGTAAGATTTAATGTGCATTTTGGGATTTCTAGAAAGAGAGAGAGAGAGAGAGAGAGAGAGAGAGAGAGAGAGAGAGAAAGCACCAGCTGGTACGCGCCCAATACCGAGATATTTGAATGTTTGAAATTCCTTTTACCTTCGATGACACGGTTGAGAACTGCGCGTCTGATGTTGTCGGTGCAATTGTTGCATGATCGCGTAACAGTCGGAATCTCCGCAAAGGCACATGACGCTTTTATTGAAGCTCATTGCTGAAAAATTCGCAGTTCGTTCGTGCAACAACGCGCAATCACGAATCGGACACTAAAAAGAGAAAACGCTTCGTTTGCTAACAAGTTTATTAGTCGTACCTCCAAAGTGCAGTAAATTATTTTATTCGAAAATCTACGCGAAATCCGTTTAACTCAGCGTCGCAGTAAGAATGTTCGCGCAAAGAAAAAAAAAAACCTCGACGTCACTATCTGACGAATCCTCTCTTCTTAACATGCCAAATTTCCAGAGCTTTTCCGTAGCTCAATTTATCTCCGATCCTTTCGGACACGCGATCCCTGGTAATGTGCACGAGTGAGGCAAGGACGCGTCAATCGGTAGCGTGCTTCGTCTCTCTCTCTCTCTCTCTCTCTCTCTCTCTCTCTCTCTCACCCCTCGCTCAAATATAAGACGTATACTTTGTTTCCTTTGTCGAGGGCCAATGTAGTATGTTGTAGTTATCGACCCACGGCAGAGAAACAGGGAAAAGAAGGACGAATAGTGGGGGGCCACGTGCTGCTTCACTGCTGCGCTATCCCCGAAAAAAATTTTTTTTTCGGGGCTGCCTCGACCTCGGGAACGATCCCTTATGTTGCAACCGCGCGTGCATATAAGGGGTGTTCCTTTTTCTTTTTCCCGAGGGGATGTGCCTGCGTGTGTTACTTTTTTGGAGCTCGGCTCGAATATTATTTTAGGTTTACGATGAGTTCTTCTATAGTTAAAACTCGAGAGTACTTTTGACAAACGATAATTTATTGTACTGTTTATAAAAAAGATTTGAATATTGATTCAGTAATTTTTTGTACTGTTTACGAATGACGGCGCTGTATTGTAGTTATCGATGAATGGTGCTTAATGATAACGAGCGCAATTTGAAATTGGAACTGTAGTGCCAGTGACTTGCACAATGTAAATAGTTCAAATCGATGGACGTTCTTTATACGTTATCTTTATACAACTGCGATTTTCACATTAATTTTCTCAACAATTAAGACAAGGCACCAATGCATAAACGAACTTATTGCATATTTATGAAGAAGAGACGACGGGAGGGAATGAAAAAATAATTGAAAACGGAACTTGTCATTTTGCTTGATATACCGAGATCGACTATTTACTTTTGAGCCACCCGATAGAGCGCAACGATAAATGAGAGCTGCTTTGAAATGCACATTATATTTAGATTATGCATGCCGATAGAAGTGAACATGCGCGCATAAACGAGAGAAACAGATCTTTTCTGCCGCTAACGACTCGATAATTCTCACGAGCGACCAATGAATGCAGGAAAATCAGGTACAATGTTTCGCGATCGATGGGAGACATCGTGAATACAGACGCATCGTCTCGGGAGCTTTCTACTGACGTAACGATCGGCTGTATTCTTTTTCACGTTCGAGGAGAGCAAGTCTACGCACTTGCGAGCGAATGATTATTGAATAAGACAAGATACGAGAGATCTCGTCTTTGCTTCATTGTCTTTCGCGCTCGATGCGGCGCGCATCCATTGTGTTCGAGAAAGACAAGTATGCGCATTTTTACTTTCGTACAGGGAGGGAATCTTTTGTTTGTAAACACTCGACCGAGTAACACAGTTTTTAATGAGATTCGATTTCAATCGTGCATTTTCTACATTCTTTCGCCTGTGCCCATTCCGTTAAAAATGCGACGGATAATAAAATACCAAGCTATTTTCAAAACTCTAACTTTCACGTGTATTTTTATCCAATGCTTTATGATGGTGTCAACATACCTACATCGAGGTCAGTTCAAATCAAATGCACTCGAGGACTATCAGCTATTTACGTATAAACAGATATTTTGTCGTCCAAGCGAAGTCCGCCCAATTCGAGCGGCCCGGCTGCTTTACGACGGTCTCGACTTCCAACCTAGAGTGCGTGTTCATCGGGGTCGCGGAAAACGGTTTCAAATTTCGTCCAACTCGACTCGGATCTAATGTTGACATACCGGTCACGCACTTCAGAAAAAAAAAAAAAACAAGAAACTTCCGCAGTTATACTCGTCGCGGACCCGAACGTCTTGCGGATCGGGCATGAAAATTGACGCGTATCGAATGATTTTGGAAACAAAAATGTTATTCGTAACGAAGAGACACGGAAGCGCGCGGAATGCGGAAAAAAAAAAGCTGGAAAACGCACACAGCTGCGGCAATTTTTGCGCAAGAAATAACAGCATTAATAAGCACGATGGCAGATAAGAGGGGAAAAAAAAATACTTTTTTTTCTCCTTTCGTCTTGCAATCGCGATCGAGAAAGAAGAAGAAAAAAAGGCAAAGGAAGGTGTCCCCACTCGGCTAGAGAGCGCTAATAAGCTGTTTTCTCGTTTCTCAATTACCTGTGCCGCAGCCTTTTTTTTTCTCTCTCGAAGGACAGCACACGCTCGCGGGACGATTGCACACCCAAGGCATAGAAACGCGCGCCGCCGAGAGACTCTCGTCGTCGATGTTTCCCAACGAGGCTTGTATAGTACAACTACCTATACGTATTTGCTGCAATGCCGTGCTTACGTACGCCTACTTTTTTAACCTTTGTTCGTTGTTGCTTTGCACTTTGCGTACCAACTTTTATTTATTATTCTTCATTTTACGATTCATTGCTATTTTGAATAATTTATGAATTTTATACAGTGCGTCTCAATATCTACTCAACTGTACGTACATGGAGCGTTTACAGTTGAGAAATGAAGACTGGGAAACTTTCAGTTTTTTTTTCGTCGTTGCGTTCGTTTAATACTTGTAATAATCATTATGGTTATTTTTTTGTGAATCAATTATGACTAAATATCCGGTTTATTCTCAATAATAATAAATTTACTTGTAAGTAGTTTAAAGTTAATGAAATGATTGCGTTTACAATGATTTTCGTGTTTTCCGTGATTTTATTAGATGATCGATTAATCTACAATAATTTTACCATGAAAAGCATTTGTTTTATCGAATGATCTCACTGAAATATGTCAACAGATTATAGCTTTTCAATGATATTATATTATTTACATGCGCCATTCCATTGATGTCATTTAATGTTTTCGAAAATAAAAATGTCAACTAGGAATATCAATGGGTTACATACTTGAAATGTCGTGAAAAATTTTTTTTAGTATCTTTTAGAATGTTATAATATTACAAGCATCACTCCACAATTTTTTATTGATTTAGGAGTGTTTTTAAAGGTTTATAAAAGACTTTGAGAAATTTTTCAGACTCTCGCTCACGGTGATTACATAAGAAATTTAAAATTGAATAATTTGTAGAGATTATTCGTTTTTTTTTAAATTGAAATTCAGTTACCCTTCAAAATTTCTACCTATCGTCTACAAGCCATTTTGAGTACGATGACATAATTTTTACTAGAAAAAAAACATGCAAATTAATGACATTACGATATTAGCAACTGTATAAAAGTTTTAGTTCTTGGAAGTTAAACGTCAATTACTTGTAATTTCTCAGTAAATTCGCCGACTACATTAGCTTTAAATATTATTGTAGGGCGTAAGGAAAGAGCGTAGAAAGTATTGGACAAGATGATTTAGAGAAGCTCGAGTGAACGTTGAAGATCGGGTAGTAAAGTGTCGAAGGTTTACGAGCTCGGATACTCATTTAGTTAGAGAAAGACAATAGGACAAGGTCGCTTGCTGCCAGCATTTGGTTCGCACGTGCCCGGTTAGAGAGAACATCGGCGTTTAGGAAAAGGTGATAAAACATAGAGAAAGCACGAGAGCAAAAAATCGAATTGAGAGTCAGGCCCTCTGCGAAAGGGCACAGACGCACGCACACGTGCAGAACGAAAAAGAAGAAATGAACTTTATGGTGACTCTGAATAATTATTTATGTTTGTGAACGCCTCCACTGAAATATTAATAATTTTGAAAATGGAGCTTAGGATGTATCTGATTTTTTATAAAAGGCACGTGTGTAGGAAGGGGTTTGGCTAAAGCATGCAATCGGTTGTCGGTATGACGGTGTGGAATCAGAGTGTAGCGCCTGTTTGGCCCTTGGGGGGGCAGTCTTAAGAAAACGAACGAACCCAGCTATGAATTTGCGCTTATCCCAATCATGCAGGATATTGTACTCGTGCTCAACAGAATACGGCTTTCGACATTCACAGCATTAGGTGGAAAATCCAACCCGACGAGTTTGCTTCGGGCCTGAGGTGCTACAGGACGTGGAATATTATACCCTGAAGAGATATCAGTCGCAATAAGCCCGCCTGGAGTTTCCGTTGCTTGGCCGATATACTCAGCAATCGGTCCAGGCAGTACGATGTCGTCTAAATAAGTACATACGTACGTCGCCTTCGGCAAGTGGAACACCAGTTTTATTAGCCTGTCTAAATATGGATACGGCGCGATCCTCATGCACAAGTTGGAAACTCATGGCAAAATGCATACCGGGCATTACGCGAGTCGCAAAACAATGCAAGCGGAGAGTAACTACCACAGCTTTGAGCTCGAAGCTTTTGTGGTAGGAAGAGCTTGCGAGAAGTTTCACATATATTTGGAGGGCATTTTCACAATTTACATGGACTGCAAAGCTTTCACGTTGGCTTCGGCTAACCAACAACTCAAATCACTTCTTGGATAGATTCGAGCACGCGACAGAGTACCGCAAGGGCGGACAGGTGTAGCACGGCGATGCGCTGAGCCGCAGCTTCGGTGTATTGCACGTGGTCCAGGACCCCACTGCGTACCATGGAATACGCTTGTTATGGTCGACGCATTTGACAAGTATGCGTGGTTGTTTCAGACCAAAACAATAGGGGCTGCGGAAACGTTGAAGAAATTGTCGGTTTTCAAGCAACAGCGCGGTGCGAACTTACGGATGCCTCAGCTTTTGAGGCCTCAGCGTTTCGCGAGTGTTGCCAACAGCAGAGAATAGATCGTTCCCGTACCACCACCGGTCTGCTAAGGGCTAACTATCAGATCGAGAGGGTGAACGCGATAGTGGAAGCGATTTTCGCCAAGCTAGCGGTTGAGGAGCCGACCAAGTGGTGCAAGCATGTCAGTCGCGCGCAGCGCGCTATAAACAGTACCCACGAGACGTCAATCAACGCGATACCGTATAAGTTGCTCTTCGGCATAAAGATGAACATGCCCGAGGATGTGCAACTGGTAGCTATGATCAATGAGGCTATTCAAGAGGAGTTTAACCAGAAACGGGACGAGTTGAGGGAGTCTGCTCTTGCGAAGATTAAGAAGGTACAGCGCAAGAGTCAGCGCACGTATAACCGGAACCGCAAACCGGCGACGAGTTACAAGAAGGATGACATTGTCGCGATCGCGCGAACCCAACAAGCACCGACTCAAGCTGAAGATTAAGTTTTTGGGCTCGTACAGGAATACAAAGGTTGAGCCTAACGACTGCTACGTCGTAGAGAAGGTCGCTGATGTCGAAGCGCCGCAGCAAATAACAACTTGCGCCGAGTATTTGAAACCGTCGAGGGGTTTTTACGAAGACCTACGTGGCAAGGAAGACGAAAATGACGACACCAGCTGTAAAGATTATGACGACGAACTCATCAACGAAGTTACACCGGCCAGTCTCACTTAAGGTCAGGTGTGATGGTTAGGAAGGGCCGAGTATAGCGTGCAGTTGGTTGTCGGCATGACGGTTAGAGAAAGAGCGTGGTGCGGAAAACTATAGCATCCGAGTCGAAATAGTGTAAGTGGAAAAGCGGGGCTGTTTAGCCCTTAGGGAGTAGTTTTGACAGAGATCCAGCTATGTAAGGACCTTCGATTGTAACCGCGATTAGTTCATTAAGATTTTAGTCTGAAATCTTACGTTGTCAGAGAATAGTAATTTGCTGTGTTTATAATTGATTGAGATAGAGTACGCATTAATTTCCGTTCCCAATTACCCTCGTGAACAATATTCCAGGCATGATAAAATATTCGGAAAGGCAGCGAATAGCGTCAAGTTATTGAAAATTTAATAGTCCACGATATTCATTTCATGACGAACGATTGCCCAATGAGCATTCGAAAAATCCCGAAGTGACACGAAGACCACAGAAAAGACGCACCGCTCGTCGACGCAACCTTCAAAAAAATAGGGGAATAACGGCCAGGCGAGCGTTTCGTAAAGGCGGCTTTTCCGAGAGAGTCTCTCTCTCTCTCACGTTCACTGCCAACTTGGCTCACGAAATTTTTGGAAAACGTCCCGCTCGTCGACCTCGATCGCGCTCGTGCACACATTTTCAGAGGTCTCTTTCGATATGAGATCTCTTTCCCATTGGGCAAGCTCAACCTCGTTCCACGAGCTTCTCTATTAATACGATACGCGCATACTTGACTTCGATTATTGCTCCTATCGCGTAATTGCGAGGGATATCGGTCTCAATTTATTCGTCAAGCGAGACGACGCGACGGGACTGATTTGAATGCGCTCTCGTCTGGCTCGTCTTAGCTTGACTTCGAGTTCTGTTTACGTTCGATCGCGTGTGTAACTTACGTCGCGCGAAGACGAGGCCGAGCTCAAGTTTAATGGAAGCCCATCAATTAAAGCAACAGCGCGTCAACGTGATTGCGCCTTCAAACTCAATTACCATGCCCGTCGGCGATCTTCTTTTCTTGTTTGTTTTCTTCTTATTTTTCCGCGATATTTTATTTTCTCGCGCCGGGCATTCTTATCTTCGCCCTCGGAACGACGACGATGCAAACACGTGGCCACAATAACTCCTCGCTCGCCGCGCTGACAAAGTTGAGTGCATTTAACGGCCAGTAAAGCTCGCGCGCGGTGACGCTTTTACGGCTTCTCGGGAACGCAATTTTTTCTTCTTTTCTTTTTTTCGAATCGAGGTCGCCGCTCTTCTCGATCCATCCGAGAGGAATTAGCGAGCACGCTCGTTCGCCGAGAGATCAAACAGCGCGGCGCACGGGAAATCGGAGAGCCGCGCGGAAGTTTTCGGCGGGGCGCCGTTTCCTCTCTCGGATCGCCGTCGCGGAAGCGTCTCGATCGCACGCGAGTGCGCGCGCCGGGCTTTTATCGACGGGTTTCGAGAATCCCCCATTGTCTTGCCCTCGCTGCTGAGGTTCAAACCACTCCACTCCGGCCGACCGCTCTGAGCTACAGCGCGTTTTGCAAGACGCCAAGTTACGTGAAACTTTCATCGACTGTCTTGTTTTTGCGGTGCAGCGGCGCTGGACGTGTCTCTCGGTTGCCTCACCTCCGTACTCGTCGCAATGGCGACGCCAAAAAGTCTTCTTTGCGCGCGCCCACGCAAATCAGGAGGGTGTCCGCCGAACGACTACGCTCCATTAGGATTTTCGAACGGAATTCCCCAAGCGGTTCGACGGCTGTTTTCGCTGCGGTCACTCGGCGCGCGAAGCAGGTAGACAGGGAGGAGCCCCGCGGCTCTCGCCATCTCGCAGAGGGTAAGATACAGGCGGAGATGTTTCTGGAGCGTCGGTTGCATTAGCGGACTATACCGTTGGTATACAGTCGAGGCGAGCGTTGCGGGGCAGAAGCGCGGAAATTCCGTTTCCCGTTTCCGAGCGCCGAGACGAAGGACGCGCTAGTCAATGTAGTCTGTGGTGCGACGCGACTTGACGGACGAGGCTCCGCGCGGCGAAGCAAGCGATGCAGCTCGAGGTGCGAGGCGCCGCTTCGGTCGTCGTGGCTGCCGGTGCCCTGTTGCTAGCGAATCCGCAGCGACCAGACTGACGAGCCGGAATCTTTTGTCCGAACGACGCGGCTAATTGCAGCCAGAGCCCGAGGACAGCAACAGCGGCAGGACGAATGTGCGGGGCTCCGCTACGCGCCTACCTGCTCCAACGACGCTGGCGGGGAGAGCCAAAGCGGCTCAGGCTCGCTACGATTTCTCCCGAAAATTTTACTAGCGTATTATTCAGAAGTGCCGCACTTTCGATTTGTGCAATGAAAAGGAATTCCTTGCTCTTTATTTTTCAAGCGCATACTTCTGTCGAGGCGTACTCCGTTAAATGCCGAATTCGTCCGAGCGCCGCCTTTCCATTTGAAGAATCAGCCGCACGACAGCGCTTGTGAAAAGTGTGACCGGGTCATCGAACTGGAGCTGCTCGTCGTTAAAAGTATTACCGCTGGATCTTAACGGTGCCGAAGGTTGCGCCATCGCATCGCGTCGGGAAGGAACCGGTTGTGTTTGCCTCTTTCTCTCTCTCTCTCTCGCGCGCGCGCGCGCGCAGAGAGCCGCTACAAATAAGGAACATCGTAAAGTGAAATTATCTTGGCAAGCAGCGTGCGCGTGTAATAATAAAAAGGGCATACGCGCGATGATTGTATCTGCAGCGCGCTCTGGCCATTCATGTGTTTTATCGGGAGTGTATCTGCGTCAGTCGAGGAGAGTTCGTTTTCCCATCTCGGATCTTTATTATTTTTATTGGCGACCGTAGAATCCTCGTGATATCGTTGTGGTGCGTTTTGATCGGCCGGAAACGCGGTCATCGCGATTAGCGTCTCGGTGCTTTTCCCACCCAAAATCAGTCAGAGAAGAAACGTATGAACACACATGCCGACAAAAAAAAAACAAAAGAAAAATTCGGCCGTTATCCGTACAATCCCTCGACAAAGCCGCACGCACAACACTCGCTGGGCTGGCGACGTCAAGTGTATATAGTGTGAGTTATACAGAAGTGCGCAGGTGTATAAATCCTGAAAAACAAAGAAAGAAAAGCATACGCTCGCGCGTGTGTGTACCGTAAGCTGCGCGCTGCAGAGGAAAATTAAACATCGGGCGTACAGCGGGGCAACCATACAACTATACAGCTTGACGTATATAGCGGACTTTCTCCTCTCTCTCACTGAATGTGTGTACGTAGGCAGGTTTGTTTTAAAAGCTCTCCCGCTCTCTCTCTCTCTCTCTCTCTCTCTCTCTCTCTCTCTCTCTCTCTCTCTCTCTCTCTCTCGCACGGCGCACGCACACGTGCAGTCAATGAACCTTACGTGAGAGAGAGGATGTACTTTGGGGTTACATACGAGTCGACGAACTCTCGGTCGTGCTGGGTAATACGTAATGACTCCTATTTTCTTTTCTTTTCTCTCGCTTGGGTTATTGCCAAAGAGTTGGCGGATTGTAAGACTTACTGCAGCATTTGTCAATGGGTGGAGCTTTTGATGCGATCGAATTTTGATATTGAGACACTGCGAAAGCTGACTAGAAAGCATAGATCGACGACACTTGCAAATGCGATAACTGCTGAGTGTCATGAGAGAATGTAGGTGGCTTTGCGTGGATTTTCACAATCGAACATCGAAGTCGTTTGCTCATCGAGAATTCAAATTTCTAGGATACAGAAAATAACTCATTCCGATAACCTGAGAAAAATTTTTACAAGTAATTGTTCTATTAATGATGCAAATAGTGTCCAGAACTTGTACATATGTAGAGTACTCTAATGAAAATAAAATTGGACTACATAAGTATCTATTTGATGCTACAGTATCTTCAGAATAATGTCAATGAATTTATTTCATTTTTTCTTCGAGTAAATCTCCTGTCTCGAACCGATTTTCGAATACAATAATTTACATTATTATAGAAATGAGGAACTGAGCTATTTCCTAATGTATATAAGTATCGCAAAAGTATGTTTTAAGCTACGAATGTATTTACCGGAATTATAATACATTGATAAACTGATATGAAAAAAATAGAGTGCGTCATTTTTATTCAGTGAATTATTCGAAAATTAGTATTTTTTCGAAATAGTCAGTTACTCGAAAAAGTGATATTATATTATACAGTGATTGATCTTGAAAGTTACCAATGCAAACATTTGAATAGTAAGTCGTATATTTGGAAATCCGAAATAGCGGGTGATGACGACTTTCTTATTTATATACTGATAATCATATGACATCTGTATTATAAGAAAAGTTAAAAATAAATTAACGTGGAATTATTTTAAGTACTTTTTTTATAATTTTTTCTCACATCAAAAAAGAAAAAAAATTAGTTTATAGAAAAAAAATATTTTCAGCGAGCTGGATAACAAAATAGAATATCTCATGTAACTATACAGAAAAATCCAACTAACAAAATACAGTTGGTATAGTGTTATATACTAATCATAAAAATAATTAACAGCAATCAATCCATGTATCATACCCTACGTCTGTTCACCCCTTACAACACAATTTACCTCGTGTAAATCCAAGCAGCTAATTTTCAGGAAATCACATAATTGAACTAATGCTTAGCTCTTTCTTTCTCTCAGAAGGTGACGCATATAATTCATTGGATCAATAAGTTACCCTCGGTGAAATTTGAGATATTGAAAAGTACGTAGCGATCGATAAACGACAACTTGATCCCGAAACACTAATCTCTGTCTATTATACATGTACACGTTCCTAGTGGGAACAACCCTTACGACAATAACGTAGTAATTTTTACTTTCGAGCAGATGAATATCGTTGTCTTTCGAAAGTGGCTGGCCTACTTAACAAGAATTAATGCGGAAAAATGTTGGCAACAAAGTTGCGGCGGAGAAAAATGTTGTCATCTAAGAATAGAGCCTGGTAAGTTGAAAAGTCGATAGAAAACTTTCTCAAAGCTGTGTGTGACAAAAAGAAAAGAGAAAGAACCCCTGAGAAAATTTTTAATCTCGTATAAAAAGTTTGCTAACTGCGACAAAGCATTTCATCCGCGAGTCTGCGAGTTTATGCTTTCGAAGGGTGTGGAATATTGCAAAAAGTTATATGTGTTACATTGTGGAATGATAATTATCACTCAAGTTTTATTTGCGCAGTAGAAAATATTAATGCTATATTCAACATCAACAAATTATGCAATTTATTTTTGATTAAGCTATTTCATAGTCAACATTTTCTCTGTAATACCCACTTATGAATATCTAACTTTACGATTGCAATATTCGCCATTGAAATAAGCGGAAAAGAGTGGATACATATGTACGCATCGCTAGGTTTATCGAATACTAATTTTCACAGACGTCATCGTTCGAACGAACAGCTTGTAGGCGTGAAACTGCGCGAGCGTGAATTAAAACCAAATTCTTCGTTCAGAGCGTTGACTTTACGCAAGACAACCGAGTGGGTGCAGTTAAATAATATCGTGCGAATTGCGCGCGAATCAGTAACTGAGGGATTGTCGTAAACGTGCACATTGTAAAACAAAAAATTAAATTGAAGCATGTCAATCGATCGATCAATTCGACCGAACGTTTTAAAGTCAAGTCCACTCGAAATCTTTTAGTAAAATATAAACATATCACCACCACCAATGCAGAATAACGTTATTATATGTTCGAATGTTCAGGATTTCGTAAAAGTAAACATCCTAATGCGACGTTAATTACAGTGAATATACGTTATAGTGGGGTGGTTCTTACGTATCGTGTGATTTGAATAAGTTATAAATCCATCGTCGGGAAAGAGGACGGAAGGACAAAGATGCTTTCTGCCGCACTCGTGTAAACCATTAACACAGTGCACTCTTCGTCGTTTGATGAGAGATCATCGACCCCGTGCACACGCGAGTGCTGCAGGGTTCTCTTACGTTCTCCCCGCGCGCGCGCTTTTCTTCTTTGTCGACGTCGCGCGCCGCACACACACGCACTTTCCTATGCTCAAGAGAAGTATTAGGGGAGCGCCTTCAAGAAAAAGGATGTCGCGTGCGTGCAGTCCGTTCTTGTTGAATAGCGCGCACCCCGAGAAATGATGAGGGAAGGCGACCCACCTTTACTCTCCCTCGAGATATACAAGGGGCGCGACTGTGCGCATGCACGTGTACGCGCGAGTAAGACAAGAAATGTAATTTTTCTTTGGGAAAGCGCATTCTTTTTATGTAGGCACGTTGTACGTATATTTTTATGTTTAATCTCATGTGAATGAACGTTTTGCCTTCAGAGGATTGTCACGGATATATCTCGAAAAACGGATATTTTACTTGGATCGTAGAATGGGATGATACTAACGATGTGCTTTTAATGGGCTTATAATAACGTTGTCTTTCTAATTTTTACTGGTTTTACAGCTTTGTTTTAACGAAAATACATCAATGAATTTCATGATCTTTCGATAACACTATAATTAATCTTATCGAAAACACATGAAAGCCTTTTCTAAAATGAAATTGGAATTGATGCCTTTTCAATGTGGTTCATCATTTTCATAATAATAGCATATCGAAACTCGTCAGAATATGTAATTAACGACATTTTTTGATTTTTATGAATAGGTCAGATCAACTGAGAATCATAAACCGATGCCAAAAAGGAATGATTAAGATAATTTGTATAAAATTTACAAATGCAAGTGGTACATGATCATGTTATTTAAGAATACAAGAATAACTATTGAGAAGCAATGAACATTTCATTATAATTTTCATTATAATGAATCTGATTAAGACAAATATAATGAAATACACATTTTTTATATCAAATCCTTTCCTTTCATCGAATCACTCAAATATTTCTACAATTTATAATGATTATTAAAAGTTATATTTTTAAATTAAATGAAAATTATATCTCAAGTAATTGTTGTAACTTCTGTATTTCTTGTGTTAATTTTGTATTTGCTTCTCCTAATTCAATTTCAGGACGTTTCATGGATATCTCAAGACTTTAATAGGAAAAACAATTTGTATAAGTACATAAAAATATGTATCTGATGGTGAAACATATATCAATTTATAAATAAACTCACTTACAGTGTATCCACAGAATTTTTCATATTTGAAAGTTGAGCGGATCTATTTTTTATAATACAATCATTTAATTCTACTCTTTGTTGAAAAGTAGATAGGTATTCTAAAGCTGCCAAATAATTTTCTTCTTCTTTGTTAAGTCCATTCGTTAAATACTCATATGTATCTTTGCAAATATCAAAGCTCTGTAATATATATATTTATTATACTTTTTATTTAAGTTATGTTTGGTTAAAATAATTATCAAAATATTATGGATAATTCACATAAATATCAAAACCTTCATGAAAAGAATTATTGATGTCTACTAATTCTTGAAGGATAGATGATCTGCAATAATTGTACAAACAAATGTGTGACTATTGTTACATTATTTTTGTTGTAAAAATCAAAGAAAATATGTACAATTCTTTATCAAGCTGAGCTTTTTTCTCTTTTTGTTCATCAGTTAATTTGTCATACAACTCATCCAACTGTTCACTTTTTTTCTTTGTTTGATTGTCAAGGCGTTGACATGTATGATACAAATTTTCCAAATCTACCTTAAGTAAATTATCTTTAAAGTATATATCACGGTATACTCCAGAATGTTTTAGCTCCATACTAACCAAGCCATCTAATTTTTCCTTTTATTAGATTTGCAAAAATAAGAAATAAATAAATAAATATCATTCATACTTAACGTCTGAAACTAAAATGAATCAAATGTATCAATTATAAAAAATGTACCTTTTGTGCTGAAACACTGATAACAGATTCATCGCTGTGAACCGAATCATTGTCTTCGTTTGGCGAGCATTGCATTTTTCTATTTTATTTTGTTAATGAATTTGGAGTGATAACAAAATTACACAATCGTTTTGTCTCCAATTACAATCGAATTATAGTAAGAGGAAATAATGACACAAAGAAGTAAAGATTAAACGGTTCTAGATCTAGATAGATCTGGACGTGTTTAAAAATTACTGTTCTCAGCATATCCAACAAGTCGCTACGCTCATGCAAACAGCTAAAGGAATTTAGAAGGAAGTTAACGAAAATCGGCCGAAAAAAATTATAAAAAAACTGCGCGTGGTTAACAAAGTTAGCAAAAGTTATTTATAACTCCGCGCAATTTCATTTTCATTGATAAAAAAATTATCAAATTTAATCACTCACAGATCATCGAATACTGTATCTGCGTGAAGTTTTAATAACATTTTTAGAGAAATAAACCCGTTCAATCGTTAGCAAAAATCTCGCGCAGTTTTTCTATCCAATCAAAATATTATTATAATCATCTGTTAAAGAATAAATATTATTTCTCAGTACAGTCATATACATATGCACATAACAGATCAGTCGGTAACATAGATCTGTACACTTTTATTACTGTAAGGCACACTTTTAAATTATAAAAGCTATATTAATAGGAATGGGTTACTTTCTGAAATAACCTTCGATGTCAACTATTAATTACATAATAATAGTAATAACAGATCAGTCGGTAACATAGATCTGTACACTTTTATTACTGTAAGGCACACTTTCAAATTATAAAAGCTGTATTAATAGGAATGGGTTACTTTCTGAAATAACCGTCGATGTCAACTATTAATTACACAATAATAGTAATAACAGATCAGTCGGTAACATAGATCTGGACATTTTTATTACTGTAAGGCACACTTTCAAATTATAAAAGCTGTATTAATAGGAATGGGTTACTTTCTGAAATAACCGTCGATGTCAACTATTATTAATTAATTAATAATAATTAATTAATTAATAGTGAGAAATAATATTTATTCTTTAACGGATGATTATAATAATATTTTGATTGGATAGAAAAACTGCGCGAGATGTTTGCTAACGATTGAACGGGTTTATATTTCTAAAAATTTTATTAAAACTTTACGCAGATACAGCATTTGATGATCAGTAAGTGATCAAATTTGATAATTTTTTTATCAATGAAAATGAAATTGCGCGGAGTTATAAATAACTTTTGCTATCTTTGTTAACTTTCTTATTGATTTCTTATTAATTGGAAGCTTTCTAATTTTTTTAAAGGCTTTGAAATTCGTAATTCTACCATTAGGACAGTAAAGTAACATTATATAAGATTGATTTTTTGTCTAAATTTTTTTATTTTTACAGTTTATTACATATAATTCTATACGATCCTTATATATTAGAATGTCAATCCCGTGGTATTAACAATCCAATCGTAATACTTATGAACTCTAGTATAAACACCTGGAGTACTGTGGGAACACGAGTCACTAGAAGAAATGATTCCATACAACTTGTCGACACTGATAGCTGGACCTCCGGAATAGCCCGTACAAGCATCGATATGACCTTTAGTAGCGCAAAATACGTTGTCTGATACCAGAGTTCTTTTGAAAGCTTTTCTGCAGTTTGCCCGATTCATTACTGATACGAAAGAGTATTTCAATGGGCTCGATGGATCCGAATCATCCTGTAAATAAAAAAGTTTAAGTGTTCGTTTTAAAAACAGTTTTGATAAATATAAAATTATAGATTGAGGCTAACATCTCTAAAGCCAGTTATTATCAATATTTGTCCTTTTTTCGTAATGTCAGACGGGTTTGCGATTGATATTGGCTTCTGTATCTTTTTGATTTTCATAGGCTTTTTCAGCTGAAAAATATTGTTAGATTGTTAATTCCTTGTTTATTTAATCTTTGAACACTTATCTTGCTCAAAATACCTTGATTAGAGCGATATCATTGTCGTTGGTTATGTTGTTATAATTAGGATGTCTAATCGCTTTTTCTACTTTGTGTCTTGTTCCATCAATAGATTTGTATTTGCTACCTGTTCGTACCACGATTTTTTTTTCATTTCTGTTGTACAAATATAATGGAATATAAATAGAAATTAGTTATAGCATGGTGAGTTTCAAGGGTAAGTTTAGCTTACTTGATGCAACGAGCTCTAGTCAATACCCACGATTGGTCGATGATAGTTGCACCACACTTATTTACCCCATTAAACCAGATATCAGCCTGAAATTGCAAACCACATTACATTATTTAATTATAAGTATATTAAAAAATAAACGTTGTTAGTTCATGTAGAATCTTTCTTAAATAGACACGAACGTGGAATGGCATATTTTCTAGTTTCGCTAAAGCACCTTTGGGATACTTCTCTTTCTTACTTGCACCTATGTACAAAATTTTGAAATGTAAAAATACTATAAAATTCGTTTAATTCAATCAAACTTACCAACATTGCAATAATTCGTGCCAACGGCGATGCACAGTACAATATACGCTGCCTTCATTTTTGTGTGGTTGTGATGCACGTCACTAACTCAATTTTAATGGACTCATTCTTTAGCTTATATAGTTCGTCTTTTATCTTCCACATAATTAATAACGGGCTCATGAGGTTACTTTGTGACATTCGAATAAGATAAGTACAAATGTGTTTAATTTTCTTAGAAGTGTCGTTACATTATCATATACACTGTTTTTGATGAAATTACGAAATATGGAACAACTATTGACATTTACAGAGACAGAGAGGGAGACGGAGAGAGAGAGTGAGAGATTGATTGATTGACTTTTATTAACTTAGGTAAAATTAGCCACCAATTAATGCATACATGCATGTGCAACAAATTCACAATAACAAATAAACTAACGTAAGTATAAATAAGCCGTTATTTGCACATTGTCAAGTAACAAAAGTGAACTATAAAGATCTATCACAGTTAGTTGAGAGAGAGAGAGAGAGAGAGAGAGAGAATGGAGTTAGCCTGATTAGTTGAGTTGAGTTAGTCTTTTTTTACCATGGATAATATAGTAATCATAAATTCCTTAGATACGCATATAAGCTGCATAATTAAAAAATAAAATAGAGCAAAACTTTATAGCATCAGATGTACATTAGAAAGTGGAATTCCAAGGTATAAAAAGAAACGCAAGCATTCTGTCGCTCAGAAATTAGATTTTACAAAAGTACATGTTTAAAAATTAATGAACAATAAATTAACAACAATCGCAATTGAAGTAAGTAACAGCTACAAACGTATACTTCACTTCAATAAAATAATGTAAAACGCAGTCATAGGAGAAGTCATTAAAGGCAGGTAGTAATAATTAGAGTGAAAACTCTAGTTGTTTCCCGAAGACCGTCTCATCACCATACGCGAGGTATTACCTTTGTTTTCTTGAGGTTGAGATCAAGTCCATTTTACTTCGCCTAATCCATAACAGCCTGTGTACTTCACTGGATTTTCGTAATATCAAGCTCAATGTCGGAAGGCTTACAATGTAGGTAGATCTGGATATCATCAGCGGTGATCATGTGCATAGCAAACAACAAAACCCTAGGTCAGTTATTAATCAAGAGATCGGGAGAGAGAGAGGGGGAGGGGAAGAGGGTGTGAACTTTATAAGGCATGTTACAAGTAGCAAAATAAAATGTACGCATCGTAATTGCTCCAATAAAAAACTTTATTTGAAAACAGTTGTAGGTCTAGTTATCTGCAGCCTACTAGCATGTGTTTTACTGAAAAGTGTACGTGCTTAAATGCACGCTTAAAATGAAATTTTCTTGCTCAGCGGTTGCCAAGGAGGGCTCCGCCCAACCGAAAAACCATTTCATTAGTTCAATTCGCTCGCATTTTCACAGTTACAGACGAATTAAATTGAAGAAAATTTGAAAATACTCTTGTTAGCGTAAACTTTCTATTAGCCTTTTCCAAAAATCGATGAGTACTTTTTTTTGATAGTAAAAAATAATGTCGGAAGTTATAAAATGAGTAATTTGAATCATCGAAAGTCTGTTACAAATTTTCGAGAATTGAACTTTTTCCAATATTACGTTATTTGTCAACGTCTCAAAAATGCGTGTATACAATTTTAAGCCTTAATATTGATTAGAAGTAATAATAGAAGTAATTTAGTGGAACAGCTTCACGCCGAGGCATCGATATTTCAGCACATTTTTGATGAAAATGAAATTGCGCGGAGTTATAAATAACTTTTGTTATAGTTGTTAACCACGCGTAGTTTTTCTATAATTTTTTTTCGGTCGATTTTCGTTAACATCCTGCTGAGTTCCTTTAGCCCATGCAAACATATTCTTGAACAAAATAAAGTTGGTGGGGAGGATTTCAGAGAAATCGGCGAACAGACAGGTACGAGTACTGTTTCTTCAGTTCTGTACAGTTTTTACTATATTTGTCACTTATTCAATCAATTTGTATTTCATACATGGCATTTATCAACAATCGTTATTTAGAAAAATCGACAAACGATTTCTGTGCACTTTAGATCACGAGGAACGAAATCTGATGAGAACTGCAAGTGTTACAAACGAATCGTACCGGAGATAAACAACGCTCATATGTATGAGTATAATTATTTGTGATTCGAGTGAAATGCGTTTATTATTAATACAAACATAATACATAAAAATTTCCCATAGCCGCTTACGAATTTAAGGAATTTTGTGTGTTACTTCAAATTTATTACAAAAAAGAGGCTATATTTATTCATCTTTGTGCACTATACACAAACATTAGATGTTTTTTTACAATTTTCTTTACCTTATTCTAATGAAATAAAACGAGTAGGTTAATCATAATTAAGGTCACCATAAATAACTAGTAATTTTACTCTGTTAATGAAATGAATCACCTAAAAGTTTGACATTAAATATTTAAATTTAATTTTTGTACTGTAGTTATTGAAAATGTAGTGTATTCCAGACAATTAAGTCTTCCAGCTTTTTTAAAAGTATTTTAATTTTATTATTCGTTTCAAAATGGTAAATTGTTAGCTTGTATTAAAACAGTTACATTGTAACATAATATTTGTTTAAATAGAATATTTAGCCTATGATTAAAAATAAGTAACAGCATTATTATTTACAAAAATAGAAAATGCAAATTAAAATATTTTTAATTTAAAAATTATCCCTACAAGTTTATGTGCGTAATTTTAAGAAGATTTTGAAAATGATCACATCAAATTTTCAGTAATATATAGATGAAATTTTGTATAGAAAATGAATTAATATATAGAAAAATTAGAGAGTGGAATAGAAGGAACTTATAATAAAGAAACAGAATTTATAGATTCTGACAATATATAAATCAGTAATAATTATGTCAACAACGGAGTACTACTGGAAGAAAAAAATCAATTACTGAAATAATCTTTAATTAATTAAAATTTATTCGGAAATTACTAAAAATATGCATTGCTAGATATTCTTTTGAATATTTAGAGAATAGGAGATGTGAACTATCATTTCATTTGATAATACATAAAGATTATAGAAATGAAATCTTGATTTATATTCATTAAATTTATCCCCAATTTCTAATGAACATTTTAGATGGTAGAGATAATTGTTAAGCAGTTTTTAGGTATTGTACAATTTTTTTTGAATCTAGGAAAAAAACCATATGCCTCCATATTGATACACTATTATGAGAAGAAGAGATATTGAATTTGTCTACTGATCACGGTAAATTTTATTCTTCAGTACTTTGTATCTTTATAATCTGATGCATTATTATGATTGTAAAATGTTCTAGGTCATCATCAAAATTAGTTATATCTTCATATATTTCAAAGCCTTTTTGCATATCGTACAATATAGTCCTTAGTCAAGCTAATGAAGCAATTGAAAGTATTACTGATTCAAATAAAAAGTCTCATTGAAAAAGTGGCTTTGAATGTAATTTAATCACGATTCTTTTTTAAGTAAACTATCCTTTTTAAACATATCAATAATGTCAATGCAAAATCACGTTATTTTATGTTTGTATGTTTATAGTTTCATATAAGTACTGATATAGTACATTTAAATATTGATACAATTTATTGCAGTCATTAAAATACTACTTGGTATTCTACGTAATTGTGTGATTTCTGTCATAAAACTTTGAATATTGTAAAAGTACCAGCAGTTGATGCTCCAGTAAAACCAATTTATTAATCAAAATAAGTAATTTCACTTAAGTTTTCTGAAGTATTGTAATAAAACTATTTGTTGAAGTCAAATATTCAAAAAGTATGTTGTATTATTATTATTATTATTATTATTATTATTATTATTATTATTATTATTGAATTTAAATGATTCTTAATAATATAAATAATATATAAAGATGTATAAGCTTCTTTTACAGATTCTATGCAATGGTTCATACTCAATCATAGTGCTAATAGTTAATTCTTTACTAAGGATTTAGTACTAGATGCCTTGGAAGCAGCATTACCATTACAACCATCAACAAAAGGAATAATATCGTCTCAAGTGTATACGGGACAACCCTTTCTCTCACTCACTCACACACTCTTTCATTCTCTCTCTCTCTCTCTCTCTCCCTCTCTCTCTCTTACTCTTTCTCTCCCTCTCTCTTTCCCTTTCTCTTTCTTTTTCTCTCAAGTAAGAAACTACGTTTGCATCCCTTGTTAACTGGGGAAGTACAGAGCACATGTTTTTGAGTTATTCCTTCGGTTTTAATGCGACTCGTCGACGACGACGGCAACGACGACGGCGACGTAGCTGGTTTTTTCTTTTGTAGTTTCCGCGCCGTTGTTAGAAAAACAAAGAGATACAAGACAGTGCATATATATTTAAGTATATACTCTCGCAGAAAGTGCGAAGAAATGTCTCAAGGCGTACCGGGTACTATCGTTACCTATATTACTTATTTTTCAATTGATCACTTTGTGGTACAGTCGTAAAGAAAATTTTCCCTCATTGAAAAACAAAACAAATTTTGCATTTTTCTGCTGGAAATTAAATGAATGTTGAAATTCCGGATAAATGTGCAAAGCAAATTATAATAAAAAAAAACGCTTACAAAAATGTATAACCTACTTCTCGTAATTATGCTAGTTGGGTTTTTTTCATTGTTGCGCGCGTCTTGAAACGTAATAATTTTCCATACCACGCGCACATGTATGTACGCCCTTTTTTCTTTCTTTGGTCATGCATTATTCATCGTTGAGCACGCGCGCGCTTCATTCGATATAATTGATGACATGCATGGGAAATCGATCATTAATATATCTATCTACTCAAAGTATATGACACTGTTGTATCGGATGTCATTTCTAAATAATGCTCGTGTAACGGATCAAGCAGTGTATAATTATATCGAACGATATTGTGAGTAAAAGAAATAAAATAAAGACACCCTGAACTTGTTCATTTCTTTGTCTGTACGAGAAAAGAAATCGTGTCTGGAATCGATAGTTCATCTATAAATGATATCTTCAATGTTCTTCAGTAGTGTAACGACGAACGAGTGTGCTATACGAGTACATAGGACATTGCTTGCAATTCACTATCAATATCAGAATGTACAGACGCTGTCATTATAAACCAAACAGGAAAAAAAGATAGAACCTTCATTTTACTTTCTTCTGTCAATTGCACAATAACGGCATGTTGTTTCCGCGTTTCCTGTTCACGTTATAAGATTCTAAAATTGCTTGTATGTATTAAAGTAATCAGAGATTTATTACTCGCAATTATCTATTCGCTTCGTTGAGATTTCAAAGTGTGTGCGTTGTTGTGCAAGTTAAAAATAAATGAAATGTATCTCGCGGCTGATTTATCGCTTTCGTAAACCAAAATGTTCTTATCTATCAACTTTAGGTCAAATATACCTCTAACATTTTGTCTTTTTGGGAAGTTACTTAATTCATGGGACTTTCATAAGTACACCTTCTGCTATTGGTTGATGAAATGTGATCCACTTTCTAGAGGGAGAAAAGAAACTTTTCCATTTTCACATGCACACGCGATTTACGACTTTTTTTTATGTTTCTTCGCGTGAAGAATATATTACAGTAATATTTCATTTTAATATTTCTCAAAAATCTAATTTTCTTTTCCAACTGATAAATCAATTATTTTTATTTTTATTTGACAACTTCTTCTTTCTTCGATGTTACATTTATTCGTTGGTTCGTATTGACAAGGGGCTGCTACTGTGGTCTATAAGTCCATTTGTATATTCGATAACCGAAGAACGAAAGGTTTTCCTCTATGAATGAATATTTTTTGTACATACAGAGTCATGCGGGAAATCCGAAGTGGCGCAATGTCTGGTATTCCAAACATGAACGTATTTCGGTTGTATGTGGAATAGAATATAGGTATTTGTCAATTACTTTTCTTTTGTCCTGCAAGTGAGTCCGTGAATCCAGTAATGTTGATAATACAACCGTAATACCTATAAATCCGTGTACTCCTCCCCCTACACTCAAAATACGATATCGAATATGATATATATTTAATAACTTAACTAATATAGACACAATTCACGCAACGCCGCTTCACATTTTAAGCAAATGCATAATTTACATTTTATCACAAACAATGCTCAAATCTACGACGTTTGTATGAGATAAAAATAAGTTTTGTTTGCAAATTGATTATGTAATTTCTTACATTTCAACCAGTGTGATGTGGGACATAGGTATAGACCTATAGTACCTAGTGTTTATGAGTAATCTCGTAGTTAGGCTAGTTTTCAATTTAAAGGATGAACAGAGCTCACGTACTTTTTGCCAACGTATATTTAGCAGGTTTGGCTCTGGACTTCGAGAAAAGTCATAAAAAAGGAAAAAGTGTCGGAGTGAGAGTTGAACTGAGAGCAAGACCGTTAGCGACAAGGGCAATTAGCGACAGTTTTCTGGTAGTCTGCATATGCGTGCAGAAACTGCACGTGCATGCTTACCTGCTTCCTATCTAGCTTTATGATTTCAATATATTGAATTTCAAAACGCTTCCTTAATTATTCCTTCATCAAAGACACGCCAATATGTCACCGATTCGAGACTGATGTCAATGCAAAAGTAACGAGATTGTGGTTATGTAAATATTTTACAATCTATAGAAGTCTATCGATAAGTTGTAAAAAAATTAAATTTCTAGTATATATTCATTATATCTTTTTGTTGATAAATTTCTTATTAACTGGCAGATTTCTAATTTTTTTTTGGAAAAGGCTTTGAAATTCCTTATTCTACCATTAGGACAGTAAAGTAACATTCTATAAGATTGATTTTTTGTCTACATTTTCTATTTTACAGTTTATTACATATAATTCTATACAATCCTTATATATTAGAATGTCAATCCCGTGGTATTAACAATCCAATTGTAATACTTATGAACTCTAGTATAAACACCTGGAGTACCGTGGGAACCACACGAGTCACTAGAAGAGATGATTCCGTACAACTTGCCGTTAATGATAGCTGGACCTCCGGAATCGCCTTTACAAGCATTGATATGACCATTAGTAGCGCAAAATACGTTGTCTGGTACCGGAGTTCTTTGGTAAGCTTTTGTGCAGTTTTCCTGATGCATTACTGATACGTAAGCGAATTTCAACGGGCTCGGTGGACACCAATTATGCTGTAAATAAAAAAATTTAAGTGTTCGTTTTAAAAACAGTTTTGATAAATATAAAATTATAGATTGAGGCTAACATCTCTAAAGCCAGTTATTAACATTCTTTGGCCTTCTTTCGGAATGTCAGACGGTTTTGCGATTGGTATTGGCTTCTGATGATGATTGATTTCAATAGGCTTTTTCAACTGAAAATATTTTTAGATTGTTAATTCCTTGTTTATCTAATCTTTGAACATTTATCTTGCTCAAAATACCTTGATTAGAGCGATATCATTGTCGTTGGTTATGTTGTTATAATTAGGATGTATAATCACTTTTTCTACTTTGCGTTTTGTTCCATCAATAGTTTTGTATTTGCTACCTGTTCGTACCACGATTTTTTTTTCATTTCTGTTGTACAAATATAATGGAATATAAATAAAAATTAGTTATAGCAGGGTGAGTTTCAAGGGTAAGTTTAGCTTACTTGATGCAACGAGCTCTAGTCAATACCCACGATTGGTCGATGATAGTTGCACCACACTTATTTACCGAATTGTACCAGATGTTAGCCTGAAATTGCAAATCACATTACATTATTTAATTATAAGTATATTAAAAAATAAATGTTGTTAGTTCATGTAGAATTTTTCTTAAATAGACACGAACCTGATATGGCACATCTTTTAGATCCGCTAAACCACCTTCGACAGTCTTCACTTTCTTACTTGCATCTATGTATAAAATTTTGAATTGTAAAAATACTATAACATTCGTTTAATTCAATCAAACTTACCAACATTGCAATAATTCGTGCCAACGGCGATGCCCAGTACAATATACGCTGCCTTCATTTTTGTGTGGTTGTGATGCACGTCACTAACTCAATTTTAATGGACTCATCCTCTGGCTTATATAGTTCGGCTTTTATCTTCCACATAATCAATAACGTGCTCATGAGGTTACTTTGTGACATTTGAATAAGATAAGTACAAATGTGTTTGATTTTCTTAGAAGTGTCGTTACATTATCATATACACTGTTTTTGATGAAATTACGAAATATGGAACAACTATTGACATTTGCAGAGACAGAGAGGGAGACGGAGTGGGAGAGTGAGAGATTGATTGATTGACTTTTATTAACTTAGGTAAAATTCGCCACCAATTAATGCATACATGCATGTGCATCAAATTCACAATAACAAATAAACTAACGTAAGTATAAATAAGCTGTTATTTGCACATTATCAAGTAAGAAAAGTGAACTATAAAGATCTATCACAGTTAGTTGAGAGAGAGAGAGAGAGAATTGAATTAGCTTGATTAGTAGAGTTGAGTTAGTCTTTTTTTACTATGGATAATATAGTAATCATAAATTCCTTAGATACGCATATGAGCTGCATAATTAAAAAATAAAATAGAGCAAAACTTTATAGCATCAGATGCACATTAGAAAGAGGAATTCGAAGGTATAAAAAGAAACGCAAGCATTCTGTCGCTCAGAAATTAGATTTTACAAAAGTACATGTTTAAAAATTAATGAACAATAAATTAACAACAATCGCAATTGAAGTAAGTAACAGCTACAAACGTATACTTCACTTCAATAAAATAATGTAAAACGCAGTCATAGGAGAAGAAGTCATTATAGGCAGGTAGTAATAATTAGAGTGAAAACTCTAGTTGTTTCCCGAAGACCGTCTCATCACCATACGCGAGGTATTACCTTTGTTTTCTTGAGGTTGAGATCAAGTCCATTTTACTTCGCCTAATCCATAACAGCCTGTGTACTTCACTGGATTTTCGTAATATCAAGCTCAATGTCGGAAGGCTTACAATGCAGGTAGATCTGGATATCATCAGCGGTGATCATGTGCATAGCAAACTACAAAACCCTAGGTAAGTTATTAATCAAGAGACCGGGAGAGAGAGGGGGAGGGGAAGAGAGTGTGAACTTTATAAGACATGTTACAAGTAGCAAAATAAAATGTACGCATCGTAATTGCTCCAATAAAAAACTTTATTTGAAAACAGTTGTAGGTCTAGTTATCTGCAGCCTACTAGCATGTGTGTTTTACCGAAAAGTGTACGTGCTTAAATGCACGCTTAAAATGAAATTCTCTTGCTCAGCGGTTGTCAAGGAGGGCTCCGCCCAACCGAAAAACCATTTTATTTGTTCAATTCGCTCGTATTTTCACAGTTATAGATGAATTAAAGTGAAGAAAATTTGAAAATACTCTTGTTAGCGTAAACTTTCTATTAGCCTTTTCCAAAAATCGATGAGTACTTTTTTTTGATAGTAAAAAATAATGTCGAAAGTTATAAAATGAGTAATTTGAATCATCGAAAGTCTGTTACAAATTTTCGAGAATTGAACTTTTTCCAATATTACGTTATTTGTCAACGTCTCAAAAATGCGTGTATACAATTTTAAGCCTTAATATTGATTAGAAGTAATAATAGAAGTAATTTAGTGGAACAGCTTCACGCCGAGGCATCGATATTTCAGCACATTTTTGTTCATAGCATTCGTGAAAGCACCGTTACATATATTTTTAAATACATTCTTCGCTTCAGAACTAAACAAACTTTATTTTGTCAAAGTTTGACGATTTTCTAAAGAAGCGTTCCATATTTTTTTTCTAAAACACAATCGAAAAATTGGCTTGTTATGGAAAAGTGCATAGGGAACGAAGTTTTATAATCTTCTAACTCAAATAAACATAGAAGTGAGAGAGGGAGAGAGAGAGAGAGAGAGAGAGAGAACATTTAGAGCAAGAGAACGTCTTTAATTGATACCGTATATAAAGTAATATCCTTCATCCTCTTGAACGTATTATGTCGTTGATTTATTTAATTTTGCCTTTCTGTGTAGTAAACAGTAAATGCAGATTCTACTTATGTGCCCAGTGACGTCGTATTCGGAAGATTTGAGTTCAGGTTTGTCAATGATACGATCTTTTCCAGCACGGAGTTAAATAGTTGAATAAAGTTTAGTAACGGAATCTAAATTTTTTGATACAATATACTATATTATAATTCAATATAGTAGAGGTATTGTCAAACCAACTATTTTACATAGTTAACGAAATACAGTAAACTATGTTACATGTACTATATGTTATTCACAATAATATTGTACTTAGTAACCGAAAATATCTTACTTACAGTTTACCGAATATTACAATTTACCAATATAAAAATAAGATTCATAATATTCATCTATTATGTTTAACTTTATTATATTTTTTTAATTTTTAAAGCGAGTTTTCAATTTTGAAAATCTTTACATATGTCCGAGACAAACTGTCTAAAAGTGGTAAAATAGTGGTAAAATGAAAAAAACTTTTTCGATTATCCAATCTCATACAAAATATTAAGAAGGTTAATGAGTTGATAATATTTTTACAGATAACGCAGGCGAATATAAAAGTTTGAAATATGTACAGATAAATCACGGAAACTACGAAAAAAATATTGTGTTAATATTGAATAATTCAGAAATACTTACATTCAGAGAAAACTATTGAAAAAAAATTTTAAGCGAAATCAAAACGAATTCATTTTCATTTGTCAGGTCTACGATATTATTTGTTTTCTGAACGATTTCAATTGAATGAAGGAAACGAAAATTTCTAAAGCATGGCTTGTTAATGAATTCATTCATTTAGAACCATATTATATATGTAAAATTCATAAATGAAAAAGTTACATTATTTTATGTTTAAATGTATAATGATTTAAAACTACATACTATTTAAAATGAAAAGATTTATGACTGAATAATAAATATTGTAACATTATTTACCATAACGTCATCAAATACATATATTCACTGTATTTTACATTTTACATTTTATTGTATGGCAATATTGCGTCATGTGGGAAAATTAGTAATCAAACGAACTTATCTGTATATGAAATTCGATGGTAATTATGTCAGTTATCTCGTCCGAAGATATTAAATTGTAGTTGTTTAGAGAATACAAAGATTACAATATGCGATTTGTTTTTTTTTTTATTCAACTGTATTGAAAACAATTCTTGATGCAAAAGTAGCATTTACAATAGGCCGGTTATATTGTTTCGTAAATTCATTGGAATTTTGAATCCAAGCTGCTATTCAGCGAATAATTTCAATGTTTAATCCTTTATAACAAGTGATAGAAGTCGTCGCATGGTGAGTGCAATATGTCCAGTAAAATATGAATTGTCAATTTTGCTTTTACGTAATACATCTTTTATCCAATGACTAATAGTTTCTAGTCCATCAGAATATCTAGCTTTTTAAATGAGATAAAGAGGAAATACTTGCTATTTCGTAGAATTTCTATTATATTTAAACAATGTTCCAAAATCGTTAATGCGTAGTCTTGCTATCTCATGAAATCGAAGTGTTTTTAAAGCGAGTTAATGTATTGGATTTTTCCTCGATGTTTTTAATTCGATCCCTGATAAAAATTAATGCTAAATCCCGACTTGAAAATTTAATATTATTTAATCTGATTTTGGATAGGGTTTGTACCCGTTGAACAGTAATTAGTGCGAAAGTAGAGACTAACTTTTTCGTTAGATTTTCCAAATCGAATTTCTCAAGAGGGTGTAGAATTTCTAAGTGAGATAAAACCGGGTCAGTATACCATATAAACTCGTATTATGATATGAGTGAAAACACTGATCGATACGAGTTCAGTGTACTATATGATTTGGTTATTCTTAAGTATAAAAATTCTAAGATATCAGTTTTTCGTTACGTTTAATAAATCTATCGATTTCTCGTCACAGTAATTCCATCATAATTTTAAAGGTTTAATGCTCTGTAATAGTGTTGCCGGTGCCGCTAATGAAAGTATGACGTTTATTAGAACTTTGGAGTATATTTTTACTTCGTATGCAGTCCTGATAAGGTTCCGACAACCAGGGGAAGATTTTCCCATAGCGGGTGATAGTCCTTCGAAGGTGAACTTAGTAAGTCAGTCTATGGCTTCAAAATAATCGGTTCCGATATTAGTCATTCTTGAAACAGTAGAAACCATTCTAATCAAGAACTACTATAATTCCTTCAGCTTTATCAGGCATAGTTTGCATAATAGAATAAGTGCAAACGGTGGAAAAATATAGATGACCGAGTTCGTCCAGCACATAGTAAGTGGATTCACTGCTTATGCTTTGGGGTTGGGATATCAAGAGGTTTGACAAAACATTATATTCCGTAATAGCTAGCTTACAATTCAATTGATATATTTATTTTTATCATTGTTATGCCACCATTCATACGTACTAGAAGATGAATAACATGTTCCTTAACTTATCAACGAGGCATGGGTAAATATTTGAAGTGTATAATTTGGTTCCGAATCCTACATTCCTATATAAAAAAGGAGATGGACTGGAAGGTGTCGCGTTTTATACGTGATGTGATTATTAGCTCAGAAATGGTCACATGGTGTGACGTATCATGTCCTTGCATATGACTATTAATGTCGCTGATTTGATTAGGCGCGCGAAATAAGTCCTTTTGAAAAAATAAGATGTTACGTTTCAAGATCATGCTAATTATTCATTATTACTAACCAATAATTTGATTTTATCGTCTGTAAAAATGTCAAAATTATTTTCGATATAATAATATTAATAAACAATAATATAGAATAATCATCCTGGATAATTGTAGTTAAAAAGATCGTTGAAGTTTTCAATGTGATAAATTGTGAAATTCAAATATATAAATTATAATAAATGTTTTTTAAATAAACTAACTTTTCGATTGCAAACTGTAACTGACTAGTGACGTAAATATATGTATTAACATTAAGCAAAATATCAAGTAATTGGTCAAATAATTATTTTGTACGATAATGATAAATTTATTTGAATTTTCAACTTTAAAATCTTAGCAAACAATCAATTTTAAGTAGGTTTATTCATTGTTTCTTAAACATAACAGGTCATTTAAAGTTCGCTGTTTATAATATTAAGTTATGAATAAAATTACGCATTAATAAATATCTTAGGAAGTAATATTATTTGACAATTTTTTTTATATTTATATATTTATATATTAGAAAACATGAAATAATTTTCTTACTTTTAAGTTCACAGTTGTAAAATTTTTAAATTATATAATCATATATGTATTTCATCGTGTATAGGAGTATTTAAGTTCGTTTGCAAAACTGATGGTTTATGAGCAGCCTGTAAGTAGACATAAAAAAATGGTGGCATGAGTGCTCGAAGGGCGCTAGATGTGTCTAGTAGCAATTTCACGTAGCAGTTTTCTTTTCCATCAAATAAAATCTTCAAAAACGTTGTTTGATAAAGGGAGTTTGTCTTTATAATTATCACCATTTTTGCAAAGCTAGAAATTTGCATCTTTCAAAATATTTTGTATATAATGAAGCGTACTTAATGACTGGACAAGCTGTTTCTAATATTCCGACAAATTTACGCAATTCAAGAATTTTAATAGTTTATTTATTTTTATAATATTTGATGAGTTTTAAGATCTTACATTTTTCTTCGTTTGTTAATTGGATATTGGATTGTATTCAAAACCTAGGTATTTGCAAATACGCGTAGACTTCAATCAAAATTTTATCGTTAACAATAAAGTTCAAATTTTCAAGTATATATTTGACTAATTCAATTTGTTCAGTGTATTGTAACATTTACTAAATGCTAACTTATAGTAAAAGAAATGGACATGTTAAATGTTAGGAAAGTACAGCTCACGAGATCGTTTATTTACAAATTTACAATAAAATCAAAATTAAAATACGAACGCATATATACCCTCGCGATAATGAGACAACGTATTACCTAACATAATAACCTTCTTAATCATAACGGGATAATAAAGGGGCAATCAAAGATCTCACGCGTGCGCTCAGATGATCAACTTGCAGAGGATCGCTCGCAACCGTCTCGTTGCTCCGGGATTCGCCATACTCCGTCTCCCCTTAGAGTGCTACTCCGATGCTCAATCCACTGTCGTACGGTACAGTCCGAGATCCGACAACGACGTGGGTAGCGAGCTGTCGCGATGACCGGCGACAGCGGCGGGAATCCAAGAGAAATCCGTATTTTCAGTTATCCTTTGGTCAACGGTCGCCAGACGAGTGCCTCAGCATTCGATAGTCAAAAGTATCGATAGTGGGGACGCAAACGGTTCAATTCATATTTGACCGTTACAATCTCTCCTTCTTGCATGAGGAAGAACGAAACACTCCGAGAGCAAGCCCGAGCGCAAGCACGTAGCATCCGACTATATTCTCAAAAAATAACCGCCGCCCACCAAACGCGAGATCACACAGCCATCGTAAGCACAATCAGCTTTATTCGTTTAACGCACATAGGATTTCATTTCATCCATATCGCATTTTTGTGTCACAATCAAGCCGCTCCCTACGCACAATACAAAAGCCATCATCAAACAAAACACCGCAAAAACCCTGACCATTTCTTGTGTCGGTTAACATTGCGTGTAATTTAATTAACTAAGTTCTTGATTCCTTTCTCTACTCTTGATCAATATCAAACGTACTTAAACTTAAACGCATTAAGGGCCCTAAACTAAACGCAAATATATACAGGACGGTCGACTACATACACTCTCACTCATTACATACTTTTGCCTTATTTATTTATACACTGTCTTATTTATACATCTATACATTTTTACAAGCCGCTGAGCATCGGAATTGTCAAGATAAGGTGATCCCTTTGGAACGTATCCAGGAGCCACCTATCATACTAATAATTACAATCATATTTGATTGAGTCAAAACGTGTCGGATATTCAAGGTTCAGGCTCAAGATATTTACGGAGGTTCAGATGATTATACGTCCCAATGTGTCTATCGGTATCATTTAGACTGCTAAGCCTGAATGCATTCTGACCAATTCTCTCGGTAATAATGTACGGACCATCGTACAAATCAAAAAACTTTTGTGTCACTCTATCGAGAGCATTCGATAAATGTCTAACTCGCAATAAAACCTTATCGCCCAGGTCGAGCACCACTGTGGATGGTTTTTTGCCCTTTTTCCTTCTCTCAAAACTACTCCTCAAATTCTCGCGTGCTATTCGCAGCATAACGGGACGATCAATTAATACTCTATCAGGAAACAAAACCAGCCTTTCGATCTCATCCCTTACAGGAACTGCGGAATGCAACTCTTGGGGGGTAAACTTCGTACTGAAATGCGTTGTGATGTTAAGGAGAGTTTGAATTCGTTTCGCGTGGTTAGCCTATCCGGTATGTCTCGCGCGACAATAAGTTCGGAACAACCGATCGATCTCACGCATCGCTCTTTCCGTGGGATTGCTTTGGGGGTGCCTTACAGAACTATATAAGACTTAGTTGTCCTCCGGTCAACGGTCGCCAGACGAGTGCCTCAGCAGCGAGCCGTCTCCATCATCAAAAGTCTCGAGTCAAAAGTATCGATAGTGAGGACGCAAACGATTCAATTAATATTTGACCGTTACAGTATGCTGCTTTTGACTTGTCTGAAAGTAAAATATCATCGAGATAAAAAAAATTACTAAATCCACTTGATAATAACTATTCTGTAATGGGTTTTAGTAATTTTATGAAAACATAAGGCGCTGAATACAACTCAAAGGGCAAGTAAAGAAACTCATGTAGTTTTCCTAGGAACGAAAATATATATGTTTTCTATATTTTGTGTGAATGGGTATGAGAAAAAAGACATTTTGGGAATCTACTGTTGCTAAATAATCTTTCTCAGTTAATCTTTTTTAGAGTTGTTCTATCTTCCAATTTGAAGTATTCATCGATTACATAATCGCTTAATTTTTTAAGGTTAAATATAAATGTTTAGTCACCATTTGATTTTTCTTTTAAAAAGTACGATGAAATAAATTGGTCTTTGCAAGCAAGACATTCAGTTACGGTTTTTTATCGATTAACTCAGCAATAGCTTTTTCGTAAAATGAATTTTCTTTCATGGAAAATGTTGGTTCACGAGGGAAGTATTTTTGACTGATTTTACGTTTAAATGGAATTTTATATCCTTTAATGTAATTGAGAATGAATTCATCTAAAGAAAATTTTTCGGATTATGAAGGAATACTTTTAATTGATCTGCAGGTTTACTCACATTTATCCGTATCGGAAACGTTACTAGATCCTAAAAGAACGTTTCTTCGTTACCTTCACCCGAGGCACCGATTTCGAATTTTTCTCAAGACGGTTTTCGAGTTCAAATTGCTCGTATCTTGATTTGAGTCTTTGTCATCATGTGCACCCTTTTGCCTTTTTTTGCAATTTCTTTTCTTTTCTTTTCCATTGAAGCAGCGTTCCTATAATCGTCTATAACATTTTCTCAAAAAGCATGTAATCAATTTTACTATCAGTAGTGACTACTTCAGCTGCAAAATTAAGGCTGGATAAAATGAATGAACGCCTTGTAATCTATATGTAATACTGACAGTCAGTAAATATACGTTCAGCATTATTTAAACATATAATGACTTCCTGTATTTGAACGTCGTCACTGTTTTTATTGAGAAGAGTAGTTAATACTGAGCCAACGGCACATGTGTATGCAATCTTTCTTGACTGAATATTTAGATATAATTGGTTTGGCCTCTGGGTTGGGTTGACTGAAGAAATTTTCAACGCGCTACAGTTAGCTGGAGTAGGATTCTTATTGAGCATCTCAAACCCCAGTTTTGAGCTTAGCCTGGGGAAATTTCGGTTATGATGTGACGTACCTCGCTGGGCACACTCGCCATAATCGTTTTGTGTATTATTAGGTGAAGCATCAATTGAGTTTTAAGCTTTATGTGGTTGGTGTTTCATGCGACTGAGTATGATACTGACCATCATCACCGTTGAACCGCGATGTCTGTGTGCACGATCGTAGTTGTGTGGTCGTGATTTTGTGAATCTACATCGTGATTGTGGCTCCGGCGGTAAGATGTTGATCGTGAACGACATTAACGTGAAGAACGGGAGTGAGATCATGAAAGACGGCCGTGTTATCGTCTGAGTAGTTTTTGTACCAAATTTTCGAGTCTCCGCTCCAGGTAGCGGCCGCGATGATGATGTGTTTGCGATCGAGATCACGATCTATTTGACATTGCGAATGATAGATCGTCAAATTTGTTGTAACCAAATATTAACATGTGACTCTGATCACATCAAAAAACGTAATAAAGATTATAGGTTAACAAATGAGTAAACGTTACGTTGGCGTAACTACTATTTGTCTCAAGGGCGAGGTAACGTAACATAATTAAAATGGTGTAACGTTTGTCGTATTCTAGATAATAACGTATGTTGTAATAAAAACTTTTAATAACAATTAAATGAAATACTTTGCGTGTACCTTTTGACTAAATATTTCAACTCTTTATTAATAACTTTGTTTATCTTTATGTCCGCGCTGGACTAAGTCTCGTTAATCTCTGTGCAGCTTATTTGTTTTATCGAAAATAGCTAAAGCGGCGGATGTTATTAGCAACGCGACAAATGCAAACGTAGCATAAGATAAATGATAAATCGAATATAGCGAATAAGTTAATAAAGTAAAGATATTATAACACGAATTTCAGTTGTATATGGAATAGATTTCCGGTATTGATCAGTATTTTTTTTTGTTTTGTGAGTCCAGTAATATTGACAATCCAACCATATAGTACTGACGATACTACTAATAATCCTTGGATAAATATATCGAAAATTCGCACATTACATAGTAACTGAATTGCCTTGAACAACGTTTGAACATCCCTTAAACTCTTTTTCGAGCTGAACATCATTTTCTAACAACTGCCATTATAAATACAATATAAAATGTTATATACTTAATATCTTACCATAATCGGCACAACTCGCACAACATTGCTTCGTTAGTTTCTAAAATAAAAGTAAGTTTTGTTTGCAAATTGACTACGTAGTTTCTTACATTTCAACCAATATGTGGTGGGAAATACATAGGGCCATAGTATCAAGTGTTTACGAGTTTTCGCGTAGTCAGAATAGTTCTTCGTTTAAAGAATGAACATAGCGAATCTACTTTTTTTCAACATATATTTAGCAGGTTTGGGCCTGAACTTCGAGAAAAACTAAAAAAGGAAAAAGTGTCGGCGTGAGAGTTGAACCGAGACCGAGACCGTTAGAGACAAGGGCAATTAGCGACAGTTTTTTAGTAGCTTCTGCATAGAGCACAAACTGCACATGCATGCTTTCCTGTTTTGTATCTAGCTTTATAATTTCATTATATCGAATTTCAAAATAATTTCTTAATTATTTCATCGTAAAACACACACCAATATGTCACCGATAATGTCAGAAGTAATGAAATGTGGTTGTGTAAATATTTTACAATCTATAGAAGTCCATTGACAAGTAAAGAAAATTAAATTAGTAGTATTCAAACAAATACATTATATTTTCTCGTGGATAAATTTTTTGTGAATAAGCAATTCTCTAATTTTGTTAAAGGAGTTTCTGAAATGCGTTATTCTACCAATATAATACTAAAGTAACATTTTATAAAGTTGATGATTCTTTCGTGCCTACGTCTTTTTTTATTTTTACAGTGCATTATATATAATTAGATACAAACGTTATCTACTAGAATATTAATCCCGTAGTATTAATAATCCAATCATGATACCTATGAATTCTAGTATAAACACCTATATTATTGCTGGAGTTACATGTAGCACCAGAAGAGATGATTCCATACAACTTATTATTAATGATAGCTGGGCCTTCGAAATCGGCTTGACAAGCATTGATATCATCGCTACTAGCGCAAAATAGGTTGTCAGATATCGGATTGTTATTGTTAGCGTTTTTGCAGTTTTCCTGATTCATGACTAATACAATTGCGAATTTCAACCAATATGGTAGACTCGAAATATCCTGTGAATAAAAAAAGTTTGGGTATTCGTTTTAAATACAGTGATGATAAACAAACAATTATAGATTGATGCCAACATCTCTAAAACCAGATATAAACATTTGTTGGCCTTCTGTCGGAAGGTCAGACGAGTTTGCGATTGGTATTGGCTTCTGCTTATTATTGATTTTAATAGGCTCTTGCAGCTGAAAAATATTGTTACTTTGTTAGTTCAGTTTTTGTCTCATCTTTGAACGGTAAGCTTTTTAGTTGCCCAAATTACCTTCATTAGAGCAATATCATTGTCGTAGGTGTCGGTGTTGTAATGAGGATGTATAATCACTTTTTCTATTTTGCGCGTTGTTCCCATAATGGCTTTGTATGTACCACTTGTTCGTATCAGGATGTTTGTTTTGTTTCTGTTGTATAAATATGATCGAATATGAATATAAATTAATTGTAGCACGGTAAGTTTTGATTGTTAGATGAGCTTACTTGAGGCAATGAACTGTAGTCAAAACCCACCATTTATCGATAACAGTTGCACCACACTTATTTACCGAAGTGTACCAGGTGTCAGTCTGGAAACATGTCGTATTTCATTTTCTAATTGTAAATAATTGAAAAAGAAATGCTGTTTGTTCATTCAGAATTCTGCTCAAATAGACACTAACCTTATACGACTCTTCTTCTATATTCACAAAACCACCTTTCACCGTCCTCACATTCTTACGATACCCATTTTTATCTATGTACCAAGTCTTGAATTGTAAAAATATTATTACATTTTTTAAATTCCATTAACCTTACCAAGATTATAGCATTGCGCACCAATGATAATACACAGTAAAATATACACGGCCTTCATATTTACGCGATTGTGATTATGGCAAAAACTCAATCTCATTCGACTCATCCTCTAGCTTATATAATCGATTTTTATCTCATATATAGTCAATGACATGCTCATGAGATTACTCTGTGACATTTGAATAAGATAAGTAAAAGTGTGTTTGATTTTCTTAGGAGTGTTGTTGCATTATCGCACATGTTCTCTCTGAACGAATTGCGTATTATTGGACCACTATTGACACGGGCAGAGAGAGATTGATTGATTTAGAGCGAGAGAGAGGGAACATTAAACAGTAAGCGATTTTAAGATTTTTTTACGAGTGGTCGTTGCGCGTAAATAGCTCGAGGGACAACTTCTAGTCAATCGGTAGATTCATATTCCTAGCTGATTTGCTCAAGCGGTGAATTTTTCGAAGCAATTAAAAAAGTTGTTGACGACGTTGAAAAGTTGTTCGTTAGAATGTCAACAGGGACACAGTACTTGCCAAGATCTTTTATGAGACGGAATTTATATTGGGGCAAGAGCATACTTTCCGATAAAGATTAAGGAAATGGCATTATACGAGACAAAGTTAGAAAGCCAATTAAAAGTGCCATTAAGAACTTTGTCGATAAAAGCTTACACGAACCAGTTGCATGTGAAAATTTGATCACACTACGGGAAGATTCATCCAATTGTAATGACTTGGACTGTCGCAAACAATGCTCACATAGGCCCATAAACATCTCTCCAGTGCTAACCCGGTCAAAGTGAGCTGCTGTTACTGCTCTGCAAGTGGAATCCGGCAGTGAAATTATCGCTTGCAGTGGCAGGGTGACGCCATCACAACGATAAATTTCGTTTACGTTCGGAGGCTTCTCTCTCGCGGTAAGTTGATTTACATTGGGAATCGCTCTTGGGTCTGTGCGTCGTTTGGGCAATGATATCTCTACTATCTGGTGGTAAATCAGAATTCTCCGATGAGCATTTGCCAGGGGAAAGAAAAGCTCGCAAGTTTATCGGATTTTCTGTGCGCGCATGTGGAACAGTTAAGGCTTTTTCGATCCAGCGATGTTGATTTGGCAACATTTTTTCACAAATTTACTGATTCGTCAAATGAAGTATTAAGTACTGTAGTGTAAAGCTAGTACCAACTGATCTGAAAAGTAGTAATGAAAAAATATTGGTGGAAAGGATTAAGAGTTGTAATTATGATGGAAAAATAAGGTCGCAGTAGAAAAGTATTCGATATGGTTAGTCGGGAAAAGAATTTCGCAGGTCGCAAGCTTTGTAAAAATAAAAATAGAATTTCAAAGTAACAAATTATTTCTACACCGCGTCCTCGTATCTAGAGTTAGAAAAATTAACGGTTCGCTAGATTCTTGCGCAACGATTCTCGTCGCGAGTGAGCGAAGTGTCATGAGCCACTAGTTAAGCTCTTAAATTGATAGAACACGATAAATCTTTTTAAATATTCTTGGCAGCGTTTCGACATTTTAGGAAGAGAAAAGAACTGAAATGTCAAGCGCTGTTAGCCAAGTCCTACATAGACAACACCGCAGTCAGCTATTTTCGCATTTTATACTTTGTAATTAGCTCAACGTCCCGTAAAAATTTTGCACGCACACACACTGGCTTGGCGTTGGTCATTAGGGCTAGAGTTGTAAACTGCTGCTGCGGACTAGTTTTACTAAACTGCTTTTCGCGGCAATGTTTTTGGCAGCAACGCAAACAGCTCTTTTTCGACCGTTTGCGCGAATTTTTCGCTTGACGTTTGACTGATCGTTGCACGCGGCGGCGGCAGCAGCAGCAGCACATTTTTGCGATCGAGATCGCGTCAAGCTTGTGATGTGGGGTGGACGAGTGAAAAATTGCCGGACGAGGTAATGGGGTTTGTGTGTGTGTGTATGTGTGTGCCGTTGAAAACTGGCAGAATTGGGCCGTTTATTCTCGATGGGAGGTCGCGATGCGCTGGTTTCACGACTACTCTGACGGCGACGTGGAAAAATTACCGATTGACGGAGTTCTGCCGCGCTTTCCTGATATATTTTCATTGAAAAATTTTTTTTTTTCATCACAAAGTTCCATTATAAATTGCTCTTCAATTACTTGAATTCCCAAAAATTAAGATAGCCACTTCTTTCCTATGAAACAATCGCAGACAGGCAAAATATCAGCACTTGCATTATTCATGTTACATGAACCTCGTTCTAATATGAAGTATAAATTGAAGAATTTTATATCCTCTGAAATAAAGAGTTCTTCGATGTTTTTCGTATGACGAGATATATTCTACTCTTGCAAATTTTCTCTTTCGAGTTTACATACTCGACCGAAGATTTACGGTTGTCGAATATTTAATACGCACGCGTCGCACATAACATATATAAGTATGCAAATGAAGGCGAAAAATAAACGCCGCGATAAGAAAAACAGCATTTTCAGTTCTGCAAACTTTGCCATTTTACGATAGTCCACTAAGTTATTAGTTTGAAGTGGCAGCGATCGAAAATTGGATTTCGGGCAAAGCGACTTGGGCGAAGTAATAAAAAGTCCACTTCTGATCAGCTGGAAATCGAGTATCGACGCTCGAAAGAAAGGAGAGGGGGGTCAGAGAGTCGGCCTAGAAAGCATCGGGATTCTCAAGGCGTGACATTCCTCGCAAGCTCGGAGAAGCAGCTCTTTTTCCTCGCGCCTTTCGTTTTCAAAGCGATCCGGCGCTGCTCACTCGGAATAATCCTCTCAAACGCTTGCCTCGCACACTCGGTGCTTCGTTTACCGTGTTTCTGTCGGATATGTATGCTCTCTGTTACCATGCGGCTTAGGGGCGGCGGCGCGTCGGTGGTGACAGAGTATTGATCAAACGGAGAGAGAGAGAGAGAGAGAGAGAGAGTGAAGGGGGAGGGGGCGCGTGTGCGCCGCTCTACTCCGCCTTTGCACGCGAGACAAAGAAGAGCTCGGCAACTACTACGAGTACTAGCGCTCGCCCTAGTAGGGAGAAGGGAGAGTTTGGAATTCCGCTGACCCATTTGGCAGACTTCCCGAAAACGATAATCATCGCTAGCCCGGCGCTCTGCTGGCCTGGTCACTCGTGCCCAAGCACAAAGAGACCCGTTAATTTTATGGCTTTGTTTTGTCCGCAACAGAGAGCTTTCAATGGATTTATGGGTTCGAGCTTGTGAGGGATTCGGGTCAAGTTCTGAATTTGAATGCCCCGTGCGCACACCGACTTGCGCTTTTGCCTAGCGAGCACTTTGTCTCCATTCTGTATAATGAACATTTTACTCCTAACGTGCTCGACCCGAGAATCGTCGGCTTGGGTATAGTTGTTTCATTAAAGTAAACTGTTTGTCAGCGACATTGAGGAAACACGCGAACCCGTGAACCTGAGAATAAAATTATATACATATATATATCATTAATCATAATAGAAAGTGGAGAACGGAGGAGAGATTTACCAAAGTATACGCGCGCAAGAAGAGCTATCGTGGCGAAGCTTACCAAGTACAGTCATTAACTTTCATCGCGATGCCACTCACTTAATCGTCATTATACCAAGTACCTCGACGCGAACGCTAATGTCATGCATAAAACTACATTTAACGGCTTGACGTTCGAGTATAAGGCCTCTTTAATTAAATGCCTGTCGAGGCGGTATGCCTATCCATAAAACGCCGAGTATGTAAGCTTCTTACGCGTGTGACCGACCGACGTATTTTTTTCTTTGTTTTTTCGTTATTGTTAGCGTCTCGTTTCAATGTACGCTCCAAAGTAAAGTCGAGAGGCGGACGCAAGCAAACACAGCACATCCCGAATACTGGAGCGCGTCGAGCGAACTTTATCAATCAATAACGTTAGAGAGCGGTGCGCTTTTGCTGCAGACCGAGCGAGCCTATACACACGTGCATTTTACGCGCGTGCTCCATATATTCCAACGCGCGCCTGAGTTTATTTATAGATTGCTAATGTACCAGCAAGCCGCGGCAGGGCTTTTCGCGCCGTTGAACCAGTTCCCGTTCGTCTGTAATTTTGGGCTCTCTCTCTCTCTCTCTCTCTTTCTCTCATTCTCTCTCTCTCTCTAAATTCGCCGATCGATGCAGCACTGTGCCTTCAATTTCTGCATTGTGGCTGATTTCTACCTTTGATCCAGAGGACCAAGAGAGGACTTGCAATTAGGAGGTGAAGATTGAAAAATTGAACGATTTGTCGGATTCCAATTCGAAGATAACGAGTTATATCACTTTCGGAGAGAATTTCTCGTACCAACTAATGTAACCTTAATAATCCAATTATAACTGGCTTCGATTGAATTTCTTACTTTCCGCATTTATTAAAAATATCACCGGCCTTTTCTTCGGTTTCCACTCGAATCTCTCTCTCTCTCTCTCTCTCTCTCTTGTTACAAATTCCGAATATTCTACTTAATACTTCCAGCGCAGCTCTCTGGTTTGTTTGCGAACATTAGCCCGAGGGTAAAAAGATTCAAATGCTATAATCGCATTGTACTGCCGAAGAATGTGATTTTTTCAGGAGAGCACATTTTTTTCCCTACAGACTCGACTGCTCGAGGAATCTTTTAATAAGGAACCGTTGCCGTGCCATTGCTTCTTAAGGGATTGCCATTTGTATTTATCGTGGGATAGAGATGGCGAGAGATGCAAAGCCAGATGTGTTTTAATGAAACTACTTCTCTTCCCTCCGCGCGCCTTCGAAAGAAGCTCTGCGATTCTGGGATCAAGCGCAGTCGGAAATTATTGTTGTTAAGAATCCCGCTTAACTAATTTCAGACTCGCCACTCGCGAGAAGCCATTCCCCAAAACGCTAATGATTCAAATCCGCGCGCGTTTCCTTTGAATTCCAACGAGCGCGGAAAATTATCAATCAGCCTTGCACACAAAAGAATGAAAACAAACGTTTTGCTTTCCATTTTTTTGCCGGCTAAACTGACAAAGCACATTTTCATTTGTGTGGAGAGAGAAGAGAAAGTGGAGCAGAGCATAGCTTGGAAGCAAATGTGTCACAGAAAGAGAGAGAGAGAGAGAGCGCCAACTGCTGCCACCGCCCGTCGTCGTCGTCGTCGGGATCAATACTCGCGGCCCCGTTACGGCTCTCCCCCTCTTCCGAGCTTTTTTAGCGAGGCGGCAGCGGTGTCAACTCCTTGGGAGCTTTGAGGATTGCGGACGAATATACGCGGTTTATCCTCGCTCGCGCGGAGACGAGCTTTAATTTCATGAGTGCTTTTTCGAACGTTGCACGCTTTTCCTTTTTGTTTGTTTCCAGGTGTATCCGCGCGAGTGCTTTCATTATTCATCGAGTGTTCGACGGCTGGAGGGCTTTCTCTCGCGATCTGCCTAAACAGGAGAATCGAGAGCCGTCTCTGCGATCTGGATTTCCGTATGATAATTTATTTCATTGTGTTCACCTTCGGCGCGGCCGATGGATTGTCGAGTGCCTAACTAGCGCGAATTATGGCTTGATTGCAGCTCATTCAATCGAACGACCGATCGATCAAGCATGTACACTATGCACAAGCCGCTCTAAGCTTTCAACTGACGTTACTAATTGACTTTGGAACAATCGCCGTAAGTTGTTTTGTCAAGCGGGAAAGTCTCTCGGGCGGGCTATAACTATGGTAAATTAGCTATGACCCGAAATCTCGCGCGCGCACTAGCAGTCGCATCAGATTATCCCGGCTAGTTCGTGCGCGCTTGGCAGTAGTGGCCGGTGCGCAGGCGCGTTACTCCAGTTTCCCGCCCCTCCGTTACGCGAGTGGCCGCGTAACGAGGGGCAGCAAAGAGAAGGAAGGAGGGAGGTCGCGCGGCAACGCGCAGCAACGCGCCGCGCCGATTGAAATCTACGGAGCGCCGCAGTGCAAACGAAAAAATAGCGTCGAGAATGTAGAGCCTTCGCGCAGCTCCGCCAATTGGCATTGATATATTTCATGGCCTATCGTGTTTGTTCTCCGCGACCTCCCCGTTTTCCCTGATAAGTCTTTCAGTTTTATTTTACGTTTTCCTGTGGATAAACATTGCCGCGTTATTTATTGCGAAAAGTTTCGTTGTAAAAGCATTTGGTTGCCCGCTAGTCAGTCAAACGGTCGACGCATCGACGATAATAGTTATTTTATCCGGCAACCGCCGTGCAAATGATACTTGAACGCGAACATCACTGTAACTCAAAAGATCTGTTAAATTGAACCGGACAATCGCCACCGATAAAGCGAAAGGGAAACATCATTAAAGCGGGCTGTAAGAAAGACGTTATCTCGTTTCAGAGGGGTAAAAATGTCAATCCAATCCAATCAGCTTATATCTCCACATCCATCAAACGGAAAAAAACTTTGCTCTTCTCTCCGCAAAGCAGGAAGGCGGGCGGGGGGGGGGTGACGTAGGGTCTGAATCTAATGAAAAAGCTCGTGAGGGAAAGGAAAGCTTCTAATTAGAGCGAGAAAAAAAGCTCCGTGCGCGCGCATAAAACCAGGTTACGCTGCTGCCACTGCAGCCCCGCAGCCTCTTATCTATTAGCGAGGTCGCGCTTGATTGACAGTCCGCGGAGCTGCTGCATTACGCCGCCATTGTCTGCAGTGCGGCCGAGCGAAAGCTCTTTTTTTTTCCTTCCTTGCGGACGTATGGCTGTTGTACTACCGTAATAGTGATTACACGAGTGGTTATTGTTAGGGTGAAATGCCCTCAATGATTTTCAGAGAATGAAAGTGTTCATGGGCTGTAATGTCGGTTAGTTAAATTAAAGTATGCACTGAAAAGTTAAGCGAGTTCCTAATTAAATTAAGATCACGAATGTTCGTTGTCTTTTTATTGTTCTTTTAGAACTAAAGTTTCGAATAAAATATTTTACATACAGTGGCTGACGCTGTTGAAAGACTGTCTGTTTTCAGTTATACTCGTACATAGCAAGTAGTCAGTCATAGAAAAAGAATAATGGCTTACTTGTCCGTAGAGTATACCCGAGCAATTTCCCTATTTTTCAATTGAATACTCCAAACAGCCTTCCGTGAAGAAAGTAAATCATCGGTCACTTTATCACGCGTTGGGTGCTCTTCAACGGGCAATTGGTACGAGCGTCATCGAGCGATTCACGCGCTTTTTGGCTTTTTGGCGTGGGCGACAAACTCGCGGTAATTACATGTTTTTAATTAGGCAGGCCTTCCCTTTTCGTGGCCCCAATTTTAACGAACGAGACTGGGCCAGCTGCAACGAGGTCGCGCGTGTATATACGAATTCCCTAAGTTTAAATTGAGATTCGCCGGCCCTATATATAAAAGTAGTTTGAATTTGCTTTCAAGGAGAGAGAAAGAGAGAGAGAGAGAGAGAGAGAGAGAGAGCGGCATCTACTAACGATCTCGTTACGTAAGCCGCGGGAAACTATTTTTAAAGCAAATACAGGCAACAGATTTGAATTTTATTTTCGCGCGCCCCGCGCATTGCATATTCATAATCGCACCCGCGTAAACTATTAATAGCGCGGCTCGGCCCGTTGCAAATAAATAATGGAGCCGGTTGACGGGTTGGCATAGAAAGAGTGAGAGAGAAAGCCAATCGCGTGATTTATAAAAAAGAAGTTCCGCTTGAGTTTCGCGGACGAGCGGACGGCAACTAACGGACGTTCAATAATGCAGCGCGGGGAGAAAATTCAATCGGGAGTGGAGGCGTCCGTGACGACGACTACGACGACGTCGGATTAATTCCCGAGCGCGATGCCCATTATTGTCGCGAGCGGCTGCGAGAGAGATAACGCTCTGTGACGAACGCGCGGGCGCCGCTCGATTGTGCGCCAGAGCCTCTCGGTCTCTCTGTATATAACCTACCGCGGCCGGCTATTTCCCATCCCTCGATTTTGGGTCAGCGCGCACAACTGACGCAATTGGGGCGTACGCCGAGCTTGCGTTTTCTCGTAATTCGACGGCAATTCTACGCGATTCGTTGCGTGAATTTTTCATTCGCTGATATGAGCGATTGCCGCGTGCTCTTGTTTTTCTCCGCTCAGGCAGGATCTGCGAGTGTATAAGCTGGAAAACGCAGCGGTTCATTTGCCGAAGCACCAGCTGCAAAGTATAAATACACAATTGATGCAGTCTAATATTTATTTCATCGAATGCTACTCATATTTGATTGTTACTCGCTATTCAGTCATGACTAAATAAAACCTAGTTGTTGGAATAGAATGGGAACAAATGAATATATAACAACAAATTACGTTACTTTATAAAACGCCGAGCTGCATTTTCCTGATAAAACAATACTACGCTGACTAATCGAAAAATACTAGAGATTTTTAATGCAATCGTACCGCAGTATTGGAATTTAGTCGGCGCGATGCGATACTGAACTATCTCGCCCGAGAATTAGCTGGACTTTACTGGATTTCGCTCAACTGGCAGACAAAGCACACTCTGATTGATATAATTAGCATGAATATTCAGCAGCGTGCACTTTTGTAATGTTCCCCATCCATTCGTATAATACACGTCGTACATGAATTTGATTTAGCTCTAAGTTAATACACTATTCAACGAAAACCAAATTACACTATTCGCACACGGAGAGTAATTTCAACAAAAGTCACAGTTGGTAACAAGAGGCAGTAGAATCAGCGTGGTACAACACACAAATAAAATGCAGGCAAACAGTCAGGTCGAGCCAAATAAAGTCGGCAACGGCAACGCGAAAAGAAAAAAATAGAAAAAAAAATAAAATAAAATAACAGCCAATACCAGGTCACCGGAAAATAAGTTCAGTCGTCGAAGTCTTCCGCGATGAGAGGAGGGGCACGAGGGTGAGGTCAAGAGGGAGGGAGAGAGAGTATTTTTCAACGCTCACTTTGGGGGAGGGAGTTTGGTCGATGGAACGAGCTCTCTGACCCACTGGCCTACATTTTGTACTTTGGGGTGGCGGCAGCCACTAAATTTTCCAGATAAGGCGCCGCCTTCGCGTGCGTTGGGATTATTAAATTAGGTCATCTTTTTCTCTCGTTCTAATGTGCGTGCGTGCACGTGTTTGCCTTCCAGAGATTACCAATCGAATTGTCAGGCTAAATTCAATTCGAACTTGCGGCGAGGGCGTGGAGAATACTTTTAAGTTTTGCTGTCAGTTCGGTCTTTTCGCGGAATTCGTCATTGAAACGAAGTTTTAAATTAAGTTTCACGTTCTACTTCATTTTCAGCGAGTATTCGAAAGTTTGGACTGCTATTTTGCGTAACGCTCTCTGTATTCGCACCCTGTAAGATAAAAAGGAAGAGTTACTTAGCGATTGTCATCCGCAAGAGTATTGTTCGGCATCGGTCGCAAACTTGAACCTGTCTTAGATGAGGTGTCAAGAGGAAGACGGGTAAATTTTTAGCGAAATAATAAGCTGCAATGCTTCGTTACGCCGAAGAAGGCCATCGTTTGCCGCCTATGCCTTCGCCTCCAGGAATATTCTATTCCTTTTGAAAGCACTTCGATAAACAACGGGGCTTGATAACGAACTCGCAGACGAGTCCACTTTGCCACGCCCAAAGTCTAAAATCAGCCCCGAAAACCGAAAACCAGAACTGCTAAAAATAAAAGAGGAGCTCCTGGAGCGAGCGGGACAAGGCGGCGATAATTAACGATCGACGTCGATCCGCGCGCGAAACTCAGCGCGGTCTTTAGGGCACGTTCGCATAATAATTCAGAGCTTCCAACGAAACGAGGTCATCGCTGCAGTGCTGGGGGCTGGGCGATGAATTTTCGGGGCGCGCTCTACGGATCGATGTGCTTCTCTCTCTCTCTCTCTCTCCTTCTAGGGTTGACCCAGTGACCCGTCGCGCGCGCGCGTGTGTGTGCGCGAGCGCGAGTAGTTTGTTTGCGTGCCCTCCATTTCGTTCGTCGCGTAATGCTGGAAGAAAAAAATTCGCGGGTTCGCGATTTATTACGCTACGAAGAGTAATATTATTGCTTAGTTTCGGTTGCTCTACTTCTATCTTCTTTTGTTTTTCCACTGTGGATTTACGACTTTCTTCCTTCTTTTGTCGATGTGCTTTAAGATCTCTAGCGGTAATGAATGCGATTGCAATTACTAAGGGAGGAAAGGAATTCGTTTTATTTTTTAGGGAGGATTTAATGTTAGAAAAAAATTATGAAGTTTAATGACGGTGGACTGGGTTATTAGGATGTAATAATTGTTTCCAAGAGGATTTTTTCCAGCGTGTTGCTCATAACACAAGTTGGCTTGATTGCCACTGCTAACGATCGTTAGAATCCTTATAACGCTCAGTTGAATCCGAGCTTTCCTATGATTCGTTCTTATCAATGCTTTAATCTTGTAATCATGAAGAATTAAAAAATATATTTTTTATTTTAACGCGTGCAAGTTAGTAAAAATGTTTGAAATTCATGTCTTCATTCCGAACTGAAAAATCCAACTTTCCGAGACGAAGTACTTGAATGCGCAAGCTTAGCAAACCGCAGCCTAATCCAACAAAGTTTGATAGAACGGAGGAGGCTAAGTTGCTGCCGCAAAATTGCCTCAAGTTTCTCGCCACTTGATCCTCGAGAAGTCGACTCATTTAGTCCTTATCCTCCTTCAATTATATTCGAACATCGAACGAGTTAACTTGTGACCCGCGAGATAGAAAATCAATTTGTTCGCGATCGGACGTCCTGTTTACGAAGAAAGAATTCTCGGAAGTCGATACCGAGAACGAGCGAGTCGGCGCCAGGTGTTTGCCATTCGAATCTCATCCATTTTCCCTCGGCGGCAGCCAGCTCTTTCCCAAAGTTCCACCTAGGTCGCGAGAATTAGAGCAAAAATATTATAACGCGCGAGTCGCGCGACGCGAGCTTAGCTGCTGTTGCAGCCACATGGCGCAAGAACGTAAGCAGCCCGCTGTGAATTTAATTTTGATTTACGCTGCTACCTATCACGAGTCCAGAAGCTACATAATGGATATTAGTTTCATTGAGAATTTTGCCCGTGGCTAAATTCTGATGGAAAATTGTCACGAAATCGGTGAAACTCTTCGTTCTTGTCAATCATTTCAGCTTGAAAATATCACGTAGCAGCTAACGAGCCCACAATCGATCAATCAGGAGCTCGCAGTCCGTCGCCTCGAGACCAAGTCTGCAGACACGAAAAGGCAGCGAGCGACAGCGAGACTTTCTACATACGAGCTACGTGCAGCTACGGCGTTCCAGCGGTTTTCCCGGACGACGAAATCGCCCTTGAGGCTGCTGCTCGCGCACGAACGTACGCGCGAGCGCACACCTGTATAATTATAATAAAATCCGTTTGGGTCATTAAGGCGTGCACCGCCGACGTTATCGTGAGTAATGGGACGCGTGACTCGGCCGAGCGCGACACGACAATTTCCCATTTGCTCATGCACAGTCGGGAATTGGAAGGAAGAAACGACGAGGAAAAGCCGGTCTTATATTTCGATAAGGGCCGGCGGCGTACACGTCCACTGCTTCATTTCCCTTTTATCCAGCTAAGCGTATTACTCGATAAGGTTTTGGTTGTTTTTAATTCAATTTAGAAAACGCTCTTAAGCTTTTGTAGGACTTCGCACTTACGTACATCGCGTGCAACTGGGACGGTACGGGCGAGAGCGGGAGAGAAGCAGCTTACGCGCGCGAGAAAGACGAAGAAAAACAGCAGCGAATAAAGAAGCGGATCGGCGCTTTGCCGAGACTTCTCTCGCGTAGATCGCAGAGCCGTGCGATTCGGGGGGGGGGGGGGGGGGGGGGGAAGTCGAACGGAGAGCGATCGTCCGCGCGGGCAGGGCTTGCGGCCACGGGAGCGGACGCGAAGCTGCATTCCGTTCGAGGAGGCGCGAAGACGCCGGCAAATCCAACGATCACGCGGACGGGGCATCGATGGACTCTATAAGCATCTCCGACAGACGTGGCTTTCGCGCGCGAACGATCGTCGCTAATTGGAGGAGACGAGCGAGCACGTTGTTGGCCTCGGGAGACTCGCCGTGCAAGGGCGTTTTCCTCTATTGTCGACAAGCGCTCGCCTACTCACCCCTTTGTTGCGGCTTGCGAGTTATGGATATTATGCGCTGGATGGCTATTGAAATGTCAGCTATTATTAAATACTAATGCTTAGGAAGGTTTTCACGGGATAAATTTAGGTACTATTTTTGCAGACGAGCTACGTGCAATTGCGTTATCCACGGCTTCGATTCCAATCCAGATCAGTTGATAATGGATTCCCGTGACGGTTGGTCGTTAACGCGAGAATGAGAAACGCGCGGCCTCTCGTGCGACGCGCCGGCGATGAGATTCCTCGCTGGAGATCCGCAAAGTTGCGAGTGCTCCGCGTACGAAAGCTCGGCGCGCCGACTGTTTTTCTCGCGCACGCGCGCGACGAGCGACGAGGGATGAGATTCGGGCGGATTCGACTCGCGAAACTCGGCAATAATAATAAGGCTCTCTATCAATAGAAGCTCGGCGCCCGAGCGTACTAGCAAAAACTTTGGCGATCGCCCGCGCGGCGCCGGCTAAAAATAATGCCGAGCGCAGCGGCTCGGGGCCGGCGAAGCGCGCGAACAGGAGGACACCACTTCCAGCGCGCACCGCGGACGGAGCCGCGCGCCCTTGTCGCCGGGCCGCGCGATCCTCGTTTTTCGACTGTCGGCCGGACGATCGAAACCGCTCGGAAACATCGCGGAGAACGTCGGCGGACGAAGTTCCGGAATCCGCGGTGGCTCGCGGCGTAGGAGCACGCGATATTTTCCTTGAATTTGCGGGAAAGGAACGTAGCCGGCTGGAGTGGCGGAACGCGCGTTCGAAATCTCCTGCAGCTTCTTCTCTCTCTGGACTCGCCCTCCCTCCTATGAATCGCGCGCCCCGGCCGTCGGGGCTCGGCGGGCTGCGTGCGTGCAAAAGTTGGCGGGACGGCGCGTGGAAAGTCGGCGGCGACGAGGAGGAGGAGGAGGAGGAGGAGGAGGAGGAGGATGAGGAAAAAAAACCGGGGCGGAGGGGGACTCGCGGCGGCGAGAGCGGGGGTCATCGACCCGTGCACGTGGAGCGCGCCGAGAGGCTAAGTAGGCCAGCAACTCGTGACATCACGCCGAATCAAAATGGCCGCAGCCTGCCGAGCGTCGACGGCGAGCTAATGCTCCGCGCGCGTTCCCACACTGCGCCTCTTGGCTTCCGTCGCTCCTCTCGCGGCGGAGCGCGACTGCCCCGGCCCGTGGTATCCCGATCGCGCGCCTTCGATCTGTCCGTCGTCGGCTTAATTCGGCTGCGAGGGCGTTATCGCCGGCAGCGCGGCTCCTCGTCGTTCTCAGCTCCGAGAGTGTCTATTTTTTCACGTTCGTCCGTATCGAACGAAGGTCGCTCGCTTCACCGTCCGTTCGAGAATATCCCGAAGCTCGGACTTGGATACGAGCGGTTGGCTCGCGACTGCGTTCTTTAGGTGAGAAACGACGAATGCACGTCGATGAATAAAGCTTCTCTCGGACTCGAGCTCGCCGGCGAGCGAGCGGCAGTTGCGCGTTATCAAGCCCTTCGTTCGATCGATCGCGGCTAATTGAGCGGAGCCTCGAGAACAAAATCAGAAGAAAAAAAAATGACGCTTAGAGCGAGTCAGCGGCAGCATACTTTCAATTTTCAGAGTCGCGGCTGATTCTATCACTCTTACTCTCTCGCGGTCTCCGAAGAAGGACGCTGCTCTCGGCGTATGCGCAAGCCCCCGCGAGCGCGCGTCGCTCGAGTGGAAAATTTCGCGATAAGAAAAAAAACCTCGCGATCCCCGCGATACGAGAGGCTTGAAAGCTCTCGCGTACGCCGCGAGTTTCGAGATGCGACGCCGATTACAGACGCGACGATTTATCAATGCTGGCTTTCTTCCTCGTTTACGTTGGATCGAACTCGTGCGTTTCGTCGTGTTGCTCTTTGCTTGAATGGAGCCTCTTCCATTGTACCGATTAAGACTAACGATGTTTTTGCGCTTTATCGAAGTAACGTCAATATTTCCTCAGGGTTCATTAATAACCACGGCGCACTGCCGCGATTGTTACTTGATAATTACACACCGAAACGTTTAAACAGCATGGGAACGCCGTCCGCTCCGATTAGTCTTGGAGCGAGCGCGGGAAAACGTAGTGCCTATCTAATATCGAAATTTAAATGGATGTCGTAATCTTTCTGTCTTAACACCTGCGCGCGCGTCTTTTTTCCCCGTCGAGCTTTTACATTTAATTCGGTCGTCTCGTTTCGAACGATAAAATTGCAGCAGATTGCTCGTACGCTCCGCTCCCGGCTCTTAATTAGCTGAACTATCTTCGCGAGAAATCCTTGAACAAAATACATCTTCGGAATCGCTCTCTCGTACAATGAGAAGGAAAAAAAAAGAAAGAAAGATAAAACCAAATCGGTACGCGACGGAGAAAGGAGAAACAAGAAGACGGTCGATCGTTCAAACTCGCGCGCATACGTAGACGTAGCCAAGGAGCCCAGTGGTAACTTGAGAGAGAGAGAGGAGATAGTAAACGAGAAAAAGCAACACTTAGCCTTGGCGTCGCACGGCGCCAATGCGACGACAAATGGCGCAAGTAGCAGCCGCAGGAGCCGAGCGAAATTCCAATGTGTGCGCGCGCGGCGTGCTCCGGAAAGCTCTTCTGCCCTCGTTCTCCGCATAATGCTATGATTCATTCCGAGCTCCGCGCGTGGAAAGCGACTTCTGGACGATTTTTTTTTTTTTTTTTTTTTTTTCGAAACGTTTAATCAGGGTTTTTTCAATGACGTGGCTTTACCGATGACAAAAGACTACTTGTGTCGGAAATTAGTCCTAATGATTGACGAAAGTCGCCTTTGCCGAGTTTCGAACACCTTTTTGAGACGACTCTGAAGCTTTCTACTCTGTGACTACGGTAAATCGAGGCTGCAGATAACTTTTCTATATGTCAACTCATTGCATTTATCGTGACAATGAAAAAGGATGCGGGAGCTGGAATGATAGTAACAGAACACTTTCAAGGATTTTGATCGATGTTTGTTATTTGTAGGCTGCATTCTATTCTATCACAAGCTAATATCAGTTCTGAGCTTCTAAAAATTTTGGAATCGCACGCGATTAAAGGCTAGTCATTTAATGTAAAGTGTTTTGCATTAAATATTCCTTTACCGAAAACAATAACTATTTTTCTAATTTAAAATTTTATTCGAATGAACAATGTGATTTATTCGATAAAGAACACTTATTAAGATGTAAGTGCCATCTGTCGAAAGTTTGTGAAGTCGCGATACGAAGTTCCTGGGGTTATCTTCGGAGAAAACGACTTTCTACTTTATCGACTTTTTTTAATTGTGATATTTATGAATACGAATTAAACCATGTTTTAAATAGTATCGAACGAAATCTCAATTGAAGCATTTAATAGACAAATAAAATGATTTTATTATTGAAATAATTTATATTTGGAAAACTTCCGATTCCTATACAATTTACGCAAACTATTAAACAAAATATTTGAATGATTTTTAATGCACTCAAACCAAATTAAAAAAAAAGATCACATGTGAAAAATTACTTTTGTACGTAAAAGAAAGTGCAAATATTCAATTCAAAATATTCCAATCCCTAAGAAATTATAATTAGAAATTGTTAATGACAAACATTGTAATTTCGTGTATTGACAAGAACAATTTCCATTTTTTTTATGAAGGTAAAGATGTGAAATAATAAGATAAATTTAAATTGGCTTAATTTATTCGGTCACGCAATTTTTTGACTTACATTAATCATACTTACATAAATATCGAGATGTTACTTAAAATGAGAGTACGACGGAATGATAAAAAATATCAAATGAAAGTTTGATCTGTTAAATGAAAAATTCGAGTAAAAAATGTAAGAAAAAAAAATTTCGTTTTTTAAGTAGTTAGAATAAAGAAGAAATGATGTCGATTTTATAAAATATAAGAGTATGATGGACACAATTGAATGATGAAATTTGCGAAACCTTCATACAAACACACAGTATTTATTTAAAATAAATAACAAGTTTCGTAAAATTCGCACACAATCATCTTTCCACGATTAGCATTCAACATCCAATTGCGTCTTGTTAAGATTTAATACTCTGGTAAATTTATTAACAGTCTTTCTCTATATCTAGTGTAAAAGTCTTTGGACCTTGATCGTCATCACAAAGTCGTTGATATTTAGTCAACTTCCTCCATCCTTGATGCTTCTTCTGCATCACCATCGATTAGAGGGACTTCATTTTCGGTTTTTTCTTCTTCAACAGTCATCTCCTCGTCGTCGAGCCCAAGACCCAGTTTGATCATCCTGTGGATTCTGGATGCATGTACACCTGGATCTTCCAAAGAGAATCCAGATGAGAGCAAAGCAGTCTCGAACAGAAGCATGACCAAGTCCTTGACAGATTTGTCATGCTTGTCAGCTTCAGCCTTTACTCGAAGATTTTCCATAATGGAATGATCTGGGTTGATTTCCAGATGTTTCTTTGCTGCCATGTAGCCCATGGTGGAAGTGTCCCGAAGAGCTTGAGCTTTCATGATCCTTTCCATGTTGGCAGTCCAGCCATATTGCGAGGTAACGATGCAGCATGGAGAATCAACCAACCTATTGGATACAACTACCTTCTCTACCCTCTTGTCAAGGATATCCTTCATGACTTTGCAGAGGTTCTCGAATTTAGCCTTGTCCTCCTCCATCTTTTTCTTCTCATCTTCATCTACTGGTAACTCAAGACCCTCCTTTGTGACAGAGACTAGCTGTTTTCCATCAAACTCCTTGAGTTGTTGAACTACGTACTCATCGATAGGCTCTGTCATGTAGACAACCTCGAAGCCACGCTTCCTCACCCTCTCCACAAAGGCGCTGTTAGCTACTTGCTCTTTGCTCTCACCAGTGATGTAGTAAATATGCTTCTGGTTCTCCTTCATACGTCCAACATAATCCTTCAGAGAGCACTGCTCATCACCAGATGCAGACGTGTGGTAGCGTAAGAGTTCAGAGAGCTTCTTCCTGTTGGTGCTATCCTCGTGGATACCCAGCTTGAGGTTCTTACTGAACTGTTCGTAACACTTCTTATAGTTCTCCTTGTCTTCTGCAAGCTCTTCGAAGAGTTCCAAGCATTTCTTGACAAGATTCTTCCTAATGACTTTGAGAATCTTGTTTTGTTGGAGCATCTCACGAGAGATGTTAAGTGGAAGATCTTCACTGTCTACTACACCTCGGATGAAATTCAAGTATTCGGGGATAAGATCTTCACAGTTGTCCATAATGAAGACTCTCCGTACATAGAGCTTGATGTTGTTCTTTCGCTTCTTGCTTTCAAAGAGATCAAAAGGTGCACGGCGAGGGACAAAAAGAAGAGCACGAAACTCAAGTTGACCTTCAACTGAGAAGTGTTTGACAGCAAGGTGATCTTCCCAGTCATTTGTCAAACTCTTGTAGAATTCACCATACTCTTCCTGTGTGATATCATCAGGATTTCTGGTCCAGATAGGCTTAGTCTTGTTGAGCTCTTCCTCATCTGTGTACTTTTCTTTAACAGTCTTCTTCTTCTTTTTTTCTTCTTTAGGCTTCTCCTCATCTTCATCCTCGCCAACATCTTCAATTTTCGGCTTCTCCTTGTCCTCTTCCTTGTCTTCATCCTTTTTCTCATCTTCATCTTCATCTTCGCTGAGTTCCTTATCCCTTTCCTTTTCAAGGAGCAGTTTAATGGGATAGCCAATGAACTGGGAATGTTTCTTTACAATCTCCTTGATCTTTGATTCCTCCATATATTCAGCCTGATCTTCCTTGATATGCAGGATAATCTTTGTACCACGGCCCAAGGGTTCACCCTTGTCTGGACGAATTGTGAAAGATCCTCCAGCCGATGACTCCCAGATGTATTGTTCATCATCATTATGTTTTGAGATGACAGTGACTTTATCAGCAACAAGATAAGCTGAATAGAAACCAACTCCAAATTGCCCAATCATCGAAATATCAGCTCCAGCTTGTAGAGCTTCCATAAAAGCCTTGGTACCAGATTTAGCAATGGTACCCAAGTTGTTGACTAGATCAGCTTTTGTCATACCAATACCGCTGAAAAAGGAAATTTATTTTAACATCTTATTTTTACAAATATCTTTTATATATAATTAAAATATATAAATGAGACCAATATTTTATCCAATAATAATCAATAAAATCTATCAAAAATTATATTTACTTTTGAAAATTAAAGAGTAAATTAAACTGAATCTTAAACAATTGATTAAAAAAAGGTTATAACTATGATTTTGTATATTTATTTAAAATCAAAAAGATACATACGAGTCAATAAAGGTGAGAGTACGATCATTTTTATTAGGAATGATCTTGATGGACAGATCCTTGCAAGAGTCGAGTTTGGATGGATCAGTGAGAGATTCATAGCGGATTTTGTCCAAGGCCTGGAAAAATTTAATAATTAAGTAATCGATTTGTTAAAATAATTTTAAATTAATTAAAAAAAAAAAAAAAGCTTTAGAATCAATCAGTTGAAGATAACGAACAAAATTAACTTTTAATACTTAAATTATGAAATTGTGTTGAATGGTTACATATCGCTATCATTTAATCTAATTTTTATAGATACCAATTCGGAACATTAACATTATAAATTTCATGCAATATAAATAACAATAGTTTAAAAAATAAGGAATAAGAAAAGAAATTCTAAGCGATCATTTTTAGTCGTACCAAAAGTAGGCATGAAATATGAGAAATACTTACATCAGATGAGTTGGAGATGAGTTCTCGAATGAAGATTTCTTTGTTGGAATAGAAGGTGTTTATAATAAGGCTCATAAGCTGAGCAATCTCAGCCTGGAAGGCAAAGGTCTCCACGCCGCTTTCTTGTGTGTCCATTACAACGTCTTCCGGCATCTTGATTTTTTCCTTCAGAATTCTTTTCACAAATTAAGAACTCAAAAAGAAACTATTCACTCAATGATCGCTAACACTTATTTGCGTATGCAAGAGTCTTAGTTCAAAAGTAAAATGCTCAAAGTAATCCACAGAGTGGAGTAAAAGATCGCTAGTTGAAGTAATCGCTTGATGCGTATCGCTCAACGTCTATTTTCAGAATATTGAATCCACGCGCGCTCGCGGCGCTTTTATCGACTTGACCAAGTTTCTCGAATGTTCTGCCGGATACTCACAGTCTGTTCTCGAACCTTCTCTCAACCGAGCATCTTTTCACCACGTCGATTCAGAATTAACAATTAATTTTACAATTTCGACTCCATGGAAATTAATTTCGTAATTTTTTGAGATGCTGTGTGTCGAAGAAATCAGCAAATAAGTTGAATAATAGTAGATACTGTTTTTAGAGGTTGACAATACAGATGGTGACTTGACTAGTTTAGTGCTGAGCGGAAGTGTCGTAGCGTAAACATCTAGAAACGTCTCGATCTATTCGACAGAAAAGCGGGGAGATGCACGCCAACAGCCGATTATGTGCTGCTTCGCGAAGTTTCGGGACTGCTTTTGTTTGATCGAAATACATGTTTTTCATAATGGCTTTGATCCTTATGTAAATAGAAATTTTCAATATGTTTTATTATTAACGTATTTTGTGCACAATTTTGTTTTTTAACTTTTTTCAACTAAAAATAATTGATTTAGTAAGAAAACACGTGTTTTTACTGCTGGAAAAAAATCAACTTATGATTACTTAATCTTGAAATATTAAATTTAATTAATTAAAAATATATCAATCTAATATAAGGTAAAATTACAGTCCTTCAAATTATTCAACTAACAATATAAAAAAATGTATTATGCTGTAATTTTCTAGAAATTATTAGAATTGTTTTAAAATAATTGTTTCGGTGTTAACCGTATCAATGAAATAATCAATGGAAAACAAATTTTACCATAATTTCTTGTAAAGAATACACTTATTATTGAGATTTGAATGAGTTGTATTTAGATTTTTCATGCATTCAATAATAATAAATATTGACACGTGGTTTTTAGTTCGAAAACATTAATAATTTTTTTTAAATTTAATTCCTAATAATTATTAAAATAAAATACGTTTAATTGATGGTGCGACGTTTTTAGAATATTATCAATTTAGTAGAATTTGAAAAAGACTACTCGATTATGATAGAATGAGCTTTTCTGTCGCCAATATTCTCGTAACTTCTGTAGCTCGCGTGGCTGTTGTATTGATTTTTTTCCAAGCTAGAGAATATGAGTGTTGAATATACAATTGGCAAACATAAATATGAAAATGTTGTTGCGCTATTTTATTCAGCGAAGTAATTATTTCATCAATCATTTGATAAAATGCGGTCTAAACGAATATTCTTTATCATACCATCGTGAGAGAACATTCGAGCGCTCAACCTTTTTCGAGAACGCAGCGCAAGTCACCTGCTGAGTAGCTCTCCCAACGAAAACGGAACGTATATCCATGCTTGCGCTTTTCAGTGACATTTATAGACAAACTAATGAAGTTCAACTTATTCCAGTTGCGCTAAACTTTGAAAATAAGCTTCTATCAATTCATTTCCATTAAATATTGCCGAGCATCTTCGAAATTTTTACATATGCATAGATGTATTTTTATACGCGAATGTTAAGCCGCTGCATAAGTATCCAAAATAGAAGCAAAATAGCGCGCGATAATTACAGCGCGGACAAAATATTTCGATATTGTTTGTTTAGGAGTTATCTTATTTGTGCTTTACTCTATTAAGTTTGAAAGCTAATTTTGAATATTCGAAAAAATTTAGTGGGGATAATCCGTTCTGCATTATCGACTGCGAGTGCACTTCCTTATTTTTGGCAGATGCGGCGAATGCGATAGTACAATCTTAGAATTTTCCACAAATAGTTTATAGTATAGAATGTAGATATAGATTGTACATATATGTTTACACTATATATTCTATTTTTTTAAATTTAATCATTTTCTTGCATCGATTTCTTTCAGAGTTGTTATAATATAAAATTTAATTGTCATTGTAACAGTAACTTACCTTTACAGTTGCGTTGCTTTACGCTGAATTCTTTACAAGTTAATTGTCAAATGGAACATTCAGCCCATTCAGAAAAGGTTCGTTTTCTTTATCTGAGCAATTTATAGAGGTATTTAAAAAAATACAGTTTTTCATATGTTTGTAAATTTTTTTATTCAGTTTTTCAAAACAGTGATCAGGGACTCCTCTGGTAGTCGGGTATTCGATGCATGTTATTTGTTAGTTTACCGTAAAATACTCAAAATTATTATAGCATATCTTCCAATAGCTGTTATTTTGAGTAGGGTATTTAAAGTGTTTATCTCTAAAGGTGCAAAATATCCACAGATTTCAATAGAAGATTGACAGATTTGTTAGTTAATCTAACAAATCTCAATCGTTTTATTTATTTCTATTGTAGAAAATAGAAACGTCGCTAGTTATACAACATTGTACATTGTACAGATATATTTATCCATCATTGTAGTTACCGAAAAAAGGAAAAAAGTGATCTCTATAAATCAGCATTATTCTTTAAAAACGATAATGCTTGTATTTATATTTTTTTACATTTTACTTCAATTGACTGATTAACTAATTTTGCGTATTAAAAAGTAAATTATAGACGAAACCAATTCAATAATTTGTGCATTGTTTGTTCTTTTTGTAATTTATCAATATATATGTCAATAGTTTCATTTTCTATAACTTAATGATAATTTTTAATGAGGATGATGATTTGTAATCAAGAAGAATTTGATTAAATTCAGGTATTTATTATTAATATTAATTATAAATATGATAAGTATATTCTACTAACAATTTTTTATACTACTTTGATTCGATGCGATTACAATTTGCGTTTCAATAAAAATCTATTTTGGATCAGTAAAAAATGTAAACAAGATTGTGGCATCAACAAACGTTTCTTTTTAATTCGTATATACATGCTAAAACCCAATCGGTAGAATGATAAAAAATTGTCGTTTACTTTCCAATTGTATGTATGAAATTTCGATCCGAAATAGATGCAGTCGATTTTTATTTTTACGCATATATTTTGTCTTTAGCACGACACAAGGACATTTTCACAATCCCGATAATGCACGTCGACGCTCGGCGCGGCGTTATCACAACAAACAAATCCAGCGTGATCATCGGAAAGTCTGGCATGATTGCAAGATGAAGAAAGGAAATCAGGCGCCAAGACATCTTACATTAGTTTAATGGCGCTGCCGAGAAAATCATAAGATAAAGTAAAAAACGAGGTGATGGACGCACACATACACACATATAAGTATACATGTACATAATGTGCACTCGCAACGCGTCAAAGTGACGAAGAAATTTGTGTTTTTTGTCTTTGGAAGCCCTGCGGAAAAGTGCGTTATTCGTTCGATACACATAATATACAAGGAAGTAAATTTGTGTTGTTACGTAAAAAATTATAACGAAGCAATAACTTTAAGAAGGAAGGAACGAAAAATGATTTCCTTTCGGCGCCTTAGCAATAGGCATACTCTCGCTTTCCGAAACGCCGCGCAAAACGCGTGCATTATATTTTATTTATTTATCGTTTTCTTCTCACTCCCTTCGAACATTTGTAACTTTCGCACGTAAAACACTTCATTTATCCACGCACACACTCGTATGCACGCACGCGCTGTTGCTCTTAAGGAATTGGCGTTTTTTCCTACACTTAAACTTTTGGTTCGTATTTTACACGGGTATTCATGCGAGTGAGATCCTTTTTGTTTTGAGAAACGGAAACTGTGGCTTCGATTAGATATATTGATATTTATATTTCTCTATCGTCATCGTTTATTTTATTTCCAATTGCGAGATAATCTATGTATAGTATTTATACCCCAAACACCTGTATCTGATGGATTTTTATTCAAGTTAATTTAATACTTACAATACTTACAACTTATTTTATAATGCGAGTTGCCTGTTCTTCTTTGCAAACGGACTTCTCGCGATTTGTTTATGCGATGTTGCGACTATTTTTCGTTTTTGTTTGTTTATAATCTAAGTACGCGTTCCTTTCTTTTCTCTCACTTATTTATACTTATTATATAACTTCAGTAGTAGATTCGTTAATTATGTGTGTACGATCTTACCGATAATTAACAGATTATCGCAATAATTTATTTACTTTAATTTTCTGCCGTACGCATTATACACGTATCACTATTGATTGCTGATTAGTAATATAATAACACATTTTAATTCTTTATTTCGCTTTCAATTTGAAACATCGATTATATCTCTTTCACCTAATAATTTATTTCGTTTTTCGGATAAAGTTACGACGTACAATTTTTGTATATATACCTATCAATAACTCGGGTTTTTGTCGTCGTAATTATAATTTTTTTAGTTAATACTTATAGGTATGGAATGTTGACGAAGTCCGGAGTTTCTCGCACGGATTTATATGAGTGTTTGTTTTGCACGGAATCCCATTTATAATAACATTGTAACAATGAACTTTTCCCACATAATTTTCATACGCATTTTATAAGATGATAAATTAACTGGTTATATTAACCACTTTGTCATTTGTATTTTTTAATTGCATTGAAATTGTTTTGCTATCTTTTTGCGTAGATAAGTCGTGCATATCATTATCATTATATTGTATCGCATGGCTGGTGTTGGAATAATAGATATAAATATTTTTTCAGTATGTGATTTAGTTATTTCGATTTTGCTGGTAGCATATATAGTTAATATTATACTTTTAGGGGCAATTTTCCTGAGGAGCATTGCGCCGCGCGAGAACATATTAATTAAATAGTGTTTTGCAGTCAGGAAAATTCTTATCAGATAGATTGCAGTAACATTTTTTAACAATCGGGGAAACTCGACGAATCGAAAGATTAGAAGCCGATCAGTCGTTTTTCAGCAACTACGGTGATTCTCTTCGCTACGAGATGTTTGATGATCGTTCCAACCAAAAAATGTGATTTCTAAGTAAACAAACAGTACATATGTGAAGTAAATAATGACAATTCAATAGTACAGTATAGAAAAGTATAAACAGTTACATAATTGACGATGAGGCATGCAAATTATTAGGAAAGAATTAAAAGTTGCTTTTTTGATAAAGTTGTGTTATAATAATGTTAATAAAGTGTGTAAAGAGAGAAGGTAATTTAAATAAAAAATCAAACTCATTTTGTATATTTTATGAAAACGGAAAAATCGACGTTTCCTTCCAACTTTTATTTTCTATAATAATAAATATCAATTGTCAATGCAAAAAGAAAAAGAAAGCCGTCGATCAGTCGATCAGTTCTCGTCGCTCGCTACTTCGAGCTCCCCCTGCTAATATGGAGCAGAAAAACGTGTGCATAATGTTAATAAATAATTGATGAGATTGGCAGTTTCTTCTTTTTCTATCTTTTCGGATTTACACACAGCATTCTCGAATCTAGCGATGTGTCATTGTTCTGTTTTGTTTTGTTATCATTTTTCTTTGTTACATCGCTCGAGTTGAAGCCGATATCACACGGAACAGGAAGTGGATTTCTTTACGCATCTACCAATTATGTACGATTATATTACGAAAAAGTACTCGCTTCGATCATTCCGGCATTTATTTTATGTACTCAAGCTTACGTATGATTGTGGTAATCAAGTCACATTAGAATCCATAGTGTTTGTTTTTTTTGTTTATCAACCAAAGTGTATTTATGCGTTCGGTGTTGATATGCTTCTACTCGAGAAATTTAGTCATTCATAATTAATTTGGTTTTTGTTAAATCTATAGACAGAACTGTGCCTTGTACAGCTTGCACAATTTTTCGACAGTTTCCACATAAATTCACATTATTTTTCACGCTTCACTCTAGTTGTCGTCTTATCATCTGCTATTATATATAATATGTATAATGAGTCTCCTGCGCTAAGGAGGGTTGTTTTTATTTATATTTCGCGTGGTTTTAAGTTCTTAATTAGTCTAAAGTTTTAAGTGATCATTTTCTTTTTTTTTCCCTTTATTTTAATTTCTAAATGTATTTGTGTGTATGTGCGGAACAATCACCTCTGTGTGTTTGCGTGTGCGTATGTATGTGTGTGTGTGTATGTGTGTGTGCACTACATCATCGATATATGCCGTGTATAATGAAGAAAAGTTTACTATGGTTGCCTTTTTAATTTATTTTTTTTTAATTGCGAGAACTACTCTAACTTAATAATTATTAATCTTAAATTATCAACCTATAATATATTTTTGAAATTCAACAAACGTAAAATGTTACGCGTTATTATTTCCAATGACTTTCAAGAATTCTTTTTTCAATCATGTCAACAATTAATAGTATTTATCCAATCGGGCAACGATTCATATATTATGTATATAAATAATATTTCAAACAGTTAGTTTACTATAATTTGACGGCATTTTAAATAAAAAATTTCACACATATTCGACGAAAGTACAGCTCATTCAACAACTATATATACAAGTCTGATTATATAATGAGCAATGAACCTGTTAAATATTGCTATATATTTTTCTGTGGTTTAAGAAAGTTTACTAGAATTATATACGGTATACAAACGAATATTAATACTTGTTTTATTTATCGCAATACTTGAAGCAACCATAGCATACTTCTCTATATGTATATATATATATAATATATATATATATTCATATTCATGTATATATGCTACCCTTAACGCTGAATGTAGTTTACATATCACTTATTACTCGTACCTATATTTAATTTATTTATGAATATATTTACTTTATTCATTTTCTTTTTTATTAATTCACGATACTTCTTTTTTTAATGAGTACAATATATATGTTCTGTATAAAACTCGTATTTACAAGATGATCATTTTTTTTTCTAACCGTCGCTTCCACAGTTTATCATTCTTTCCCTGACTGTATATAATATGTGACTTTGCTCTTAATTTTCTTTTTATTGAAAATGTTCTGATCTATGGCTTAACCGTTTAATTTTTTTTATCTGTGCTATATGTTAAGAATGCGCTAGCGACTTGGCCAAGATACAATAATGCGATCCTTTTGCTTTTGTATTTTTATGAACGCTATATAATTATATTTTATGTGGGTATTTTTTTCTGTTTACTCACACAGACGCATTTATATTAATAATTCATACATTCATGTAATCGACACAATAATAATATTAATAATGGCAATGATATCTTTGGATAATGATACAGTGGCAATAAACTCACTAAGGTTTAAATAACAAAATTTTTGCTCAACTTTCTCGCAAACGTATATACATGTACAATAATATTAACGTTCTTTTAATCCTTTTAAATCTTATTTAGCTTTGAAGAGCTTGTCCATAAAAATAAAAACGTAAATCCTACCAGAGGACGTGTCTGTAATGTCTCGTCTGAAGATCATTGTTCTTTGAGCGCCTATATAATTATTACATCAACTCTTTCCTCGTCGCAATATTTTTTTTAAATCCGCAGCACCGATACGACCGTCGTATATAAGTATAATATATAATATAGATAAAACTCATATTCCCTGGACATATTTTTTCTCATGCAATCGTGATATATATCGATTATATGATCTATCGAAGTATCAAAATAAGAAATAGACGTGTCATTTATGGAAACGCGGCGATCGCTCGGTATGACTTTTTTTTCATGCACGTACGAACGTAAAGTTAGAATTAATATAAACACGTTACACGTAGAAAACTGTATTGATTCGTCATTTACAATAATAATGAAAATAATTATATGGATTTATAGCAATTCGAAGTTTCTTTTGTTGACGTATTAAATACATTTTTCCGAGCAAGCGTATGTATTACACAATAATACTACAAATAAATACAATCATATAGTAAATGCACAACGTTTACTTAGGTATAAGTTGGTTATTTACTTATACGGCGTATCACAACAATGAAATACTACTCGATCATAATCGAAAATTTTCGTTTATAATTTTTCCGACTATTATATCGTCCCGGCCAGTGTGATGTTTTTATTTTTTTTTCTTTTTTTTTTCTTTTTTTTAAAGACCGTATGCATCAGGTGGAAAAGGCTGCGTTTTATTTTTGCGACTTTAGTGCTTCAATAGTTTATGTAGAAAAAGAGTAGCAAAATTACGTGACCGCTTTGAAATTTGTCTTTCTGAAGAAGTGTGACTTTTATTTCGAATCGTTTTTCATTATATTCCGTGCAATTATAATTGGCTCAAGTATTTAGTTTTTCAAAATTGAAAATAAACTTCTACATGATCGTACTGATAAGATTGAAGAGAAACTTGAAAGTTACCTTGTCATCTGGTCGCATTCATTGCTTGTTTGATCGCGCGGCTGTTCTTTTAGACTCGCCGTACTCAATTTTACTTTTTCGCCAAAGCGAGCTCGCCAACTAAACCGACTGCACTCATCGCGATGATCGATTCGTTTTGTGCTCGAAGCTAGATTTTAAAAAGTGCATTTTTAGGGTAGCAATCGAAGCGTTTTCTTTGAAATCAAAAAATTTTCGTTTCTTTTTTTCTCTTCACGCAAAATCCGCAGTTATATTTTTAAACGAAATTCTTCCAATTTTCATCGGCAGATAAGCGATCGCGAGAAACATCCCTCTTTTCTTTTTTTCACATTAAAACTACCAGAGCCATTATCGTCATTCTCACGATCGCGTTATTATGCATTCGATCAGCTGGCGGCGGCGCGTTCTCGTTCGTTGGCGGCTGCTCGCGTGTCTGACGCGAAATTGAGCCTCGCGTTATACCCGTCGATCTAATCCTCCTCCCCCCCCCCCCACACCTTTTTTCTTTCCTTTCCGCTCGCTATGTGTGCAAAAGTATGGGTGACGGATGGACAGACGGCGGAAGGGCCTTTGACGATTTATTGTTCCTCGCGCATCACATGAATGTCGATTAATCCAAGGCTCATTTGCGAGCGTCCGTTTTATCCGTCTGTCAGATATAGGAACTAAATACCAAAAACCGAATGCTTTTCGCTGTCGCGCATGAATGAGAGATCGTCGTCTTGGGGGAAGGGGAAAGGATAGAAAAGAGAGAAGACGGGAAGGAAAAGATGTATATATATATATAGGCGGAGTGAAAAACGAGGATCAACGGCTTGACTTTTAGAGGCGCGTTTAAGCGATCTAGGCTCTAAGGAGCAAGCGAGTGTTTTCCCCACTGCGATTTTCTCGTCTGTGCCTTGGCAGTTTTGGCCCCGACACTGCCTGTCTTTCGCCTAGCTCTCCGCACGCTACTGTACAGCTGGGAAAAAATAAGGGAGTGAGAGGGATAAGTGTTTTGAGGAAGGTGGCGGTGGTGGTGGACTTTGGGGCGTGTGCTTGGTCGATATCCTATATACAACCAGCTTTGCTGTTTTCCTTCCAGAAAGCTTATGTCCGCTCAGTCTCGGTCTGAGATTTTCTTTTATCGTCTCGTCTAAGTAAAATTTTTCATCTTTGTGCGTCCTTGTGAATGATAAAGGCTCCGTGTCGTTTTGTTTTGGTCGTTCGTCTTTCATCTATTCCGTTTGATCTTCGTAGTCGTGTATCCGTATATTCGTTTAGCAGTAGTCAGAGTCATCGTTAGAAATAAAAGAAAACTAGTTGCGAGTGAATTTGGAAAATGAGCATTTGTATATTTAATGCTAATTGCAACGCGCTCGCCACACGCCTAAGCCACACAAGCAGGGAGAGCGGAAGGCAGTGTAGCTTCAGCGGAACGGTGGAAAATCCTGGGGCTGTCGGACTTCAATTTGCATTTTCCGAGTCGCCGAGCGTCACTTCCAGGCCAGAAATTTATGACGGCTCATCGACTTTCCTTTACTCTTGACCCTACCCTGTTCCTCCTTTCTCTCTCTTTCTGGCTGTCGTTTATTATATGGCATATTTGTTCAAGGCGTTCGCGTCGTTTGCACCAGATTTTCTTTTTTTTTTTATTTTAGTTTCAATGACTTTATTGTATATGAGTGATTCTGTTCGTTTCGCGTATGTATATAAAGAAGTAGAAAGAGTCCGAGTTTGTACAGACGCGCGCCCATTTTGCTAGCGTGCGTTTGTTACTTGAGAATTTCTTTCATCTGTTCAACACTTTTTTTTGTAAAATCTTACAAATGTCTACGTTTGTAATTCAATCCGACGTATCAATAAAAATGAAACCTCGCGAATGACGAGCCTGACGAACACAAACGATGATTTGAATGGGGTGCACGAATCAACGTCGTTATCAATTTCGGATTAACAATTGCGCGAGTGGTATTCCAGCCTCAGCCTTGTTCAGTGAGATCCCGTAACAGCTTATAAATAGTTATTTGTATGCCTTGGCCGAGCCAAGCGCGAGTACGGCTTGGACGAGATGTGCTTAACGCGGGACAGTATAAGGCCAAGGCGTTAACGCTATCACTTTGATACCAGTGCGAGAGAGCGATTCGGAGCCTCGTGCGGACCCAACTTGATTTTTCGACACGTCGCGAGGCACGCTCACTTCACCGAGACCGCGTCAATCGAGACATCGCGCATGCAGTGTCGAAAATAACAATCCGCTCTCGCCGCAGCCTCTTCTTTTTATCTAAGTGTAAAGAATTCTATGTTGCTCTATAGGAAAAAAAAACAAAAAACTTATTTTACGACGTCTCCAAAACAAAAGCGTCGTCGTTATCAATATCCTTTGATTTCTCACTCTATTCTACGTGCGGCAGAGAAAAATCGCGAATGGCAAATGCGTAACCGATGGTTTTCAAATGCGGGCCCACATTTTCCATCACCGTCTGTCGCGTCTCACTTTCAACTCTCTCCGAGCTTACTATCTTTTTTTTTTTATCATTTCACGTTTGTTTAAAAAGTTCGGTGTAAAAACATTCTGAAGCACTTAGGATCGTCGTCATTTTTTTCCGTATTTTTTTTTTTTATTTTAGTTTTGTTCGTTCGAACTTATAACGTCCTCTCTATTAACGCTCACGTAATTAATACATCCTAATTTCTCTCTTACACACCAGAGCTTACTTTTTCCCTTACATAATTGTTTTAACAACACTTTATAATTTTATTTTTTTTTTTAATTACTTTTATCGTTTAATTTGCTTACTCTTAAAATTCTGTGTTTGCATTTTACGGTAATCTGTGTTTATCTTAAGATCGAAAATTGTAATTGTAGCCGCTCTTCGATCTTCGTGCCAAAGAGCGTAATCATCGTTTCATGTCCTTATTTTTTCCTATATCTCGCTTACGAACTAGAGATATTTCTGTATAATGTCACGCGGCATGCATTTCCGATTCTCTCTTATCCTCGGGCAAAGACCTCGTGTGTTTGTCGGTCCATCCATCAATTATCTCGTTTATTTTTGCTCTCCTAATAGGCGGACATTTTTTGTATTAATACTTTGTTGCTCGATCCGCCTCGATGCACCGGCTCAGTCTTTGATGCGCACGTTCGGGCGTATTGTTATTTTTGTTTATCTCGCTTTGTATATCGTTTTATTTTTTATTATTATTATATTTTCAAACGAGAGGGCGCGGGGGAGCGGAAAAAGGCTCAACGGCTCGGCCTTGTCGTGTGCCCCGGAACAATAAAAAAATTCACGCTTGCGGGCATTTTGGTTTCGTTTTCTTCTCCCCGCTCGTGGCGTCCCTACTCCACGTTTTGTTGCCGCTCTTCTTCGGCTTTTTCGTCCATTCTTCTTTGGCTGCTTTCGTCTTGCGAAGGAAAAAATAGTCTTCTTTCTCAGAGTATTGTGTGAGTATGCCTGGCATATTTTTTTTTCTTTTTTTTTCGTCGTCGTAGGAGACGCTCTCGTTCGAGACTCCTTTACTTGGCCTCCTCGAGCAACACGAGGTCGTCGGCTACGACGTCGCTGATGTGAAGGTATATGATCCAATACATCAGGTTAAAACAGACGAAGCAGACCGGAAAGACGATGCGAGAGTACTTGTCAATGTCCGACGGCGTCATACCTGCAATATGGACGGTCATTATGTAGCATTGTTTTATTTCTTAATTTTTATTCTGATGGTCAAGTGCAAAAAATGCTAGGAGGCATTCCAAAAAAACTTTTTTTTCTAGAACTTCGGGCATTTTTAAATATATCGATGTGTTTCGGTTCACATTTCTTCGCGAAGTTCTAGAATGCAATTATTTAAATAAAATACGTGTGGCAATGAAGCATTGGTACCGAGGCTTGACTATTCTATGACACAAATGAGGCAGTAAATGAGCATTATTTGAGCTAAACTGAGATGTATGATTGATAGTTTTAGCTACAAATAAATATTTTACCCATTATAGTATGTTTTGTTGGCTTTGGAAAAGACTGAAGTGCAGAATGGGCATCCTCTTGAGCTAAGAGAAAAAATTTCAGAAACAGGCTTATTGTACAAATGTAACCTCTCTTTAATTCAAAGTATACCTTATTATTGATACATCTATTAGAATTTTATACGGGAAAAATTTAATATCGCATGAAATATATATGTTAAAATTGGTAACATTGATTAATTGATGTACACAAGATATTTGGTTTAGAAAATATATTCATGCATTATTTTGTGACAAAGGCGCCAAAAAATGATTTTATGTGATAATAATATTTGGTGGAGGTTGTTCAAAGGTTACATTCATCATGACTGATTCACGACTGAATAATTAAGTTGTTTTCATGAGTTGAACATCATATGTTTGATACATATATATAGATAAAATTATTTTTAGGGTGGTTCGCTATATATATATATATATATATATATATTTATATATGAGATTCTATTTATACATTTTGAAATTAATTGAGACACGTTATATAAATATAAAACTGTAAGAAAATAAACTCCAAGTAACGGAGAAGATAAAATAATAAATAATATAACGGTTTGTGTAATTATTGTGAGCGTGTAATAAATAGAAAGTATATATTAAGGAATAAATACATTAAATTCTTTGAAGCTATACTTTAGGAATTATAAATACATTGTAGTTATCACAAACCATCGGTTGGAAAAAAATTATCTTTTATAATAATTCGAACCACCTCAATTATAATTGTAATGAACATAAATCGTTTATATGAGTATAATGAATTAAGCTTATCAAGAATTTTTCAAAGTAAGTGCATAAATTATTAAATCATTATAATTTGTGTTGAAAGTTGTTATTTTGAAAAATAAAACTACAAATTTATAATTATGTGCTAAGCTATGAGTAGATAAATAAAACCATGTAAAAAATTTTTTTTGAGTTTTTTTACTTCATCTTTCATTCCTTAAGTTAGACAATCATGATACTGTATAATAATCCTTTTCCTTGAATTATTTTCTCTCAACTGTAAAATGTAGACGTATAGTTGGTAGATAAAAAATTGAAAACATTTTGGTATGACCATTGGTATCTTGAAATATTTTTGCATCTGTCCAACTCAGAAAAATTTTTCAATAGGTTGAGCAAACAAAAATATGATTGAATAACAGAGTTATTGAATAAGAAATAAATTAAGCGTCAACAAAATTAAATTAGGATACTACATGTATATAGCATGCTATTTACAGTAATAAAAAAGTATTCTTTTTAGTAATTATACATGGGATAATTGTATAAATTACAGAAGTCAGACTTTGACTAAGACATATTTGTAATAAGTAGAATACTTTCTTGTAGATTTTATAATGACAATAAAAATCAAATGAAAAGAATGAAAAATTAAAAATCAACCTTAATAAGGAAACAGTTGATGAAAACGTATATCGTATTACTTAATAATAAATGGTACAAGTATAGAACTCGGGTTAAAATTGGTAAATAAAATGCTATGATAGAAGCAGAGAAACTGAGAATCGCAGATTGTTTGGTTTTAATTAAAAACTGAAAAGCGAAAATGTTATTATTTAAAACATATTGTTTCATATATATGCATTTGTTAAAAGTAATTTTTTTAATATTTTAAAAATTGATTCTACGGCATCAGTTAAAATTTTCTAAAAAAATATAATTCATACGATATCCTATTACGATATATATTAAATTTTTTATAATATATCAAATATAAATTCTCGTGTAGGCATAGAATTAACTTTTTATGAGTGTATAGAAAAAATATTTACTCATTTTACGGACTACTTTTGAGTAAAGGTTATTTCGTATTTCTTTCTTTTCTAAATACATCGTTTTATATTTCAAGAAATGTGAAAATGTTGACAAAATTCAAATTATTGTCTTATCTTCCATTCTTATATTCTGAAATGTATATGAGTCAGTAAACTAGTATACGATACTGAGTCGATTCGAAGCGAACGTTTGTAAAGTAGATGTTGCATCATCGCATGATTTTCAAAATATGCAGATTGCTTTGCAAATTATACGTCTTTCAGTACATTAATGAGTTTGGGTTTATTTGTCGTTATTTCAACTCTCAACCTCATTACTAGTATTATAAAGGATTTTTAAGTGACCTTCGTTGAACAAAATATCTGAAAGTTAAAAACAGCTTCGAATTTCCAAGAACCTTTATACGAAAATAATTAATAATTACTTTGGACACACATCGAGACCGTGTTCAACTTTCTTTCTACAAAATCGTTGCGTGAATAAATGAGATAAAACTAATAAATTGCGGGGAACTTACCATATAGTTTACTAATGTCCTTGCCAGGATGTATGAGGTGCTGCGGTGGCGGCGGCGCTTCCTCGTCGGCGCGACCATTTATGGTGTTCTCGAGGGTTCCGCCCTTGCTGTGTGCCTTGGGGTCGTGGACCTTAAAGCGCACCTCCTGGACATAACGGCACCACTTACAAGAGACACGGCACATTCCGATGTTTCTTGCCGATTTTTTCATCGGCCATCGTTGTTTTTCAATATTCGTGCAATGTTTGCTTTGGAAAACGATGAAATAAACACGAACCTATTGATACTTTTTCGATTAACTAAGCTTTATTAAATGTTTAAATTTAATATAGCATGATAGAGTGACGTTAACAAACCGCAAACGCATATAATCATTATGACCCTTATGAGTTATTAATTTCATTTTATCTACTTCACTTACAATTGAAATTCGACGTTGTGTGAAACGTTGATCTCTACTCGTGTGTGCACATGTTTTGGCAAAATTGCAATCTCTTTTGTTATTTTCCACGCTAACGGATGGTTCAAATTGAATAACAAAAGCCACACCGTGTGCATTTTTCAGCGCGAGGCAAGCACGCATGTAATTTAAATTCGTTCAAACATTAGCGGCCTGCGCGAAAAACTTTTCATTAATAATTCTCGGCGCGCAGTGAAGAAAAAAAAGGAGAGTTGAAAAAATTCGTTATGCACACGAAATATTTATTTCGAGGCTCACCGAGAGCAGGCTCTTCGTCCCCTCTTTACATTCCCGAGTGGTTCAGCGAAAAATCTTCGGCTTCCAACTCGTATATGGAGCATTTAATTAACGAATGAATTAATTAAGTATAATACCCCACGGACCCTCTAATTGGAACAGCGCGCTTGCGCGTGCAGCTGGCCTCGTCGCGAGTTTTATTCATCCGCACCCGCATACATGTTACAATCTGCAGTCCTGTACTGCGTCAAATCGAAAGAAATGCGGCATTTTTTTTCTCACATCCTTTTTCTTTTTTTTTTTTTTCGGTGTGTAGAAGCCATAATTCACGGGTGGCTCTGAACTTTGGCTATGCAAATTTTTTGTTTTCCAACTCTGACGCGCGAAAACAATTCAGCAATATGGAAATTAATCTGGACATTTGATTCGTACGCTTTCCACGCGGGAGGGCTTTTCCATTGCAGATAAAAAAAATAACGGAACACACTGCGCGAGCAGGTACACGTTGATTTTTTTTTTTTAATGCGCGGATTTTCTTTTCTCGCATTTCGAACTATTTCGTATAGATAGATCGAGGCGCGCGCACGCGCACGCACGACCGAATAAAAGCTCTGTGAGAGCGAGATTTGGAAAGCGAGTGCGAGATTAAAAGAATATTTATGGTTTTGCGCTCTCGATATGCGTTCCCGTGCGCAATATTTCCCGTCTGCGCGATAGCAAATTCATTTCGCTTTGGCCGGCGCGCGAACTCTCTTTCGTATACTGCTATAAAATTTTCATGTTTTCCGCCGGTTTGTTTATAGCTTGGGGTTCTTTTTCTTGATGCAATTTTCAATGCAGCGAGCGCTTGACTAATCCGATCGGAACGAATTGAAAGTTTGGCAGTACGCTAAGCCGTGAATGCTTCGTCCGAAGTAATTTTTTAAATAGTCCGTTTTGAGTAACGACACTCAAAAGCGACTTTCGTTTAAAAATAATTTGACCAATGAACGAAGCTTTAAGAATTCACATTTAATCCATTCGTCACAGCAATTCGCCTAAATTCACTTGGCCACGTCGTCGACTCTTTGTCTACCTAAGTACGTCACGGTAGGTTAGACAGCCGTCCAATTATTTAAACTTAATTAACCAATTTCTCAAGTCCGAAAACGAGAGCAATGTTTTGCGATCGTAAATTAGGCAGCTTCAGTAGCCTCGCTGAGTGGTTCTCTGCGCTTTTAAGCTTCGTTTGGCGCTTCCTCCTTTTCTTTTGTGTTGGTCGTCACGCGACGGCCAGCGAGGACAACGACTTCTCGCTATCTCCGCCGCCTCAGCGTCTCTCGTCTTTCTTATAACTTCTTTACTTCGCGTATCGTTGGCGCGCGCGAGCCGGGCCACTTTTCTTCCTCGCTGTTGTCCTTTAATTTCGGCCTGGATAAAGAGTTTCCTTCCCTCTTGGATATATTTTCTTGCGCCGGCAGCGTCGCGAGCGGAAAGCTTTCTCTTTTTCATTTCCGGGCGTCGAATATTCCCCTTGTACTCGTTACGCGCTTCCTCGCGCTCGCGATCTCGTCGCGAAATTAATTGCAAGATGATTGGACTTTTGCAGGCGAACGCCGCCGCTATTCGCGCCCTCGCCCCGGCGAGCAAACATTTCCACGGCTAGTTTGAAAGTATTCCGGCCGAGCGGTTTTCGCTCATCTCCGTCCGACGCTTATATTTGCCAAATGAAATCGACGTTCGACGTGCGCGCGAAATTTAATTTGCTAATCGATCGCGAGTGAGAACCGGCGTGAAAGGGAGAAAAACAAAAAGGCACTCGGCGTAAATTAAAAATGGCTCATCTCCACGCGGAGAGAGAAGATGCGCGCCACTTCGGCTACATCGTCAAATTTGAAGTTGGCTCTCGAAAGGAAGCATGCTAACCTCGTGCACGCGTCCACGATCCTCGTAAAAGCTCACGATGGCGTTCGCAACGTCGTCGACTATAACGGCCGAGAGAGAAAGATATTATCCGGGGGCAGACGAGAAAGGCAGACTCTCTTGTTTCATTTCTGATTTCCGGCTGATTTTTCGGTCGGCTCTATGGAAGAGCAGCTTTATGAAAGGCAGTCGCCGTTCATTCTGTTCGACGCCAATTCGCCGAATAAATAACCCATGCGAAGTTGCCCCGCGTTTCATTATAAAATCTCTTTCAATCGAAAATGTACCACTCAAACGGAGTATATACGATAAATCAAATTCCAAGCTAATCGAATGCATTTACCTTTCAATCTCAAATTGAATCGATGCGAAAAAAATCTCATTTTCCAAAGCACGATCGTGCGAGTTTTCGGGTCGCATGTTACTCACGGTTTGTTTGGGCGCATGATGGTCTCCGTGATCACCAGGCACGCCGGGCGGTCCTGGAGCTTCCCTTGCCGCTTTCATGCTTTCCGCAATCTTCTGGAAGCGGCTTTTCCTCATTTGAATCCTTTTCGCCATGTAGCCGACCGTCGCGTATTCTGCGCACAAAACACAAGCCTTGTTAGACTAGATTCTCTCTGGTGACTTGGTCGAAAAGCGACCTTTCATTTTTGCCCAAGGGAGCGTGGGGTGGGTAAAGAAAATTCATCAAAGGAAACACAAATCAATCGATCGAATTCCTTCGGTCATGTGTGATCAATTTATCACAAGTATTTTCACTTAATCTGTGTCACAAGCAGCTTCGTCTATGTTACCGTGAGAATTAATTCGCGAGCACGCCAGTCCAGATAAAATCTTTCTGTCGCATACTTATAATGCTTGTGAACACAGTTTGCCATATCGCATACGCGATATGTAAGTTATAACATCCGTGCACGGAAATTGCGACCACTGCGCCGCATACTCTCCAAGTTATAATTCATGAAGCTACGTGTGTATACAAAACTTTGAAAATCCTATTTTCAGATAGCCGATAAATAGCGCGATTAAAAATCATGCACAATTTGCGCTGAACAATCGAGTTTTCCAAATGGATCAAGCACGTATATTCGAGAGCGGCATTGAGTGCAGCAGAGTACGAGTTGAACTTTCTGTAATCCACTTGCATACATGGTCGGAACAGAAAATTTCAATGGGTGTTTCTGTTGGTGTTTCGCAAAAAAAAAAAAAAAAATCCACGCTCTCCTATATAAATCCTAAATAAAATCAACGCGCGGCCGAAATCCGACGTGCGAGATATATTACGGATGATTTCCGACCATGACGGATTTAATTAAAAACGTTCGAGCTGCCCGACGAAAAATGTATTTATTCAACGTTTTCCGAACGACAGATAATTAAATTTGCCGAAATAATGATCGTCCATGACTTATCGTCGGTGTATGAAAAGAACGAGCGACAGGAAAATTTTAATCTCGTCGTCGGCAAAGTTCGCCAATAGCAGGGAGAGGAGAAAGAAAAAAAATGAAACAACAGCGGAGTAGCGCACGTCGCGAAATTTACGGAACCGCACGATTCGATCTTTAGAGCGAGGAAAGTTTAACACGAGTCGAGTGTTCCGCTTCGATTGCGAATAAGTTGCTATCCTCTTGCCTGCCTGCGAACTTGGGTAAAGTTCGACTCTGCTCTCAGGCTGCCAAATTGTTGCCGGGCATTATCCATCGATCGCGAGTTCCTTACTACTTATTCTATCTATTCTCGTGCCGTTTCCCCCGGAATTTTTCGTTTTATCTCGCTGTGTTACGGTTATGTCACTCCGCGCCGATGATAAATTGTTTCGCGCTAAATTGTTATTTATCGGACAGGGCGAACGCGGTCGCCGCAGGCTTCTGCCTTTATTTTAGCTTTCGGTCGACTTGATTTATCCGCGAGTATGGATAAAGGAAAGCAAGAAAGATTTATAAAATAGCAACTGGACTGCTCGTCCCTGTATCCGTTACACGAATATACATGGCTTAGCGAGTCGCATTGAAAATGGAAACTCAACCAGTCCGGCATCTGCAGGATAGCGCAGCCAGCAGCGAAGCTCATCAAGCTAACGCAGAGGCGTGCCGGAGCTGAAATAATTGGCTGCGACTAAACTAGCTAAGCAGCAAAGGCGAATTGGCTCGCGATCCGGGGGCGCCCGCTTGATATATAGGGCATTCCCATTCCCCCGGCTGCGTCGGTCTTGATCAAACTTTGCAGTTTTTGTCTCCAAGGAAGCGCTCTCATTTGTGCGCCGTTCGCCGACTAATGGCCGGCCTCCGATATTACGTTTCGCCACCAGCTCCCTCGCCCCTATGTAGGTCAGCGAGCTTCATCTTAGTTATGCACGCGCGCGTGCCTTGCTCGCCCCCTCCCCCCTTCTCTCACTCTCTCTTTTGTCGAGGGCCCAACATTTTTGGCTCTCCCCCTCCCGCTACTCGCCACTTCGCAGCCGCTTGGATTTCAAGAGGTGATTAGTTTCGCAGAGACGACGTCGCATATCGTCGCGCGCGACTGCCGCCAAGTTCGCGGATATAGAGTACTAGCGAAACTTACAAGTATATCTGATGCAAATGCACTGGAAGTGAGCTTTCCAACTTCCTACTCCGTCGTACGATAAGCTTTGTATCGTTTCCCTTTTTTCTTTTTAAATCATTCGTTTTCAATTAGGAGTAACTTTCGAAATGGATACTGAATTTTTATTTCGCTCCGTAATTCAATGGGGACGAGTGTACCACGCAAGACAGGTGGACGAAACTATCGCTAATTCGACAGCTGGCTAATGGAGCGTGAAAATGTGTCGTCGTGATTTGTTATTAATCATCGGTGCGACTCCCGTGTCGGGTGTGCTCGAACGGCAAAACTGACTGATGCGGCATCTGTCTTATTTACGCGCTGCGAAATTTGCGACGAGTGCTTTTGAAAGAGTGAAAGAAGACGAATAGAACGGTGCGCTGCAGTCGTACCTTTCGTTGTATTAGACTAGCTTGAGTGACGTGTATACGGCAAAGGGGAATTTCGTAGTCTGAGAATAAAGCTACTGCTACAAAAAGAATTTCGCCTACGAGGATGATTTGAATTTGTAAAAGTGCCACTACTCGATAATATAAACATATGCGTAAATTCAAAATTCGATTTATCCATTCGTTTATTAATTTATTTTTGAAGAGAGATTGAACGATAAAAATTCGAGATATCACGTTACCCGAACTCGCGTTGTTTTTATTCAACTTCAATTTGCACTCCACGTGTGTTTGAAAATTGGCTTTGCAACATGATAACACAGTTTGAAAAAGTAATTTTTTGCGATTGATTCAACAAAGATATATATATATATATATATATATATATATATATATATATATATATATATATATATATATATATATATATATAACGTCCATCCGTTGAAAATAAAATATATATTTCCACTCGATCAATTCTACGGATAATGACTATACATACAAGCTTCGGTGTATAGAAGAATCCTTATAGTAGTAGGAAGCTTACAAGTAATTAATAACGAACGTGATAGATAGAGTATCACATTTTAATCCTTTCTCAATTCTGCCATTCATCACTTTGGATTCACTCGCGATAAATAACTGTCTTCCTTTCCTTCTCTCTCTTCCGCCGAGTACAAGACAAGATCGAAAGCTCGTCTATTCAAGACAAATTGTTTATATCGAATATATAAAAAGGCCAGAGAGGATTGCCCGCCGGGCGCTAGCTTGGCTCGAGCCATTCATCGACTTGGTACTTTCAATTTTGCATGACGGCATTCTCGGATGTTTCTCATGGACTCTATACGCTTGTCGCATAATTTGAACAAACGGGCCCGAACGCGCGACGATTATTATTTCTTTTTCTTTTTCTTTTTGCTAAATCCCGATATAATCGTTGCGCTTTGATTCTCTCTTTAGGAATCACGAGCGGGGACGTTAACATTACGTTTGTCCTCGTTGGAAGTGCTTTTCTCGCTATCGGCTTTGTATCCGATAAAATATTGTCATTTTTAAATGGCTCTCGGGCTCGAAATAATTATGAAGGTAATTTACTCTTTTTACGCAAAAAATCATCGAAATCATTTGTTTTTGTTAAATTGTCTCGGAGAGACTACAGAATTCATTGAAAGGCACACCAGAGCACAGTATCATCGCAATAACTTCTGTATTGTCGCAGCTTCGTCCAGACACTCACACACACACACACATAGAGGCGAAAAAGAGCACTGGCCAGTGCTTCAATAAAATGAAAATATTTCGCTTCCTTTATCCTCATCTTTGGTCGCATAGGCAAAGGCACTAATTCAGGCAGCGATACAAGCCCTGTGCACACACGCGCACGTTGCTCTGTCCGTATGTGCGCAGCTCGACTGCCGCGAAATACACTTTGTGCGCGTTGTCACGCGGATGCACGAGGCGTATAGCGAGAAGACAGATAAATCGGTGAATTGATGCTGATATATAAGTGAATGTGTTCGACGCAACGAGATGATGATTTTGTCCGTTGGCGAAGATTAGATCGAGGAAAATAAATACTACGCGTCTCTCTTTCATTATGTGTGACGATGCGCGGCGTTTTCATGCAAATTGTTCACTGATTCACGTTTTTCTAGACCACGAAGGTCTGCCTTTTAATAAAATAATGAAAGTGACCTCTTGTGTGATGGGTTGATTTTGTTTTTCAGCGACTCGAAATGTTACAATTGGCCATTCTCCGCTACGACATAGTCGGTCGACCGATGATTAAGTAATGGGATAATCTCGTAGTTTGCGATGCAAGCGAAAGTGAATTGAAATGTTTCGTTTTATTGAAAGTACGAAAAAAAAATAAGAATTTTTTTCGTTTAGCTATGTCTATGTTTAGCGATGAGAAATTGCATTCAAGAATGCAGCAACTGTTCGTGCTTTTTCTCGCGTGCGAGCTGCTGGAATCGAGTTATAAATGAACTTACGTCGCCGAATGCCGACCGTCAAACGAAAGTCATAAAAATAATCGAATTGCGCTTCAGGAAAACAGCAATCGCATCCGAATTGCAGAGGAAAGAAGACACGGACGTGAGCATTAAAGAATCACGATGACGAACGATCCCGTCGCCGAAAATAATTCATCGGGAACCGCAATGACCCAGCGCAAGGATATGCATCCTCGCTGATCGCCAAATATATTCCGCGAGGGCCTTGTAACCTGCTGCATCTAAATATAATAGCGTCCTATATAACGTGCCAGCATCTTCGGCGTGTCACGCCTATTGTAAGCTATCTCTGTCGCGCGACTTCGCCCAAGGCCGATCAATGTAATCTTGACGCCGCTACACACGAGGCGACTAATTATCGCCGTAAGCCGAGGCAATTTCGTCGGGCCAAAGGGCTCCGCCCTCGAAGGCTGACCGATGATCCGTGAAATCGAGCCACGAGCGCGCGCGCGCGCAAGTTTCTTCGTGGTGCGGGGGCCAAATTGAAATCAGCGTCGCTCGGGTACGCGAGCTCGGCTGCTCGTCCCTCGCGATGAATTTATAAGCCTCGATCGCCAACTGCGCGGAATTCCCGGGAAGAAGAGGCTTCTGCCCACATGGTTTACGAGAGCTCGCTGAAAGTTCCGCGCGCGTTGATGACTCGACTTTGGCGCGCGAGCGCTTATTCACTCGAATAGTTTTGCCCTGACCTTTGTCATCTCGCAGTCGATGGGAATTCGATGACGTCGGCTGCAGCCACTGCTCGCTGTCAGATGTTGCCGCGAGCGCGACTTCCTCGAGCTTCTGGGGAAATGCTGGGTGAAGATTTCACGATGGCCTTATTAAAATCCGCGAAGATTGGCCGCGAACATCCGAGTCAAGCAGAGACGCACAGGGCAATTACGAAAACTATTTTGATTACAGTTGGTTGAGACCTGTTGACTGGAAAATAGCTCAATCCTCGGCACGGCAAAAGGCCATGTGGAGTATAAAGGGATAATCGGTCGTGAAGTCGCTACACATCCACGTGTGTGTGTGTGCACTAGTATGTACTTGCAACGTAAAAGGGGGGAGAGGAGGGAAGAGCCATAGTACGTTGACCCAGGAGGAAGTGGCGCGCGATATAATTTCCTCCTGGCATCAGTCGCTCGTCGCTCGCTGCTTCGTGTGCATTGCTGTATAAAAAGAGAACGTCAATCCCTCAAGACATCGAAACGCCTGCTACATATGAACGCTATTTTCTGAATATCTTTTTGTATGTTGGATCGTTTGTCTTGGGGCGAAAAAAATGAAGTATTGGAATCTCGTTTTCGCCGTTTGCGGAATTTCGGCGATTGTCGAAGCCACCACTGATCGACCAGGAAAATCGGTAATACTGAAAAATTGTCATTGCACTTGCTACGATGAAGATGCTCCTCATCCAGATATTTGTGACGGTAATCTTTTTTTGCAACACTTTTTTGCTATCTTCGCGAGGAACATTTTGATTAAATCGGTGCGATGTTGGTTAAATAAATAAAAAATGACAATCAATAATTAAAGTTTTATGCATTTAGTTTCATTATCCAAATCTTCGAATCTGAAAATTCGCTCGCTGACTAAGTTTTACGTTTGACAAAAAATGTTTAGCAACTACGAAGAATATAAGCAACGCCTACGTCGACTCGGAGATAACGTTCGTAACTCGCGCGGAATGGGGTGCAAGACCACCAACAAAGATGCTACTGGATTTGGAAACAGTACCGGCGCCCTACGTGGTGATCAGTCACACCGCGACAAAAAGCTGTTACTCCAAGTCTCAATGTTTGCCGCACATTCGCTCAATTCAGGCATTCCACATCGAGTCTCACGGGTGGCTTGATATCGGCTACAACTTCTTGATCGGTGGTGATGGCTTCGTCTACATTGGTCGCGGTTGGGACAAACAAGGCGCTTACACGCACAAGTATCATCAGAACAGTATTGAAATTTCGTTCATAGGTACTTTCCGCGAGGAGAGACCAACGCAAGTTCAACTTGACACTGCCCGCAAGTTAATGCAGATCGGTGTTAGGGAGAACAAGTTGGCTAGGGATTACAAGTTGCTCGAGCATAAACAGGTGGGATTACCTCATACCCAGAGGCCTGGCGATTTGTTGTACGATATTATCAAAACTTGGGAACATTGGGATCCCAATCATTAGAAAATAAGGCCTCGTAAAAAACACTTTTTCTTGTTTGTAATTTATGACACAAATGCTAGTTGTTCGATATTACTATTCCAAACGCTCTTGCAAAGAATTCTAGCAACCACTGTACCTAGAAACATTTTCTAGTATATGTTTCTTATAATATCATGTAATTGTGATTTGTAATTGCCATTTTCATAAAAACTTTTCAAAATTTTGTAAAATACTGATGTATTTCTCGCTAAACAAGATAAATAAAATTTTATTTCCTTGCAGACTATGAAAAACATTGAATTTATTGGAAAAATATTAATTGTATGCGTACTTCAATCAAATATTAGTAAGTTCTGATAAAAGATTTTCGACATTAGAAGATGAAATTTTTTTTTACATTTTGTTATCTTTTAAAGTGATTGAACAAAATTCATCGCCATTACAAAATCAACCGTTTGCCAAAATTGTTTATACGTATTTCAATATTTTTCCATTCTGTGCACGATTCAGAAGAGACCATTGAAACAATTTTCATGTAAAGTCGGAGTTTTTCTATATTATTATTTTCTTCATGCCACTATTTTTATTCTGTCCATTATTGTTTTTTATGAATCTTCTTGTACAAATGTTTAACAAATGCTTAAAATAATTTCTTTAAACTTTGCCTATGTAAAATATTTGTAAGCAAACATCCAAACTTTAATAAATGGATAGCATGAATAGTCGTCTAACGAGTCAAACGAGATGTCAAACGTTAAAATAAGTTGACTAGTATATATAGTAACTTCTGAATCGAACGTAGAAAATAAGTGCAATTTCCCATTTGAAATACGCGGAAATGTGTTGTATTTTTGATGACTGTAATATATTAATATCGTAACTGTGATGAGAAATCTCATCATCAAAAATAGCGCATACACGAAAAAGGAAAATGTCCATCTTTGATCTTCCAACGAGACGGGGAAGTGGGCGAGCTTGCACCAGCGTGAATCCGCAAAAACGCGAGCACGTACATTTGACGTATATGTTTGTTATTCGCCACAATATCTAATTTATTCGACGCTTGTAGCGAGGTCGCTCTATAAATGCTTATCAAGGTCGGTGTTCGATCGCGGCCCCCTTTTCGCTGGCTATCTAGGCGAAGAAAGGCTGTGATATGAAGGGTCTATTTCAGGTGCTGCTGCTGGTGCTCGTTCCACTCGATAATAAAGAAGTCTGTCGCGGCTGCTGCTACTGCTACTGCTGCTGCCACGGATTTCTCACGGCCGGTTGCTCACCACAAATAACCCCCTCTTTCGCGCGCGCGCGTCTATACGCTGCAACTTTTCCTTCTGCAGCGACCTCTTTTATTAATAACCACGCCGTATTTACATCACACCTGCGCAAAAAAGCCCCTCGATGTACCGGCTAGTCAGACAACCTTATGGGCGTCTATATTTCTTTATAGGATACTCTCTTTTTTTTTTAATCGGGAAGTTTGTCAACGAAGTTTTATTAATAATTATGACAGACGCGTGTCTAGTAGTTATAATCGTGTGAGATTCGTAAAATTTAAGTGACAAACAAAGCTATGATGTAAAATAAATTAAATTATATAAAATACGTTTAAAATTTATTTGGAAAAGTTTGGGAAAAATCCTTTGTACAGAGAAATAATTCGAGGTACGGAAAGAGCATACAATTTAAACGTCATTCTTTAATCCAATTGATGATCATTCAGGTGTATAAAATTAAATATTGTTCTCGTTAAGCTGATTTAATTGGGACGATATCCACTCTAATAATTTTCACTGTGTTTCGCCGACAATATATAACTCTACCACTCTGAATACTATTTTTCGTCGTTTATCAGCTACGGTAAGCTTCAAAGAATGCGTTTTGTGTGTACAACTCTGCCGATGCCGTTGAAATTTTTAACAATTAAATACTAGTTGGCTGAATAGAATCCAGCGATTTCGAATCATTCGTTAGCTTCAATATTTAATAAAGTGCTTTTCCAGTGAATTTTGTAAACAAAGCAAGAACATTCGTCGAGGATTGCTTTACAAAACGAGGAATTTGAAACTTTGAAATATAGATTTTTTTTTAAATCCGAGCGAATTTGATACAACAAATTCTTTAAAAATTTTTTTTATATTCATTGTAAGATTTAGCACTTTGTTTTGTTCACTTTACTGAAACTTTCCAACGAGAACAAATGTACTTTTTGTCGAATTTCTCAGCTGTAGCACGTTTTAAATTGCTCAGAGCGAAGCGCGTTCAATCTAATTTTACAGATCGTTAAAAATGTAATCATTTTCAAGCAGTCTAGCAAGCTTTTAAAGTCTCGAATAAAAATGGAATATCACTCGACATTTTAATTATAAATTTCAATTAAAAATCGAAACGTTGGAAGCTACATTTATTGGTAAGTTATCAATCACATTGAAAGTAATCTGTTTATTGAACGTGATTAAAATGTCATGTATAAAAAATTTATATACATTTTAACTATCACTTTTAATTACAATTTACCGACAGTCCATTGAAATCGTTAAGTATATTTATTATTAAATTATAAATATAACATGAAGGTGTTTTACATGGCCGTTAAAAATAACTTTTTTATCGATAATCATAGTCTCTCGTGTCTAGTCATAAAAAAATCGTATTTCCTCTCTTGGCACATTTTACCATCAAAACTTTTTCACTTATCAATAAGTCGCAAATCTTAGTAATGCGGTAATAATCGTTAAAAATACAGACGTTATAACACGGAGCCACGTACGAGATTGACCCCGGTACGAAAACACAAAAAAGAAAAAAATAGAGAGAATGACCAAACGAAGAAGACACGAGCGATGTGGCGCGAAATTGCGTTTCCGCTGGCTGCGGTTTCAATCCGCAAGCGTACGTACACGAAATTAAAGCGAAAAAACCGGTCAAATGTACTTTTTTTCCCTCTTCCTCGCTCGTCCTAGTCGAAAATAATAACCGAGATATAGACTGGCGAGTTGCGGGTCGATTGTAGTTGTGTGTGTGTGTGTGTGTGTGTGTGTGTGTGTGTGTGGCGTGTTTTTGCGTATGGATGCACGTTTGATAGGAAGCGGCAAAGCGCACTTAATTTGACGCGCGCACATATTTTCGGGTGGAAGGGCTGGTAAATATTTGCACAATCGCGCGCTCGTTATGTCACGTATTGCTCGGCCGAGCGTTAAGTTTTTAGCGGCTTTACGGGTTTATTAAAGCGTTATCCGAGTTAATTGATTATTATCGAATACGCACGCGGTGATTCGACGTGCTTGGATTGCTTCGTTTCGAGCCTTCTTTTTCGGGCTTATACTTTTCAACGTCAACGAACTTTTTGCCCCCGATTCATCAATTTTCGTTTCGAAAAGACAGTAAGCAGGAAAGTTAAGTATGCGCTGGAGCTTCTGGAAAAAGTTTCCAACCGAATATCTTCTCGATTCGAGTCGAAGCTTTTGACGTTTTACATTTCGGGAAAGCTGCGGGATTGCGAAATGTAAAACGTCAAATGTAAAATGTTTGCACGTGTATCGGTAAAAATATTTCAGATACCAGATATGTACGTAACGCGTTTTAAAAAGAAATTGTATCGCGATGTAGTTTCGAATAAGTTTTTCGCTAGGTCAGAGTACGGATACCAAACAAATAACGGATAAAGAAGGCAATTCGACATTGTTTTTCTGCAGCCTGAATGGTTTGCGTGTTTTGATAAAAGTTTAGATACAGTCGGAAAAATAGCTTCGCACGAGGATATAATATTTTTCTTTTTGCCGGGGAAACATTATTTAGCAACTAATGGGTCGAATTAGCGAGTTTATTCTATCTTTATCATGAGTAGATTTTTAAAGAGGTCGTTGTTGTGGGTTTTCGTTTCTATAAAATCAAAAGCATTACATCTAATCCCAGTCAATGTATAAATCGCGTTTGAACAGCACCAAAAACATAATCGAAAATTTTTGCTACGAAAAAATCATCGTCACGCATCATCAAAAACCGAGCTTTATGTCCTCTCAGCGTATCTGCACATACGCACTCACAATAAGCAGTTGTATGTGGGCCTTGAGCGTCCGGTATTTATGCAAATATGGCTACACCGAGAGCGTTGATGTCCTCCGGAGAGTTTTACGAGCCGCGGCAGTGAGAGCGCGGCTTCCCCGCTGTAATTGGAGCTTGTGCGGAAATTCTTCTGGGCTGTAATTTTCGATAGCTTTCCAATCGGCGAATTCGCGAACGCGAAACAAAAAAAGGGGGGTGGGGAGGTGGAGGGACTACAATGGTGTCTCATTTATTAAGAAATTTTTTCAGCGGATCGAGTAATATCGGCTGCAGAACTTTTGGCGGTTTTGTTTGATTACTGTGTAACACAACGACCATTTGCAGTCTTTGTTTCCTTCCGGAATATTTAATTGCGAAAATTCTTGTTCACCACGGTTCCAGTCATATTTTCCATAAGAGGCAACTAGAGGTATCCGAGAAGCAGATAGTAATAACCGATCTAGTACATGTTTCTTTCACGAATACGCGAAAATTTGATGTGTGCTTTAAGATAAATATTATCTGACTAATCAATAAAGCATTTTTGTTCATATTTCTATACGGCGTAATAATTTACGTTCTTCGCTCGCAAACCGTTGTGCCCCTCCTCTTCAGCGAAGATTTATAAATTACAAGTAATTGATGATTCAACCGTAACACACGAAAAAAAACACGAAGTAAATCATTTGCATGGCATACAATTACAAGCGCGATAAAACGTACGCGCGTCGAGGGTGGTGTTCCCGTGTTATTACAAAACACCACGGGTGGTAGTGGTGGTGGTGGTATAGCGAACTTGAAGAACTCTTAGTTGCCTTGGCTTTTCCTAATCAGACGCAATCATCGACGTAGACTGATAACGAGTGGCGTGAGAGCGCGCGAGCACACACATACACACACACCTACACGATGATTCCCGCAGAGAGGATGGAATTTTGCATGAGATTCCATTCGACGATTATTGGCAAGGCGGCATTCGATTATACCAGAACGCCGATAAGACCAAGTCCTTATTTTTTTTTTATTATTGAGCTTTAAAACGTATATTGCGTAGTTTTTATTTTCCCCATACGTAAGTTTGCGTTTAACAATTGACATTTATTATTAGTGGAGAAATCAGACGTATTGTGTTTTATGCGAATCTGAGAATAACATCTGAATTGATCGGCAATTCCAGTAGACAGACTTTCGCGCAAAAAAGCTAGACAATCTTAGAAGCGTATCGTGGAAAAGCTCGGCGAGAACACAGAATCGGTAAACCGGTTCGAAGCTGCGAGCTAAACTTTGGCGTCGCGGCGCGATATAAGCGCCCAAGTTTGCCTCGGCGTATTGGACGCTCGTTTGGATTAACGACTTGGCCGCGCTGAGGTAGCCATTTTACAAGTTTTATTTAACAGCTTTGACTTTTACGATCGCAGGCATGCAGCATTGGGGCTACTCTCAATTTCCCCGGGAGCGAATTTTATTATGGGCATTAGATTTAGTTTGAGTTTGTTGCTGTTGCGGCTGAAATTTAAAAGGGAGAATAAGCGCTGACAGTACTTACCGAGTAGCGATGCGAAGACCATGACGAAACATGTTCCCAGATAAACGTCGATGGACTTGACGTAGGAGATTTTGGGCAGTGCCGCGTTGGTGGAGGACATGAGGGTTGTCATGGTGAGCACAGTGGTTACTCCGAGGGCGACCCGAGCGGGGGTTGCATTTCGGTTTAGCCAAAAGCTCACCCACGAGATTATGACAATAAGACCCGAGGGTATGTAGATCTGGATCAGGTAGTAGCCCATCGACCTTACGAACTGGATCTCGCACGCCAATCGTGAGTAGTTACCTGCGACATTCGACAAAGCATAACGACACCATGGCTCGAGTTCACCAATCCACGTTTCAACAAAGTAACGAACAGAATTGCATGTAGGAAAACAACGATAATGTATGTACATCCCCCAAATATTCCAAGTTTCCTTTGTCTCTTCTGCTCCTCTAATGGTTCATCTTCGGCGCTGAACATACAGTTTTGCCACCAATTCTTTGCCACTTTTGTCGTATATCTACACTTTGAATAGCTCATACTAAAGATGGCTTTAACAAGTAAAACAAGGCAGTATTTAGATATCGATGAGTACATAAATCCGGCGTTTATTCCACGTAACACGAGTACTTAAAAAACTAAAGCTGCGCGAGCGACAGGCAAAAACGAAATACACATACGTATTCGCAGCTATACGCTCGACTGCATATCGTATGCCTCGACCCAATTTTCCAGATCGTGCTCACGGACGGATTAACCGATTAAGCCTGCTGCAAAAAAATAGAATACCATGGATAAGAGCGCCCCTCGACAGTTTCAGAGAGAAGGAGCGGGAGGACTCTTGCTAATTATCCATCGATGTATTTTTCGTGTTCAGCTCGATCGTCAGTGTTTTAATAGCGAAATGTGAAGTCGGCTGTGAAAAATGTCGCACAATCTACGTTTTACTTTTTATGGCTTTTGTTGGGGACAATTTCTGAAATGGCTATTTTAACACGCGAAAGCTCAAGTTAATTGTGAAATATGTCTCTCGATTTACGTTTTACTTCTCATTATTCTTCTGTGAGGTGAATTTATGAAATTGCTATTTTATCTTGTATATACGTCGAATGGGATTTAAAAAAACGTACGTAGTTTGTTGAAATGTCGGGATTTCTCATCCGATATTTGCAAATGAAATACAATCCAGTTGTTAACTTTTCTGTCGGTAAAGTTTTCATATTTTATTCAACACGTACAATTCTCGGAACTGTAAATGATTGGCGTTGTAATTTACCAATCGAACGTGAATAAAAACAAAAGTCATTTTTGGAAAAAATATTACTTGTCATCATTTAATGTTTATTTTATTGCTACGTTTATTGCTAATAGTGGTGGTGATTTATATTCGCAACTCCTTTCGGTCGATTCCCACAGACTGTCACGCTGCTACTACAATTTGCAAAAAAATTAATTCGCTTTATTTCTCGTGGACTTTTACGAACTTTACTTCGAACTTTATTTCTGTTCGTATTTTTTCCTCGCTATACAAGCGCGAAAAAAATGCTGCCGCGTTCAATAAATTGTTGGATCCTTTCCCTTCAAATGTATCTAGTAAAAACAACGAAGAGACCGAACATAGAACTTACGTAATACCAGAAATTTTGGAAGGTCATTACTGCCATAGAGATTATTACTACCCTGTCGTGTAGAGAACTGTTTATACTTGATAAAAGTTAATTTATGAGGGAAAAAAGAAGAAAGAAAAAAGGAAAAGAAACATCGGCAAAGGTGAAAACGAGGTCGTACGCGTGAAACTAAATTAAACCCGATAAAACTCGGTTGCGCTGCTGGGCGTTGCGCGTTGCCGTCATTGTCATTCCAAACCAGCTTCGCGAGTCACGTAGTAAGATGTATTCAGGCAGTGTCGCCACGGCAAACCACCCGATGTAAAAGCCACCTAAGAGTTTGAGAGAGAGAGAGAGGGAGAGAGAGAGAGAGAGAGAGAGAGAAAGACGCTATCCGCCAACCCGTAGAGCAAAATCCCCACTGAGACGTGTTAAGATTCGTTCTGGAATGGCTTATTTATGCTGCGGATTTGAGAGTTATGGATGGCCCGCAACTTCCAAGTTTATCTTGCTCTAAATGCCTTTTTATAGCTTTTGAATTTTGTCTTTTTTCAGGAGTTTCTTAAAGATTCTCGATGCGATACTATTTTTCTGTTGCAAATGTAGAACAATAAATTATTCAAACAGTTAGAAGCAAACGCAACTTAAAATAATCAGATGATTGTATTCAAGATGGTAAATATTCCGAATAAGCACAGCAATTTATTTTTGACGCAATAATACTTGTGCCAATGTTGACTTCTACTTGCAGTGCATCTGTGTGTAAGTTCTAGAACTATAGTAAACTTGTAGCATGGTGTCAAATAATACTTCAATGATTTATATCATACGCAATGTTCATCATGTATAAATAACTGGAAATTTTAAGATTCAAAAGTAAGATGGATGCGTTTAGATCGTGGTGAAGAAGAAGAAGGAAAAAGACTAAGAAGTTGAAAACAAATTAATGGTTCAACTCTCGTACGCCGCCAAGTAATTGGATGATCCAGGACTGAGTGAGGAAAAGGACTTTTCACTGCGGCAAGTCGTGAAATTGGCGTGTCTGTCTCGGCTCTCTCGGAGAGCTGTCGAATCGAAAGAAAAAGAAGATTGATGAGTCGAAAAGTCGCGCGGAGTGTATCGAAAAAAAGCTGGTTTTTCGTCGCAAATCACGGATGTTAATGTTCTCGCGCGCGCCACAGACGAATGAGCCTTTAATTGTGATTAATTCGGGGTGCTCTTCTTCCTAATTAAGGAAATAATTTTGGTCTGGCCGAGACAGCAGCAGTAGCAGACGCCAACTTTGCTGTTCCTGCAAATGAATGGCCACCGATTATTCAGGGCAGAGGATGACAGAACGCAGCGGTTCGGACTCTCGGAATCTCGGCGGCGATAACGGAGTAACGGATGAGATTGAGAGAGAAGCGACGCCAAGAGACAAGACTTGCTGAGTTATATTTCGGAGATTCAAATTCTACCCGACGAACTAAGAAATGTATTTCGCGGCTTCTACCGTCATTCTGATTTCTCCGAGATTGTTTTCAATATCGTGACGAAGAAAAAGTACACGACTAAGGATACATTTCAAAAATATTTAAAATCCCAGGAAAACATTTCAGTCGATGAGAGAAGCAGCTGCTTAATGAGAAAAAAGTACTCGTACAGCAGGAAAAGAAAGGCACGTTAAAACACAGAAATAAAGAGGTAGTGGAAGAGCAAGAAAGTGACTGTCGATCTTCCAACGAATGATTAAACCTCCAGTGCGCTTCCTTCATTTCCCAAGTTTGCAAGCTGTGTATAACACGCCTCCCCCCCCCCCCCCTGCGACATTTCCAATAGATCGACCATTCTGTTTGCTCGTCAACTAGCGCGACGTGCTTTGTGCAAAGTCCTTGCTCCTGAGAGAGAGAGAGAGAGAGAAAGAGAGAACAGCTTCCAAGAAGCGAGAGACATGTCTTTATTCGACGTCCCTTTTTCCTTGAACTACTCGATGATATATTGTTTTTAATCGTTTTGCCTTTTTAAAAAATTATATTTTCATTCGATTGGTAATATTGAAAATGTTTCTTAGCGCATGAGCATAAACTCAATAATGACTGTGATTAAATGTCAATCGAATCAGATTGATGGCTCGTATTTTTGACAAGTAAAACGAGATTTTCAACGTAATTATAGTTAGATTTATAATTGAGTTAATGATACGATATTCTTTTGAAAAAATGATTGATCGTCAATTAGTTCTACAGTTTAGCTATAGATGCGCCAGAAAGAAAAGAAACATCAGTACGAAAACAATATCCTAGTAAATATGTACCTGCAGTTCTTCAGAACTGATGCAAAGCAATGACGGAATTTTCTTCTGCAATATTACTATACTAGTATTTTGCAGTTTTAATAATTTTTAATTCGTGTATATTGTATGGTTCTCAGTAACATTTAATAATTTCTTTTGTTAATTTTAAAATAAATTGGTATCTTAGAAATATATGTATTGGCTATTTTATAACTTATCTTTAACACATATCGCGCAGCCATTAACTCACGAGAACGGAAAACAGGCAAGTTGTCGTTGGCGCGCGAGCAAACTTTCATATAGGAGAGGTCAGGTGGTGAGAGTTGAGGCGAACCAGAGAGTGCCGATTTAATATATCGTCGAGGCGAATTGCTTCCTTTATCTTTCGAAAAAGCACCACGCAGAAAGAGAGAGATTTTTCGATATTCTTAGCAGATTGGAAAAGTATATATATTTGCTCTCGGGCGTGCATTTGGAAAATGAGATTTTATACCGCCATCTGCTCGCGCTTGCCGTACCCTGTGTGTTTTATATTGATGTTTACTCGAAGAAAGTTGAAGTAAATGCTCGGTAAAATAATATTGAAGGAGCTCTTTCTCTCTTGTGCCGAATCAATGTTTTGCTTTGGAAATCAATTTACGCTCAACGTTCTGAAAAACTGTCGAGGCGGACGAAACACGGCATGACAATATTTTCGTCTAATAAGCAATTGTTGTAGAAACTGTAATGCCTGATAACAACTGTTCAATTTTTTGTTTTAACTTTCCTTTTGGAAACTGTCAGTATAATTACGAAGAATAATACTATGTTTGTTTTATAATATAGCCATGCAGAGGGGGAGTCTCATCATTTTTTTGAAAAATCACTTATTCAAGTTTATGACGTACTTTTCAGTTTTATTGAATCAAACTTCATAGCAAGATGCATTTCAAATGGAATATTGGAAAATTGAAGTTGCCTGTAGGTTGCCATTCATTTAAAAAGATTCAAGTTAAGTTTGTCTTACGGTTATTTCTTTTCGATTTCATTCTTTCTTTCTTTATGTACTTTGTAGAATTCTCTTTATCCTATACTCTCTCCGGTATAATTTACATTCATTACGTGACGAATAATGTAACAATATTACCGACAAAAATTAAATTAATAAAAATTGAAAAAAATACTTCCTTAAGAAAATATTTCAGCGCATCCTTCTAATTTTGAGTTGTTCAATTTGCATGTATCTCAATCAGTAGAGTCCTCGTTCATACACAAAAATAGCATACGCTTTTCTTTTTTTTTTTTTTTTCAATTTTTTACACCCTTGCCGAAGAGATACTCCAGTTGCAACTCATTAAAAACAAATTTACGTGCATTGAAATTCATCTATGCACGTTTGAAGGAGGCGGAAAGATCGTCCCTCGTTACAGCAATCATTTACAGCTTTGCGACTCGGCTTAAAAAAAGGTCACACATAGGGATAACGATTCTCCATTGAGTAGTAAGGCGGCCAACTAATGATAGGCGGATGTATATATACTATCAATAGAGCCAAAGTGGTGAGTATATACATATACGAATGCATCTCACTCGCTTCAATATATACAGCAGCAGCTTACTCCCAATTATACTCCCCGTGGCTATGTGCATTGCTGCCTTCCTATGCAAGCATTTGCATTTGCGAATAAGCAGATATATGCCGGAGACGCTCGTTCTCTAGATCAATGCTATTTCGGCATCGGCTCTAACGAAATTCTATCGTCCACTCGGTAATTATTGGTACATTTGTTTGTCATTGACTATCTACTATTTACATATATTTTACGATAATCAAATTACATTAACTAAAGTGATAATCTCGCGGACCTTGATCGTGATATTGATTTCCAAACATTTGCATCTGCTGTTCTAAATAGAGGGACTCTTGAAAATTTTCTATTTCCAGCGCGCGAGAATTTTCATTTTCCTTATTTTGTCCTTAAAAGACAGGTGTACCTTCTCTTCCCTTTCTCGCCAACCCTTGTGAAATCAGACAACGCCTTGCAAGATGGAAAAAGCCAAGCGAAACGCAATGAAAAGAATCGCGATAGCGAAATTATACTGAAGAAGGCTCGAGTCTTTTGTTCGGATGGACTTTATTTTTTGGAGCGGAGGAAAAAACAGCTTGCGCATCTCGGACGTTTGATGTTATCTTTTGCAAGGTGTTGTTATGCGTACTATTTTTAGGATGAAAGCTCGAAACAAATTTGAGACTATTGAATTGGGTTGTGAAGATGAAGCATCGGATAAGAATCTGATCCAGTCGGTTATTGAACTCGTAACTTCATTCGGGATTGTGGTCGTAGATAATTTTATATTGGATTATAATCTGATCCAACCCAAATTTATACACCGTCGGGTATCAGTAGAACGCAAATTTCTAGATTAAAATGGCAAAAATCAGGTTGAATAATAAATGGACGAACCGTATTCCTTACCAAAATCAATTAGCATTGCAAAACTAAATTGATCACTTCTGATCCACTTTCTCGTTACACAATTCACCCGAAAGAAAACGGTGCTCAATCAAATAACTTCCCCCAAAAAAAGAGAAATAAGTGATCGCGATGAAAAGAATATCTACCTAAAGCTACACGGAAAATAGGTGCTGCGCGGAAACGCCTCGTGGATCAAAATAAGAAAAGTAAGAAGAGAAGAGGAATGAAGGAAGGGCATCGAGCACGCGAAAATAAATCAGAGCAAGCAAAGCTCTCCGATATTTTTCGACTTCCCTCGATCCTCCACTCATACATACGTAAATTTTTTTTTTTTTTTACACGTTCATGAATCTTGCATCGACGACGACGGGCGTATTTTTGTTTTCGTCGTGTATGCAGCATATATAGGCTCGGATGTGTGTTATTTCTTTTCTCCTCTCTCTTGTCGAGTATTTCGTTGTCGTTGCGCCACGAGAGCTATTTTTTTTCTCGAATGATTCGGGATGTGCGGTATGCGAGGAGATAAGTATAGTCAAATTTACGACGAAGCTTTTTGTTTTTTTTAGGCTACGTCATTTTCGAAGCTATAATAACGTTCATCGGTCAAGTTTATACTAGTGGAACGTAAAATTAATATCCAATATATTTGACATTATAGTTTTACCGGTTAATAAAATTATATTAAGGTTAATGGGGTGCGCTTTTAATTATCGTTGTAATTGACCAATTAAATGCCGACGTGCGGTATAAATTTGAATTTTCAATTACACAGCTCTCACCTAGACTCGGTTACGCCACACTTGCCATTTTCGTAATTAAATTTTTTTTTTTTCATTTAAGAATATCTTTCTTTGAGATTACGATTTCAAACATCGTTATAACGCTCCCACTGAAAGATTGTTTTTCAAAGATACATACTGGCAAAGATAATCAAAATGTAGATATGACAAAGTGGCAACGATTGCAACAAAATCGTTACTTTTTAATAATATATTATAGACAGAAGAATCCCACAAAAAGAACATGAACAGGATCACAATTTGTTTCTATGTTTGTTACGAGAGAGACAGTCGGTTGGTTGATTGCAGTTGTTGGTTGGTTGGAGATTTGTTGAGATGATGATACATTACCGGTGGTGAGGCTAATCTCGTGGGCTCGCTGCCGATGTCCGAGGACCTTGAACTGGGGCAGGCTGACGTCGTTGCTGACGCCGACGCTGTTAAGGCCCTCGTTCCATTTGTAGCGGATGTCGCGCATCGTGTAGCCGACTGGAAAAACGAGAGAGGCCCATCTTGGTGTTGCGTCCTCTGCACACGTACGAGTGACGAGAGCGACGGGGCCTCCACTTACCTTCGCTCTTATTTTTTCTTTTTTTTTAACGTACATTCGCGTGTGGCGGGCGAGCTTCTCTTTCTTTCTTTCTTTTTTCGCTTCGAGGATATTTAGGAAAGTCAGCGAGAAATGAAAAGAAAAAAAAGAAAAAAACAAACGAAAAACTGCGGAAGGCTATTAGCGTGTGTGTTGTATCGATGCGAGATAATGTCACACTGGAGAAACAGTCTTTGCGACGTGATTTCAACAGTGAAACGCTTAATGTACCGCAAAAACTCTTTTTATTGCGGAGACATTAACTACTACTATCTCCCTCTCTCTTTCTCTTTCTCTCTCTCTCTCTCTCTCTCTCTCTCTCTTGTTTAATCTGTACATAGAGCTTATACGAACTGTGAAGAATACTTGCAAAAACTGGACTGAAGCTAGTTATTTAGATGGTTCTGTTTTTCGTTTTCCTGTGTTTTTAACGGTTAATTAAGTCTTAATTAGTCAACGGATAAGTTATTAGGTCGATTTTTGGTGCGACTGCACTCGGTTACATGTACAGTTGAATTTTTTTGTGTTTATACCTTTTAATATTATGGATATACTTTAAAATTGTTGAATTTTTAAATAAACAGCCGATTTTTACCTATATATTTACCTATATAGATCGACAATTCTGATTAGCTTCATGACTACAAAAAAAAAACCATATAAAATAAATCGCTTATCCGACGAAAATAAAAGAGAAAGAAGCGTAAACATTTCCTCAGTCGCCATCGACAAATCATCAAACTTGGCGATACCAATAAAAGTAGCTTCGTCATCGGAAAACCCGCGGCAATTTATTATCGGCGTAGACTCGTTATACTGCTATTCAAGCAAAATCTTGGCGTGCACTCGGTCAGCCGAAGGAAAAAAAAGTCGAGAGCGAGAGAGAGAGAGAGAGAGAGAGAGAGAGAGAGAGTGAAGAAAACGACTCGATTGGAATTCATTCTTGTTTTTTTTCCTCCTCGCCGCGGCTTCCCTTTCCAATTAGAAAGCTCCTGGGAATTTAGCGCTCGTCACCGTCTAGTCGTTAGATTCGGCGACGTCCAGTTCTCGTCGTCGTCTTGTTTTGCGGCCTCGAGTGGCTGTTCACCGCGACCACCCCGAGAGAAAAAGAACGAGTGATTAAGGAGCCAGCTCTGTTCGGTCTTCGTCGTTTGAGAGTGAATGGGCAAAAAAGATTTAATTGCTTTTCGTCCCGCCAACCACTCAAATATGGAAAATTTTACTGGTCTCTTTCTGAACGAGAAAATTAATTAGTAACTTTTCATAATTCTTCCGATAGATTAATTTTACAAAAGTTAGTTCGACGCTTAAAAATTCGTTTTATATACTCAAAGAATCAAGGCATATTTTATAATTCGTTTTTATCAGAGCTAAATATTTCATGTTATTATATTCCTTTTAAAAATAATGAACATGTTTAACAATTGAAATTTACCAGTGATTTAACAGATATTACTTAGTTAAAGTCAGTAAAAAACTTCAACCATGTATTATTTGTCTTACGAAATTCAGTGTGCAATGTTTAGATCAGTCCAGTCATCAAACTTTCCAGGCAGTAGAAGCGTGTTTGTATACTCAATAGAGGATATATATATATGTGTGTCTATATGTCTATGTATATACATATACATAGAAAGAGAGAGAGAGAGAGAGAGAGAGAGAAAGAAAGAGAGAGAGAGAGAGAGAAAGAGAAAAGTAAACTCGAACGCGCGCGAGTTGTATCAGTGACTCTCCTAGGCATAAAAAGGAAAAATAAACATACATAGAGAGACAGAGAACGAAAGGGAATACGTAATCGATATATACGTGTACACCATCCGCTAAAGCGACTAGGTTTATCCATACGCAATTATATAATTTATATATAGATAAGTGATAGCTGAACGTGAAATATATGTGTGCGATATATATTAATTTTACGGTGTCATTATATACTCACACATAATAATTGTTATAGACGTTATAAAAAACAATGAATATATGAAAATACAGGGAGCCGCGTGTATATATTAGTGTGAATGGTGATGAAATAGGCAAACAGAACGAGAGAAAATAGAATAAGCCCAAGTTTCGACATCCAGTAGTGAGAGTCGGAGTTTGGTCAGACGTGAAGTAGAGAGAGAATGTGTGTGTGTGTGTGTGTGTCTATGTATGTATGTCGTCGAGAAAGAAAGAGAGAAGAGAGACGATAGCACCAAAAAGAGAGATAGTGAGACAGAAAGAGAGAGAGAAGAAGAGAGTAAAGAGAGATAGATATCTACCTGTAGAAAGGTGTATGGTTGTCTGTCGCTGCCTGTGCCCGAGCACGCGAAACTGCGGCAGTTCCACCTCGCTCGAGATGCCGACCGACTGTAGGCCAGAATTCCATTTGTACCGAATATCGCGCATTGTGTATCCAACTTCAGGAGGGGAGAAGAATGGTTTACCAAAACCGGGGCCCCGCACAACGAGAACCCAGTACAGAGATTTTCACAATTCAGAGCGTGACAGAGAGAGAAAGACACAGAAAACAAAAAGAAAAAACACAACCTGCTCTAATATTACATTCGCTTTTATAACAAATTTCTTTTGCGCGCATTTTTTTTTCTTTACTACTACATTTATTTACACACACGCGCGCGTGTACACACACATACTTTTATATATATAAGAAAAAGGTTTCGTATAGAATTTTGGAATGACACTTATTACATTTGACTGTAATTTTGAAAAGCTACGTTTTCGAAATGGCAGTCTTTTTTATAAATTTAGCTCAATGTGACTAATATTTTAGTTGCCTTGTCACATGAAGCTAAATTTTTCTTAGAATACAAAAAATATTATAATATAATAAATTACTATATAGAAGCTTTCTGATTCGGGGTTTTTACGACAACAATTTTCAACGATTTCGTTCGATAAACTAACAACCGCTCGTTCAATCTCTCGTGAGATTTTGAAATTGTACACTATTCTTGACATTATAAATCATAAGTCAAGAACAATAATAACTCACCGTTGCAATGTGGCAGCACGATAGTATATAAAAAAAATTGAAATTTATGAAAACTGTTGTAGAAAGAGAGGGCGACGCTTAAGTGACGTACGCGAAACAAAGTTCTCCGGCTTTTTCGTAGTCACTTGAGACGATTAGTATGTATGCGGATTTCGCAGCAAAAAAAGTTCGCGTGCAGCAGTTGAATCAGAATGCTTTCGTAGTGAAAGAGAAAAAGAAACTACTCAAGATTAAGTGGACTGATTAAAGAGTTTCGTTTCTTTCTTTCTCTCTGAGGTAAAGAAACAAAAGTGTAGTTAGTTTATACTTATATATATTGATATGTGGAAAACAACTCTGTTGTATGAGAGGTACGGAGAGGAGACAAATAAAGAGAGAACAAAGTTGAAAAATAAACGAATGACCTTACGTATATATCTACACCGCCAATTAGAAGCTTGTCCAAATGAAGAAAACGACATCTTTGCATAGGAGAGAGAGAGAGAGAGAGATGGAAAGTCTTTGATGACGAAAACAACTTTTAATTGAACCTCCGTTAAATCAAGTTGTTGAAAGTCATTCTTCTGACTTGAAATTTATTTCTTTCTTTTTGAAAAAATGAACTCCTTTCACAACGGCCGCGCAAAAAAAAACATAAAATGCAAATGACCTTTAAGCCGCACAAAACGAAGTAAATCACAGCAATCAACTAATTATCTGCAGAGAAGCCGGTAAATTAGTCCATAAATCGGTGTTAGTATACGCGTGCAACCTAGTTTCCGGTAAGGCTCTTGCGATCGATTTTCGGAAAAATTTTCGTTAGCGCTCGCGCTCGCGACCTTGCGCTCCATTCTCCACACGCGCCGTCACGACCTTGACCGCGTCTTCAACGTTTTGTGTACACATATGAAAGGACGTTCAAACCACTGACGACGGCGTCACTTTTGCTCCTGGTTTTGAGGCCATGACGCGACAACGCAGGTCTGCCGGACGTTTTGAAATTGTTGACAGAAGTGCGGATGACAGGCCAGACTATTTTTGTTTATCCCGATGCTTATATAGAATTGGTCTTCGTAGCACGTTGAAAATAAGGGTTTTTAATAGGATTCATTGTCTTTTCGTACAGTTTTTCTGAATATTAATTTATAGTTAACGATTATGAAAAAAATTAACCGATCATAGTGCATCGTAACACTATTATTCATATAAAACTTATAAGCTTTCAGATTTTGTTCATGCCGTCATCAAAGAGTTTACATTACAATTATAAAAAAATACCCATTATACGCTGAAAAGCACTTTTCTCTCTACTATCACAAGTCGCCGACGCCGTAATCTTCGCTGGACATTGTTAGTATGTATGCATATGTTTAGTAGACATTTATACATAAACATCAGCGGCGCCTGTTCAATTTAAGTACAATAGGTCACATACTGGCATTCCTTGAAAATAGGATGAGTAAAAGAAGAAGGAAGTTTGGTTAGTCGCTCACGCGTGCATTGCCAACATACTCACCCGGATACTCATTCCATTACGTGTCTCTCCGAGTTATGTTAGCATTGCTCACGATGGTCAAAACAAGGAAAAAGATACATCTAAACTACACACTCTACTCGTTGATTGTTCATTGTCGCTTTATTTCTTGTCTTACGCGGCTGAAGAACTCTTTCGGTCTACATGCTACATACGTGAAGAGGAAGGGGAGAGAAAAATTTTATCGGATGAGAAAAGTTTTTGCGCAGTTTCTGTGAAAGGGGATAAAGGATGACATTCATCAACGGACATGTGGCAAACAAAAAAAAATCACTGAGAAGAGAAAAACAAGTAGTAGTACTGAGAAAGATAGAGAAAGACATCGTGTTGTGCAGGCGTGCGTGCAATAACTATGTGCTTTTTTGCCTTACACTCGTGGTGGTGTGGCTATGCACACAGTTTGCCACGCGTTGCGAGCGAGCGCGACTATTCTCTATGAACGCGCGTGCGTGTGTGACTCGTTGCAGTTAGTTATTGCTCCTTGTTATGCGATTCAGCATTTATCTGATCTCCCGTTTCGTTGCGTTAGAGACGAAACAGCAATGCTTTACACGTGGATACGATCGCAAAGAATTTGTTTTGCAAAGTCCGTAACTATTCATTACTTCGAAAAAAAAAAAAAATCACTGTCTCTGTGCAGCAAAATGAAAATAAATCAGTAAGTTCCCTCGACAAGAAGACAATAGTCACAAACTTGAGTCACGCATAAAAAGGCAGTCTTGATCAGGCCAATCAGCTACTTCATTTGGAGTCGAGTCCAATGTATATACACGCAGACACATACAGAGAGTATCGCATAAAAGCTCAAAGGCACGCGTTCGCTCACTACGTGTACGTAGAGCCAGGGCTCGGTATGCAAAGCGAGTGCTAAGGAAGTGCGCGACATGCTTATCGGAAGTTTAGCATCGTGCAGAAATCTACGAGGGTGACCGAATGCGCGCACGACGCCGGCAACAGCGGTAGTACTTGTGGGCCTCGGTATCGCGCAATTGCACCTACGTTCCCTAGCCCCTAGCCAGCTACTCGTCTTGCACCTTAATGAGCCGTTGGACTGCAGCTCGGACCTGACGCTCTACTCTCTCACGCACTGATTTACATTTTCGTGCGTGGTTTGCGTGTGGACGCGCATTCCGCACCCTCTGCTGTACGCTTCTTCCTTATTTTGGAATTTTTCAGCTTACGTTTACACTAATTTAATTGCTTGCTTTGGCTCCAATATTTTTGAGATTTCAAGACTAATAGAAGAAAGAAGATTCCCATGAGTTGCTGTACAATTTGCTCAAAATTCTAACGTATATTTTTATATAAGAAAGTAAAAGTTATTTTCAATTAAAATACGTCATTTTCATAAGTGTTAACCTTTTAAATTTAAATTTTATAAAGTGAAAATGACCGAGTTTTCAATTTTCGTTCATTAAAATTTTTACAAAAGTTATACTTTTTAATAGTGTGCTTTCATTATGTAGCACGAAATGTACAAGCATTGCCTACTTTTTTTTTCGACGTAGATGAAATAAAAAAAAATAAATACGAATGGATTTATCATTTACAGAAAGATTTTTGGAACAAATGAGAAATTATTTTTAAAAAATTAAAAAATTTTTTTTCAAGGTATCTTGCCAAATTAAAAAATAGATCCATTGAAAAGACTTTTGAAACAAATGAATAAAGGCTCTCTGATGTTGAAAATCAACAAATTTTCATTGTATTTATAAAGCAGCCTCTCTCAGAAATATTGGAAACGAATAATTTTATATAATTCATAAATTATGTACAAAAATTATGGCACTTGAAAGAAGGTACGCTTTCTTTCACTACTCATGCATGTTTAGATTACTACCCAGTAAATCATTACGCATAACAAGGTCGGGCGCAAACGCCACGCGAGAGCGTAGCTACGTAGAGAAAAGAAAGGAACACATAACAAGAAAAGAAAGAGAAGAGAAAGAGACAGAATTTCACTGGTGCAGTTTCTCCCCTTTCGCCGAATGGGAGCGATGTGACGATTAAAAACAATGTACGTATGTTTTCAAGTGGCTGAGAAAGAGAGAGAGAAAGAGAGAGAGAGAACTGTAATTCCGGTCGCCGAGCGCTAATTCACGGTAATTTATTCGATTGCTAATGCTACTTCTCTCTCTCTCTCTCTCTCTCTCTCTCTCTCTCTCTCTCTCTCTCTCTCTAGCGTCCGTTGAATAAGCGTTCAACTTGAAATAAAATGTTTTTACTGTGCGACTCGCCGCCGCCGACGACTTGGCCTTATTTTATCCACGACGATCGTTATATATATACAACATTTCTTTTGCCCTCGTTTAAACGACTGTGAAATAGCTAATTAAGAGAAAATTAAGGTCTTCTACGTCGATAAAAACTCAGTGACTTCTAAGCCTTTCTCTCCTCTTGTTAATTTAATTAATAACAGCGAAAATTGCGAAAATTCATTCAACATTCTATAGATACATACATACGTCATAAAGGTACATTACGATGAGAGTTATACGCATGCATTTAGCCAGATGCACAATGCATTTTTCTTTCGGTATCGAGATTAAAGATTTTGAGTATTAAAAATCGGCTTTTCTTGCGATTGCCAATATATTATTAGAAAATACCTCCTCAGGGCTCGGAGGCCGTCCATCGACCTTATTGTGTCCCCGAACACGAGAACTTAGTGTTGTATGTCGGAGGCCTACATGTCTATAATTTTCCGTCGTTTTTTCCCTCACTTGCTTTCGTGTTGGTTGAACTTTTTTATTCTGATTGTATATGCAATATCGATTATTTATGATTTCTTATGATTCGAATATCAGAAAATAAAGTAAAGAAATAGTTCGAGTCGATGACGAGTTTGTGTTCTGTGAGAGCGTAGATATTAAGTTTAAATGTTTTTGACGAAAGCTCAAACCTACACAGAATCCAAGAAAAGAAAACTGACTAATCGTCGATGCATCCTACACTCTAAGAAAAAGTAATCGTATGCAGAGTATACACTAAAAGAAAAATTAAATTCGATAATTAGTAAGAAGAAGGTAGAAAGTTCGCATGAGAGTCAAAAGTCAAATGATGTTAATAATAATATCAGTCTGTGAAGTATTAAAAAAAAAGTGGAGCGAAACTAAAATATAAAAAAAGAAGAAGAAAAGAGAGAGAAATATCGCCGGACTTGATCGGCTCCTACTAGCAGCCTGCCTTTTTTTGATCCTAGGCAATGGCTCGCCTGTGGCGCTTTTACACCTTTGCATTATAATTCTCTCTCGCAAAATGGTAAGAATAAGAGAGATAATTATATGTATATATAATAATACATATGGATAAAAAATTTATATATATATATATATATTTATATAAAGTGGAGGCTCCGTCGTATAAGACCTTTTACTTGTTCAGCAGGTAGTAGGCCGAAAACCATAGGTCGTTCTCTCTCTCATATACGCGCGCGCGTATACACAGACGCATACATACACATAGGACGGTTGAAGTAACGTTGATAATATTGCTGAAAAAACGGCCAAATAAAGAAAGTTGCAAGCCGTAACCGCTCTCGTTTTCTGTGTGCATGTATATTGCGTTCGCAAGAGAGAGAACGACACCTTTTGCTTACGAGCTACAGAAACTATGTATCCAGGCTCGACTTGCGCCTATGGCGCTCCGCTTTTTTTTGGGTAATTCTTCCTTTGTTTCCTTTTATTTCTTTTCTCGCGCGTTTGTTTCTCGTGGTGTCGAGGTTAGATTTTGTCAGCAGCTACATTTATTTCTATATAAACGGTTCCTTGAAAGTTTAGACTGTTATTTTCTCATATTTGAATATTTGAGTTCTTTCGTATCACGTGGCATACTCCTAATAATAATAATAATAATAATAATAATAATAATAACAATAGTTATCCAATCACAATATTCAAAGCATAAATATCAAGACGAATCAAACTCATGTGTAAGATTATAAGTAGGATCATATGTAGGCTGGTGCCTTATATGTACGTACTCGTACATAGCCACTCATTTATCCCCATTAGATATCATCATCCATTCTGGTAAAAGCCAAGTGCAACACATGCCTATGGCACAGTGATCCCCATCGACGTACCAAGGTAATACACGTTTCAATCCAAATTGAAGCCTACTACTGTACAGCAGCTTGCGAGAGACAGTCGGACAATATTGCAGTGTAACGCAGAGAGACGACTTGGTCCATTAGTCGTAATGCCTCGTCGTTCGCTCAACGCCGCCGAATACAATCGATTCGTATATATACCAAGGCCCATAAAGGCTCGGGGCCATTTCGGTAGTACGTGATTTCTGCCTCCGAGCTGTGGTAGATATTAGGATATGACTGAGGTGAAATGAATTTTCACGATATCGATGCATTTCTCTAAACTATCACTTTTGTTTTACTGCAATCATGGCGTAACAGATTTCTTTGAAAATTACAGTTCTTGGTAATTACCATGCAAGGTAACAAGACAAAACAAGAGGAGCAAGCGACCGATTGGTTGACTTTGAATCATCATTACGCGATGATCAATCAACTGCGCGTTTGATAAACGTACTATATTTGCATAATTAATTAGCTCTATCAAAGTAATTACGACTCGACGATTGTTAATGAAAGGACAACAAACACGCGCTACAATAAACACAATCAGCCCGAGGTATGTGGGCGATTGCAAATGTTGCCAAAGGAATAATAACTGACACTAAAGTATTTTCACGCTTTTACGGCGCTGAATTGGAATTTCACTTCCATAATAGTTTAATAATGTTTAGTTCAGAAAGAAGTAATTAAAATTAATCAAATAGTAGTAATAATCAGTGAATAAAGTGAGCCTCACCTTTGATTAAAATTAAAGCTCATAATAGATTAATTAATACTAATTGGGTATGTGAAGCCGAAATGACAAACGAAAATTTGAAGTCAAATGACAAGATGTTTAATGAAATAATTCAAGAAAAATTCGGACTTAGCCGATTAACCCCAAATATAGCTTTTTTAAAACGACTCGTTCGCGTGTCTATGAGTTTCGGGGTTTCACGACGTGCGCGCGCGCGCGCGCCGATGGATTTCGGCTGGCCACTTTCTCTCCCCTTTGCTTCCTTTTTCAATGTCCGGACCGTACTGCGCATTTTGCACAGACTTCCGATGCGCTCGACCCGCACACGAGAAGGCCCCGACGACCGACACAAAGAAAAAAAGAGTAGAAATTGCGCGTTGCAGCATGAGGGGCGCAAATAGCGCGAGCAAAGAAAATGAGAGGGAGGCGAAGTTTCTCGGAGCTGAAATATTAAATAGACGAAGAAAAGGGAGAGAAGAGAGATAGAGAGAGGGAGATAGAGCAGTAATTACGAGAGGCTTTCTACTCGTCTGGTTTTCGCATCGACTCGTTGCTCACGATGATTAATAATTGAATATCCTTGATAGCCTTGTGCTACGCTGAGCGTGCCGGACGAGTAATAAAAACTCGACGGCCCGGTAATTCATTTCGTTTTAATTATACGCCCTGGCGAAAAGCCGTCAATGTATTTTCGTGTGCCGCAGTGAGTAGCTGCTCTATGGATTATCTGGGATTTCTGCGAATTTTTTACGCGGATGACGATGACAGTGGGTCTACTTTGTTCGGATGATATTTTTTGCTATATTCCGATGGTTTTATTGCGATGTCGAGTGATATTTTTTTTTATTATCTATAAACTGACAGTCAATTGAGTGTAAATTACAATAATCATTTAAGATATTTAACGAATTCATAAAATTGATTGAGTAGTGTTGAAGTAGAAAAGGTACGCGTTTAGTCAGCCATTATCAAATCGACTCGTAATTACTCCGATGTAAAAACATTCTCGAATAAAAAGAGGGAACGATATCGCAGAATTATTTTTAAATTTTAAAAGAAATTTCTTGTTGGTCTAAAAGTATTTTCTTGTTGTATATTATGTGTATAATCATAAATTCTTCCAATCGGCTATATAAAAATACCGAACCGCAAAATGTAATGCTAAGAACATTAAAATACACTTAACACCCGTAATAAATTTGTTGGTACTGTCATTAAGTTAATCGGATCAGATTACGTTATAACTATTGCGGAAACCGCCAAAGTCCTTTCCCAATGCGTTTTTGCGCTTTAAGAGATACGGGACGGGGCGTGCCAGCCGACTTCCGACCGCAATCGCTTCTGTCCTTCGGTCAGGCTTGACGTTTTTTTGTTGACCACATTGGCACCTTGTGCTAACGTTTTTACTTGCATTAAAGCACGAAGACGTCGAAAATGAGTGAATAAAAGAGATTTTTCCGCGTAGTACGTATTGCAAACTTTGTGTCTTATTCTAGACATACATTTTTTAATAAACTAATAATTTTTTAATAAAATAATAATTTTTTAACACGTATATTGAGATGTTTATAATTTCATTATTTGCAAAAAAGTTTTAAATATTGTGATTACATTTTAAACAAAATTCGACATATAACTAAAACTTAGAAGCCTTATTATCAGTAAAATTAAATTGGTTGTCGTGAAATAAAGTGAAGCATGTGAGATAAACTCGAAAGGTCGTAAGTCCGGAAAAGTTTTCGATGGTCTTCGTCAAAAGTTTCTCGTGACAGGAATAATTTTTCGTCGTTGTCAGTATCGCGTTCAATCGCACCCTTTTCTTTGACTTATTTCTAGTCGTGGTCATCTCCGTGAAACGTTTTCTCAAATGAAATGCCCCATACGCACACAAAGGTCATCGAACTCGAACGCGAGAGTTGTAAGAAGATGATAAAGTATGAAAGAACTCGAAGTATTTAGCTCTTTATAGTTTGAAACTTATTCCAGAGTTGAAAGAGAGAACACGGTACTTTGATGTTTCGTTATGAATTGAGAAATTAAGGTAGATCTTATCGTACGAAAATATTACACAAAATAAGGCTCTAATCAGTATGCGTTACATAATAAAATCTACAGTAGAAATTCGGAAAATAAAATAACACGCAAACGTATGACACTACATGAAGTAAGTGATTCGTCCGTTTTCTTTTATGCATTTTCATAAAAGGAAAAGTCCAAAGAAAATAAAGCAATCCAAAAGTATCGATATAGACATTATTATTTTCAAGACAAAAGCGAATGGAGTAAAATGCCGAGAAACTGAAGAAAAAGGATAGAGAAGGGAAGAAAAAGCGGACGCGTTCGCGTCTTCCTTTTCCATATCCACTTTGCCTTAGCACTCGCGCGACGAGCTTAACTTTTCTTGAAAACTCGACGGCGGCTCACAATTCACCGCTGCCTTATTTTTTCTCTCCGGAGTCTGAGGCTGTCAGGAAGATGAGGAATCTTAACGATTAATTTCGCGAAATTCCCTACGGGACAACGATGACGAGCCATGGATGATTCTCTTCAATATCTGTGAAGAGCCCACGCGAGATTGCCGAAGCTTTTTTCTTTTTTCGCTCTCGATGCTTTACGCGAGTCAGCGTTGGGAAAAAATGCGATCTGCCAGACTTACTCGGATAAAACAAACGAGAGTTTCCAGTAGGATTTTTCGAAGATTTGCAATTTCATACTTGACTTTTCTGGCTGCTGAAAAAACTTAGATTTTGCAGAGTTTTGCTTTAAGCTGATGCACCTTTATCGAGCGAAACCAGTAGTTCTATTTAAGATACATTTTATTAAAAATAGTAGAATATCTCGATATTCGATCAGACACCTTATAAAGATTTTTGTTCGATTATTATCGTTTTACATAATTTGAAATTTCTAGAATTTGCCATGAACTTATTAAAATTCAAGGTTTTTCTTTACTAACAGTATGCCACACGATAACAGGCTCAACCCCGAATAAATAAATCCATCCTTACGAGAGAATTATATACATACATATCGGCAAAAGCAACAGTATAGTTATCATGGTAAGTTATATCTAATTATTGTACGTTGTTGGATAAGTCGATTTTGACATCTCTGTCGTCGTATTTGTTGAATGTTTATTTTTTTCGGTAGCAATATAGACGAAAGTACGAGCCTGCACACTCTTGGTATGCGCTTCTGCCCACTCGGTGATGTTAATTAAGGGAGAGAAAGCGCATACCAGCACATTTTCATAGTCATACAGAAAAAAATCCACGTATACTTTGTGGGGTGGCTTCGTTGCGCGACGGCGAAGAAAATCAAGCTTGTTAGGGTGCTTTCGGCTGCACACTGTGCTTCAAGTTGTACAATCGTTGGTATATATGAAAAGACAGAATCTTGTGAGAGCGGCTGTGGGTGTGTATGTGTATGTGTGTGGGAGGTGAAAAAGAAAGGTCGAGAGCGTTAGAGCTCTGGCAGGAAATGGGCTAGTGGAGGAGTGAATGTATGTCGCTATGATCTCTCGCGATGGATTCAAAGCTTTACTGACGCGCTGTTGTATGTATGTGTGTATGACGGAAATGTGGAGCTTGTGAGCCTTCTCTGAATGGAGTAATCGTTATATGCAAGCTGGAAAGCTCGAAAAAAAAGTTCTAGAATATCAAGTGGCTTCTTTGTTTCGTATCTTACGTTTCGCTCCAGTGTCGCACACGTATTTGTGTTTTCCTTTGCCGAAAAAGTATCGAAAAATTATTGTCAATTAAAAAACGAATTGATATGTTACGGTAAAGCAGAATTGAACAGTTATTTTTGCGATAGAGAAGTATGATTAAAATGAGTCCAAAGAACGCGTGTATATCCAGCATGATGGATTGTTGGACTAGACAAAAGCATTGTATAATCCAAAAGTCAGGGTGTACTTCACGTGTTCACGTAAAAAAAGGTGCAACGGTGTTTGGTGGGTGATGATAGTGGTAGTGGTGTGTGTCTCTTGCTCGTAAAAATCCGTGCAAGGGACATTACTATATTTTTTTTTTTGACCTGAAAAAAGAAAGGGAGGAAAGAGAGGAGTATAAGGGAGAGACGAAAAAGAGAGAGAGCTATGTGTGTCGCGCGTGAGCGCATCTTGAGGAAGCATAGAGTGCAGTAAAAAAATTGTATGTGAGAAAGAAACTGGCGGGAGAAAGGAAAACAAAAATTTTGAGGAGATCAAAGAGAGACAGAGAGAGAGAGATAGACAGAGAGAGAGAGAGGGAAAAATATGTGTGCACATGGGTATATGACAAAATCTATCGCAATACGGCTAATCTTCTTTTTTCCTCGCTATTATTTTTGCAAGGGCAGCGCTTTTTTCTGTCAACGATCGGCGTGCGCTGTTGCTGCATCGCAGTCATTGACGCCTCAGCGACGGCTTAATCTCGAGGAGAGCTTTGACCCTCTCCTCATTTCTCCGAGTGAACTGGAAACGGAGATGCGCTGCAGCAGCCTCGAGAGGTTGCGATTTAACTGTGCACTTCATTATCATTATTTTTATCTTTTTAAGCTCCGCACTTGTTTATTCTCTTTTTTAAATGTTTACTTTTTCATTACATAATGCCGCCATGCTTGTGTACATCTCTACCGTTGAAAATTAAATTACTTTTGCATAATTTGAAATTCTAAAGAAAAATGCTAAATTAATATAATTTTTTACTTTAACATTGAATAATAAAAGTAGTTACTGCCGCGGTGGAACTTCAATTTCCGAAAAATCAACAGACCACTGCGTAATTTCCCATGAGAGTAAACATCTCGCGCGTCGAATATGTAATACAATGCGCGGGGCAAAAAAAGAAAAAAAATGTGCGAGGGTGCGCGGGGGAAAAAAATTTTTTTTTTGGTCGTCGAAAAGAACCAACAAGCGACTGCATTTTCCCACTTCATCCTCTGTGCCACTACCGCATCGCTAATTGCAAGAGCAAACACACACATACACATACGACGCGGAGAGGAGGAAGGCGTGCGCACACGTACGCGTCAATGACTGCGAGCTTCCTGCAAGACGTCGAGTACCATTGTTCAAGCCAACAATAATATGCGCACAGAGTAGCAGTGCCTGCTTTCCCAAGTAAAATTGGCAGTGAATAATGGCTTTCGATCGTTAAAAAAGTTGCTGACGAGACACGAAAAAAAACCCGATCACTTGCTTTTTGTAGCATGTTCAGTTGACGCTCATTAGCTATGGATACTTACAACTCTCGATTTCAATATTACAAAGTTGTCGGTCCATCGGGAAGTACTGCAGATTCATTGGACACGACGCTGTGATTGTTAATCTGGAAAATCACATATAAATGTTTGGTTATTTATCTTGCAGAAATTGTAAATGAATCATTTATTATTAGCATTTGTCATTTGTTGATCATAAGTTACTGTAAGATTTCTGTGGTTTTTATTTTATTCTCAAATCATGCAAGCAGACGATAGACAGTACTAGTCGACTGCATAATTACATATAAAACTAATTTGATTGTTGACCGTAAGGCAGAATCAGTGTAAAACTGAACATATAAGCCACAGGCATTGTTTCAATTACGAAATCCTCGAACGTAAATAATGCCTCGTGAAAATCGCGTAGAGGGCGCGTACGCGTTGTGCGCACCATGCACCGCCATCGAAATCCCCCGAAGCCAAACGCCACCGCTGAAATGCACGTAGTGGTATTAAGCGAGCGGCGCGCGAGGCTTGCATGCAAATCAATATTACCAGCGTATACGTAGTTTGAGGTGCCAGACTCTTGAGAGACAATCCAATTTTGGTGGTCCTCTCTGCAGCAATGTAATCTCGCTCATCATTATTTCGCTACCCCTCCCCTCCTGCCACCAGTGTAAATATATTCCGTGGAGCTAATGGCTGAGCACCGCGCGCGAACGACACACGTTGGGGGAAATAAGGGCTCTATTGGATTTTCACTGTGAAATTTCGTTACCGAGCGACGCTTGTATGTACATAGCCGTGTAGGATATGGCGATAAATTGAAATTTACGTGCGTTGGACCCCCGAGGGCTCAGTTAATTTTTCACAATTGTTCGCGATCGGCGCGTTTTGGTTGCAAGCCATAACAAATACTGCTTTCGCCGACGGGATGCGAACGTTTCGTCCGGATAAATGAAGAAAAGCATACCTTTCGCCGGGTGGCGTAACGAAACGCGACAAGTCGGTTGAAAATTGCGAAAAGAGAAAGAGCGAAATAATCGAGGCGGTCACTGATGAAACCCAGATAGAGGCGCGGAATCGCCTTCGCGCGCAGTCAAATTTACATTTGCGTCTCTCCTTATTTCAAACTTTATTTCTGCTGCGTAGTCGTGACCCCACGATACGCGGCTTTTCACCAAATCAGCATGTTATAAACTTTTCTCTGCATAATTCATCTCATCTCGTTGACAATATCGCCTAACTTCCTTTTTTTCAGCGGCTATATCTCGCGGTTATTAAAGTGGGAAATCGTGTTGATGAAATGATAAGAAAATGAAAGTTTAACCGTGAATAATTGTACCTGACTTTGTGAATGTATACCTGGTGAGAGTTTGGAAAGCTTCGTGCGAAGTATAACTCGTTAATTTCTGTTTTTGAATGAGAGAAACTTGGATTTTCTTTGCCTAACGATTTGTTATTGAAACTCCATTACTCGTAAAAGAGTTTTACCAAGTTTTGAAAGTTCGCGTCTTTTCGAATCCCGTATTTGTAGTACTTAATTGAATATATTTCATCCGAATGTTTGCCATTGATAAACTAATAAAACAAAAATCAACGAACGACCGGCGAATAAATATTCAAGCGATAAAAAGAACGTAAGCAAATCACATTCACGCACTGTGTCGAAAAATCTTCACGAAAAAAAAAGACAAGAATAACAAGGAAACTGTTGAACCAATCAAAAAGTTACACAAAGAATAGTCAGCAGCGTAAAGCTCTGATTCGAAAGGGGACAACATCGCTTACAAATACAAACCGAATTCGCTCGCTCGCTCGCTCGAGAGAGCAATCAAGGCTTGGCGTGCGTGGCGCGAAAGTGGTCTTGATTCGTGGCCTAGGCAGTTATACGGTGTGGTGTTTCCGGTCAATACCGAAATCAGTAACGAACTAGCGGCAGCGACGCCGCTCCCAATCAAACGATTTGCGGCGCTCAATCATCGTTTTTTGAATTGTTTTTTTTTTTTTGACCTCCGCGTACGACCTTTCTTGATTTGATTCATTCGTCCGTGCGGCGAGCTTTTTTCTCTTCTTTATTTGGTTGCTGGCATGTACCGAGCAAAGAAAAAAGCCTCTTGACATCTTCTCTCACTTCAAGACGTCGATACTACTTGACTGAGCGACTGGTCGACACTTATTGTTTGGCTTTGTTTGTGAGGTACGCGGACATCTAACTTTTACGATTGCACTCTTTTGAGTAGTTCTTTGTTCTAGAACTTGAAGAGTATATCGTGAATTTGGCTTTGCTAAACTACTTTAGTATCAGGATTTTTTTAATTTAATTTGGCAAAGGTAAGATGAGAGATTTTATTGCTATTATTTTAATGAGATTCATTTTATATACGTATTATCGATTAAGAAATGGTAAGTCGTTAGATTTGATGAAAGAAAAGATACAATGTTGACTGACAAGTTTGTAAAGGCTAGAGTTGATGAAAAGTACACACTGCAACTGACTTTTTTTAAATTAAAATTTAGTTCATTTTTTAATTATTGAACGTTGAAGCGAAGTCTAGATCACATATCTCCGTAGAGTGATCATAAAACAAATTCATCTCGCTTGCGCTCTCGGAGAGAAAACTCAATCACTTGTGCAAGCTTCGGGGCGCGTTCCCTAAAACTTTACGACTCCAATAAGCCAGGAAACGAAAGTCTAATTTTCCATCAAAAAGTCAAATTCCACAACGATAACTTTACTCCCCGTCTTATTTTTTTTTTTACGATCAGTACGCCTGCACTTTTGCACGTGTGCCAAATGAATGAAAAAAAAGGGGTCGATCTTGCTATCACGAGTCCAGAACTTTCGTGAATGGAGATAACTCACGTGAGTCGAGAGTCTTTGAGTTGCATCTAGTTAGTTTTTTATGTAAATTATTTTTGCAGTGATATGTCTGTTCAACATTTCGTTAAGATTCGACTTCTTGAATTTTGAAAAAAAGGAAATATTGTAAAATTACGTTAATTACCTGTGATTTTTATTTCTGAGAGTTGCAAATTCAAATGTTAACGCCTTTTCCAAAAAAGCGTAGCTTAATTGAACGGCTTGTTGAATGATTTCAAACGCGAACAAGCATGAGTAGCAAATAAACAGTTTTGCAAAAAAAAAGAAAAAGAGAGTTTACGAAAATGAAACTAGCATAAAGCTTAAAAGATTTACGTTCGTTACGTCGGGGATACAAAGACATGCAACAACGGCAGCATAAAAAACGTACCTTTCTGTTTATTTGCAACATAGTGGCTCGACTGATTGCGCAAAGCGATAGCTCTCTTTTTATTTTTAATCCTCTCGTTGCGCGTCGACATCGATGCACTCATGGATGAAACGACGACGATTATAATTATTTTTTTATATGTTTTAATCCTCGATGATAAAAGCGAGCTGGTTTTAAAAGAGAAAGTCAATTGCGATGAACTGACCATTAAGCGTGAAAGCTTTTGCTATTTCACTTTTTTTTAATGATTTAGCGATATCCAGGAAAAGTTTTATTATGCATGCAGCCCTTGATGTTTATTCCGAGTTTTTCGAAACTTTTATCAAATCGAAAGAAAAAAAATGTTTTCAATATCACTGCTCTGGCTTTTAACTCGCATATTTTTTCAATAACTACGATTGAAATTGAAAAGTTAGAAAACAAGTAAAAGACCTATGAAAGAGGAATACTCATCGACGATAACGACGATACTATGTCGCGCGTTGACTTAAAGCGCTTGCAGTGAGATTATTATCCCGTAGAAAACTGATAATCTTGTTATACTGTGCTCTCTTTTTCTCTCGTATTCTCCCGCTTCGACCTCTAACGTGCTTTTACCAAGAGCTCGACGGCTGCGAGGCGAATCTCTCGTTTCTTCGATTTCCTCTCAAAGAGTGATTTCTGTATTGGTGCTGTGGGGACGAAGAAGATTACGGGGAAATAGTGTAAGGAGGAGATTATAGTGAACGAGGTTAAGTGACACTCCAACACGTACAGTGCCGTAAATTTCTTGTTTATGAATTATCGTGGCTGCTTGGGGTTTTCCCGTTTGGTAACATCAATTTGTTAATGATCTCTCTTCATCGACGAGTTAAGTCTAATAATAGATTCGCTTTTTAAAATAAATTATCCGGTCTTTTGCTAATAACTATTTTTTTATCAGCAAGGTTAATTACTCGATAACTTCCACGTAAAGCGTTAATCCGTCTGTCAGATTCGCGTAAAATAAGAATAAATAAGACGAATAAGCTATTGACAAGACAATTTGATAATAAGCGTCTAATCACCAGATCATTCGCGCATCTAAACAGACAAAAGCTTGTCGAACAAAGCCAAGCGGTAACATGAGCCAGCTGCATAATTCCAACGGAACAATCGTAGCTGCAAACTCCCTGGTGTACGCGCGAGTGAAAGCATGGCAATTAACGTAACGTTACGCGCGGAGATTTACATATTCGACTGAGCTTTCGAACGCCAGCTAAACTGGTAGCAATTATTTCAACGTTTTGCGCGCGCCCTTTGTTGCGTGATCAGCGAGTATTTTGATCTTATGCACGCGAGAGAGAAGGAGAGAGGGAGTCGACGGATCACCCGTGTTAAGCTTAGATGTGCGAGGTTTGGAGAACTCGTGCGGTGAGGATTAGGGAATCGAAAGTGTGAATGATTCAACTGCGGTCTATCTAGATTATTGATGAGTTATGCTCGTGGGAAAGGATTCAAAATTTCACGGGATAAAAGAAGTGAAAGTATTGCGCAATTAATTGGTTATTGTTCGGCGGAGGAGCTACTGTTGTGAAGATGAATGAGTTACGAAGGTTTAATTGTTTTACTCTCTCTCTCTCTCTCTCTCTCTAGTTGCTTGAAATTGAGATAGTTTCGCCGAGGTATATGAAGAGCAGAGAATTAGAAGGGAATTTCCTTTTGCAAAGGGGTTTACAAGTGTTTCATTGCGAAGTTTTCGGAATGAAAGTTAGTCTCTTGGGCATTATAAATGATTTCATTTAAATTCACGAGTAGAGTCGTTGTCGAGCGAAAAATTTGGCATTACTTTGTGCATTTCAGGTGCGTAATTGAAGCGCGAGGCGCCCAAAAGTTTGCCGAATAAGCGGAAATTCGAATGCCATTGTAAAAATGAGATGACTCTCGCCGCATCGATCGCCAAATGAGCACCGCTTATCTCAACAGCGTAAGATCACGTCGAGGATTATTTATAGAAACAGTAGACAATTCCTCAAAGGCAGAGCGCCCTTAGTAATCCAATCGATAAGTAGCTTACAGCCTAACAATACAGATCAGACGCTAAGAAGCAGATATCGAATCGATCTGTCTAATGGTCGACGAACGTTATCCCAGAGCGCATTTGGATCAATTATCTCCTGCGATGGACAATGCCTCTGCGAACCGCTGCTGCTACCGAGTCTGGGCACGTTGCAGGTTGAATACGACCGCACTGTACCGGATGCCCAGCCAAAGAACGCCCACTTGGGGATTTCGCATCTTTTTTAGACTATCCGAGCGGCAGCGGAGAGACCAGTTGATTCAGACTGCAGACGTGTGAAATGCTTACTTGAAAAATAAAAAAATATTTGCTGAGAAGCTCGACGTAATCGACACGTTTCACGGCCGGAATAATTCAAACGGCCGCTACCAACTAGCTCGTACGTATGTCGCATCGCTTGCATTCCTTCTATCCGATATAATTCATTTTCTCTCATAAAAAACAGCCGGAGAGAAAGAGCGCCTTCGTTAAAAAGTTATTATATTTCTTAATCAAGCTAGCGCGCCACTAAATCATCATCGTAAAGCCGCACGATGAAACGAGCTAGAGGCGAGTCATAAACAAAGGACCGCCGGTATCACATCGGGAGGGGGAAGACGTTAAAAGAACGACGAGCTGCAATATTAACGAGCACTCGCCAGAGAGAGAGAGAGAGAGAGAGAGAGAGAGAGAGAGAGAGAGAGAGAGAGAGAGAGAGAGAGAGAGATGATGGACTCCGGGTGTCGTCACTGTCACATAAACGTTAATATACGTTGTGGTTGTGACACTCGCGCGGCACCGGAATATACGCGGCTAAAGTTTGATGAAAGCGCGCGCGGAGATTCGTCCTTCTCCCCTCCTTTTTTTTCTTTGTACGTGTGGATACATCCCAGCTTCGCCGGTAGCGCGGGTAATTATCCAAGGGCTTTTTCGAGTGTGGTGACCGAGAAGGTATAAAAGTAATTCAGACGTTTTACGTCTGCCACTGGCATTTGCGCTTTAGTTGACTATCTCGTGATTTTGCTTTTTACATCGTCTACTGTTTTTTTTTATGACGAATTATTTTATTTTATTTTCCATTAGTTCTGGTTGGATATAATTTTTTTGTTTCTTGACTTTAATGCCAGATACTTACTATATTCATCGTTTGTGTCTACTTTATTAAATTCACAGGAAATAAATAGGATTCCGACCAACGGCCCATTATATTGTTCTCTTTTACTTCTGATTGAGCAGCGATTGTTTGTTGATAAATTGATTAAAATTTCCACCGCTGTCATACGAACTTGTGATTAAAAAATCAATTATCTTTGCCAAAGGTTATTCGAAAATCATGAAATTGTAAAACCTCTACAAAAATTTTATTTGTCCATTGAAAATTTTTCAGGAAATTATTTCATCAATCAATCAACAAATAAAAAGGAGAAGAAAGAAAGAGAGTTGGGTTGACTTCATAAAACATACAGCATTCGATTCGCTGGTCGGCACGTAACAAAGCGAAAAATTCACTGTATTTGCATGTAAACAAAAGCGCAGCAGGAGTAAAAAGCAAATGGGGGAGGGGCTCGGACCGTTAAATAAATATAACGAGAGCGACTTGGCGGACATCCGTCCGGCGCAGAATTCGTTACAGTAGCAAGGCAACAAAGCTATCGAGGCAAAAGCCAGAGCGCGACTTGCGTATGCATGGAGCGCCTTCTCTCGCTTTCTCTCGTCTGCATATAGCTGGGGCGCGTTAATACGGGAATACTCGGGGGAGGAATGCCGGGTGTGTACTCTGGAACTTGCCGAAATACCTAGATCCTTGGCCCCTTCCACTCCGACCTCCGCAAGCCAGGAAATTGCGATTATTGGTATGTCGACGCTACTGTGTTCGCGAGTGCGCAGCGTGCGTATGTACGTGTGTACGGACGCAAGATTGCATTGTTTGTTTTGGACTTGTTTGCCGGTACAGTTTGACGAGGATTGAATTCAACGCGTGCGCATACGGCTTTCCTCCGAGCTTCCGCGTGAGGAATATGGATGATGCTACGGTAAATGGAACATCAATGCGAATTTCAAGTCAACGTAAAAACGAAATGCTCTTTAATAATTTTTGTGAGTTCCACAATTTCAAGAAAATCAACGTACTACGTTTTTATGATAAATAATCTGTAGAATTTTATAAAACTACAACGTTTAAAGTAAAAGTCTTTTCAAAAACCGAAATAGCAAACTTTAACTTCAAATACAGTTCACCGACCGCAAAACTTGATAACAAATAAATAAGAGCGTTAAGAGTGGTAAGTAACTAAAAATAGTTCGATCTTTCACGAAGAACAAACGGGTCACGCCAATAGAGACATCCTCATCGATATGGCTGCTAGTCGAACATTTCTTTCTCCCGGTAGTATAGCCGAACGCAGAGACAGGAAGAGGAAGCGTAGAAAACCCGCATGAAATTTATGGCTTTCCTGCGGCCGATTGGCCCCCGAAGATCGCCAGCTTCGCTCCGGAGACAAGCGATATTGTTACGTTCTGTCTTGTTCTCCCGCTGCGTCGCGCGGATCCAATGTTGCCCTCTTGTAGCTACCACGCTTAGCTTCTTCTTTTTTTCTTCTTCTTTTTCTTCACCCTTGCGCCAGATATGTGACGTGCTCGTGTACGCGCGGAACATTTTTTCCACCGAGTAAGGTCTTTTTACGCGTGTGCCAGTCGCAACCGAATGAACGAAAATGGAGTGATATTTACATTTCAACTCCAGTGGAAATTTTCCACGCGACTATCGTCGCTTTTTAATTCCCTTTCCGTCGAACTATAGATCTCCCCCAATCAAATTTTTCGAAAATAAGTTGCTGGTGTCTAAAAATTGTTTGCATGTGCCACGTTCATTCGATCTAATAGTGAGCGTATTCTTTCCTTCTTTCTTATTTTTTTATGCAGAGGATAGAGAAAGAGAAAAAAAAGAGGAACCCACGCGATATTTTCCCAATCTTTCATGGCTGACGTTTCCCGACGCGTGAAATTCTTTTTGTTCCTTTCGTCTACAGCGTATATTAATCGGATATTTTATCAATTCTCCATCAGCGTTCTTCTTCCAAACTGATGCTATCCAAATGTTCATTGCGTTTTCTAATGAACAGATAAAAATAAAGACAATTTTCTCGCGAGACGGTGAATGCCATGATTGATGAGAAGATGACTATATTTATCAGTGAAAACAAACTAGCGATTTTTTGTTAATTAATTATCTTACGCATCTTTTTTTCTTTGCAGCTTATGAGACTTTGGCATTTGTGACAACGTGTCATTTGCCAACGCGATACTTATTATTTTCCAAATTCATCGTGGGCTACGTATGCAGAGAATAAACACACACGAATTGTTGTTGACGATATTCCAGTATTATTTATTCGGTCATTAATCCTTCCGTAAAAGCAACGAAACAGCGCAAATTTCTTTTTCTCCACTAACTGACGTCGCAATTAAAAAACTATTAGAAGCGTCGCGCGCTCGCGTCACGAAAATATTAATTTTACGTGAATCAAGCTGTCGAAGCGACCTGTTAACTTGATATATTATCCAACGAGGTGGCTTTTTTTCTGACAGCTTCGTTTATTCTCGTAATATTTGACGAAATCGTTCGCGATCAATCGGTAGAATAAAAATTAAATCTGAAAATGCTCGGGCGAAACCGATCGAGCGATTTTAAAAAGAGGAGGAACACATCTATTGAGAAACGCGCTTATTGGAAAAGCGAGAATCCTTGGAAACTCGTCGAAAAGTGAAGAACGCTAGGTAATTTGTTTTTCCAAGCGAAGAAGTCCTTTATCCCCCAAGACGATCGAGTTTCTTTTTTTTTCTCTGCTCTCTGCTGCAGAGGCGCTCTCATACTTTCATTTGGTTTTCCGTTTACTAGTTTTCTCTATTTCTCATCCTTCTCAGCAGAGGAATGGTGCGCGTCCCGCAATTTGCTGCAGTCTCGCGACAGCCGTTCGATAGCAGTTAGAGAGATTGATTGGCTCGGTTATCTCTCTCTCTCTCCCACTCTCTCTCTCTCTCTCTCTCTCTCTCTCTTTCTCTTGGGTGGAGGTAGTGGCGACGGCGAGCGAGAGAGAGGAAAAATAGAGGGCATTAGGCAAACGACGTGGTGTTCTTTTTTTTTTCTTGTCAGATGGCTGTGCCGAAAGTGTGGCAATCCCAAACGAAAAATGCTTGCCGACGAAGGAGCAGAGAGAGGATGAGTGAGAGAGCTTTCACGAGAGCGTTTGTTTTTTATCTCGCAAAGCTTTTTCTTTTTTTTTCATCAAGAAGAAAGTCGTGATTAGTGTGTAATTAAAGTGACTAAAGGTCGATGTTATTATATCTTTAATTGGTTGATTGTTATTTTGATAATTATAGCTTTGCATTTATTAAAATGTGATTAAATGCGAAAGCCGAAAACTTCAATTTTCACTTCGTTGAGAAAAATACCTTTTTATGAATACATAAAATGATAATATCACTGTCGAAAAATCTTACCTTTTGTAATATGTTTGTGAACAAAAAGTTTTGGGGTCTTTCTTAAAGTAAGTTTATTAAACTAAAAGTAAGTATTGTGATATTTGTAATATTTGTCAGTTATTTCGTTTAGAATTAGATTTGCTCGAATTAAAAGAAAGGATGAAATTGAATCGCAATTTTCTCCTTCTCCGCTGATTTTTATATAAAATATTAAGCCCTTTCCTTCAAATAAATGTCCAAATTTATATATTTTAAAGCGAACTTACCGCATGCTGCGGGTAATGGTACCGCTGTGATGTATGCGAATGAACTCGTTACTGGTGGTTGCCACGTGAAAATAGGACTGCTTCTCATTGACGAAGAACGTGTCCGGCACCCAGATGTTTTTGATGAACTCCGAGCCAACGCTCAGCGTCTCGACACCTCGGCGTTCTTTGAACGCCAACCGTGGATCCGTCCAAAATTGTCGGAAGTAAAAATCCAGCGTGAAATCCTAATTGATCCAGCATAAATTTTGATTGATTAATCATAATGTTTGGTTTCCTCCAGTATGGATTTTCAAAGCTTGTTTTTCGAAACATATTTATTTTATTAGAGTTTCTGTATTTTGCTTATACTGAAGTTAATTTATAATCCACAATCCTTTACATTAGTATTTATACGCATATAGAATGTTCGCCAAAGATAATTTAAGATTAGATATGTTTCGTAAAACGAAATATTTACAAGTACAAATTTACATCATGCTTTCCACTCATATACACGTATTTCCAGTATTTATGCTGTTTTTTATTATAAAGTTATTCTTCCATTCAGATCACACAACTATTGTTTGAAAATTTAATGCTACGAAAAATGTAAAATAATTATTTATTGTCAGTTAACAATTTTGTATTACAAAACGTTATTCCTTATTTGAATAAAAATATACTAAACTTTACAAATTAAGTAGCTTTGAAGCAAACAAAGTATACAATCATACAATATAAATAAAACAAGGAATTGTCTCAGGAATTCCCTTGGGTGTCACTTTGGATTTGAATTTACTTTTTTTCTTGTTTTTGCTTTATTAGCAAGATATTCTCTCTCTTTGAAAGGAGAGTTTTCCTTTTGAGCGTAAGAGAAAAATAACAAAGTGTCCGTTTGTAAGCGGACGATTGTGGCACAGTTGAGCGACAACATATACAAGAAGAATACGAAGATATTTAAATAGTATTGCTTGCGTAAAATATACCAAAATAAATATACAGATAAAAGGGATGACAACTTGTATTGGTGGCACTCGATCAGATGACTGATTCGTAGCTAATCACTTTTTTGTTCTAGTATTCGGATTTGAAAATTCTCCTAAAAGAAAATGTCGAGCTAAATTTTTTAATTACGAAATTTTTCTGAATAACTCTGCTGTGAAAATTTTTGCACGATCGCAAAAAATAAAAATAGAATAAAATAATAATAAACGAGCTCCCAGGCTACTCAAGTTTACTGAGTCGATTTTACCATGGCGGCGGCGTTCCCTCGAGCGATTCGTTAAAATGCAAGTATATAGCCTCGATGCTACACGAGAGCTAGACTCTCGGAATCTAAGCCCCCTCTCCCTTTCAGTATAAATGGGAGGCACTCTCGTTCGATACTAATTCTTACGAGTCCTTTAATCGGCACTCGCGATAATTTTACTAGGGAAGAGAGAGAGAGAGAGAGAGCGAGAGAGAGGGAGAGAGAGAGAGAGAGAGAGAGAGAGAGAGAGAGAGAGACAGAGAGAGAGGAAAATTGAGGCCGTGTGCAACGAGGAAATGTGGAAATTCTAATGAATGCCGAAGAAGGATTAGAGGGTGAATTGTCGGCGAAAAATGTACATGAGAACGTTTTCTGAATTGTTAGGACTTACGTATATTCTTATAATCTTATTAATCCTACTAATACCGTCTAAGTTCAAACAGTAATTTCTTGTTAGAACTCAAAGTAATAATGATTGAATAAAGCGCGAATCCATAGTCCAAGTTTATGGATGAAAATTTCGAGTTTCATAATAAGCGGGCGGCATCGAAACTTAGATCTAGAAGAGGAAATGAAGGGGCAGAACGCGTCATCAATATTTTGAAAGCTCGAATCACTGAAGCTTGTCGTGAAAAGAGTATAAGGGTAAAAGTTTTAAAGCCACGACGAGCGTCAGCGGCGGCAATTATAGCGAGGAAAGAGGCACACAAAAAAAAGAATACAGAACGTTATGAGGTCTACGTGCTCGCTCAAGGCGCTTCACCGTCGCCGCCACTGGCTTATCGGCATGATTTGCGAGCCAACTTGAATTTAAAAAAATCCGATCTCTTTCAGGGTTGGCCATCTGTCATTTCTCTCTTCTTCGCCAGACTCATCATTTCACGTACCTATAGCGTTGGTTATTCTCTTCAAATGTGAATGCCAGGAGGGTATATTTAAACATTAAATCGAACTGATTGCGCTGGCATTATTCGTTAATTGTACGATTTAACAATCATTTTTTTCAAAGATTTGGTCTCGTAGTTGCGATTGATACTGGGATTGAAAAAGAGCTAGAGAAGAGAACCAATTGAGATTAAAAAACGGCAACGGTTCAGCCAAGTGAGAAGAGTAGCGAGAACTTGGCAATTTTCAAATCGGCGTCGTGCTGGTAGCGTTAGAAAACTTTCTCGGCACTATACTATTTTCCGTTTAAGAAGGGAGGGAAGAAGTATAACTCGTCGGGAGGAGCCATGCAAAAAATGACCCCATCAATCTCTCGGGACGGCGCGCGCGCAAGCGTTGCACCGAGCCAACGAACTTATACGAATCAATCGTTGCGCCGAATCGAGTGCCACGGAGCGCAAGTTCCTTCCCTTTTCTCTTCTTCTCTTATGTACATCTACAATGCATCATTTGCACAGAAGCAGTTACCAGTATTCGACTTTATTGCCAGACAATAATGACTCACAGAGAGACAGATTATCAACATAAAGAAATAAATAAAGTGATCAATAAGGGTCAAGAGCTCAGCTAACTTATTTAGCGAGTGTATACATCTATAGATATATAATTTGGTTTTGGTATAGAGTAACACCGACGATAATTGGTTCCGACCGTTTTTTCAGGTCTTTCTTTTAAATTCTGTATCCGTCAAGAGGAATTCAGCAAGAGGAAAAACATAACACGCACATTTCCAATTCATCGAGCAAAGAAGAGGTTTCTTTTGAACACATATAAATTTCATCTTCTAATTCCTCTCGGCGTTATATAGCGTGGGGTCGTGTTATCCCACGAATAGCATGTTATCATTATTTTCCTCTGGAAGATATTTTTTCGTTTTCGAGGAAAAGAGAGCTATAGATTCCTGCTCGGCAGAATAAAAGCACACGCACGCACACAACGGGAAAAAGAAAACAAACAAACGAACAAACAACGGGGAACTACACTTCCCGATATTTTATCACTTTTTTCTCCGGTTAAAAAATTGAAATAAGAAAACGAAAAGAACTTGGTCGTAGATTTAATTTGTAGGAGAAACGTGTTTGTCTGCGTTGGACATGACACTCGTGCAGCATGCTTGAACAACACACATGGTATGAGGACCGAGTCTCTCTCTCTCTCTCTCTCTCTCTCTCTCTCTCTCTCTCTCTCTCTCTCTCTCTCTCTCTCTCTCTCTCTCTCTCTCTGACAAGCATGCACCCAGGAAATGTATACCTTGGACTGTCTGTGTACCTGGTGCTTGTGTGATTAAGCATAAGTTACGAGCTTCTCTGCGCGTCTGTGTCCGAGTGTGTTTATATATAGCGCAATCATTACATAAATGCTCTTTCTCGCAAAGGATGGATAATGATGTGTAATCAGAAGACATACATGCACAAACAAAATACTAAGTTTTCGCGTAGTTCATCTGCAGGAGAATCACATGAATAATTCAATCGATCGATCAACAATCGATGTATTTAATTAGTCAATTAACGAGATGCATCATTACGCTGGACAGTCATCCCTTTGATATAGATTGCGGCACGAGCTGTCCGTACATTTGCACGCGTGAAGTCAAGTTGTATACATGTATAGAGACGTGTGCATAGACGAATGATCTCTGTGAACTTCGTCTTGAGTTTCCGAGGGATGTACGCGCGTATGTTGCGCGTTAATATACGAGCCAACGTGTCAACGGCTGCCTCGGTTACAACATATCTTTGCCAGATATGTTTATTTCTAAGAGAATCTTGCTGCTATGAACTTGGAATTTCGAATTAATATTATTCCAAATTATCAGTCGTACTACGTCATTCAAAGCGGAATCCTCAAGTTACATCTGTTGACACTTAAGCTCGTTATAACGTCGAATCGTATATACAATTTGCTTCCAATTAATATTCTGATCTAAGCTTTCAATGCGTATATATATGTGAAGGGTAAGCTGAGACTGCGTGTATACTGTCTACGCAGTCAAATGAAACTACTCGTTGTGGTAAATGTAATATGCAGGGAGTTGATGTATACTAACGTTTATGCTGCATATAGATACATAAAGCACAAATAGTAATTCTAATGCTCGATACCCGCTAAACCTGTATAATTTTCATTTGCATTGAATTAAAAAGACAGTTGAAATTGACCAATTCGATTGCCTTGACTAAAATTACTTGCAAAGGCTCTAAATATTCAGTACCATAATTTCATGTTAATTTTGGTGACACAATTGGACATTCTCTTTCATCCTGAAATTCTCGCTCACGGCATATCAAATTTCAGCTGGAAATTATATCCCCATCTCTCACCTTGCATTACCTAGATTATCATCGCGCGCAAGCTCCCCCCCCCCCCCTACCCTCCATCACTAATAAACTTCACACGCTTCGTCTCTTCTTCAAAGGCTTCAAGCGTCCAAGAGAGGGAAAGCGACGCGTCGGGAAATCGCGTGTGCATATTATACCGTCGACGCTTCGTCAACGTCGTCGTCGTCATCTTCTTTCTGTTTCACTCGTGAATTTCGTTTCTTTTCGCAAGCTGATCTTTTCATTTTCCTTCATTTTCTCTTCGTAGCGTTTCGCAACTTGCGAAGGTTAGATGTAAGGTAGTTAATTGGCGATGGTTGATATTACATGTTTCATCGAGATGTAGATTGTTTTGTTAGTTTAGTATGGCTTTTTTATGAGAACTTACTTTATTGAACATTACATTACAGAATTTATGTCTTTTTTATCTTTTACTATGTATAATTCATATCTTAAAAAAATTCGTTATTTACTGAACAATTAAATCGGCGTAAATTTCTTCTTTTAAGTATTTCTTCTTTTTTCTTGTGTTATTCTTTTCAAATGTACAAAACTTTGTCAGTACATATCGCTACTGTTTTCGTAAAAATGAACTCTAAGAAAAAGTATCCAAACCTTACAAGCGTACAAGGATAATTTACTCGTTTAGTACAAAAAAGTTTTATTGACTCTCAACAAAAAACATTTTCAATTTAAAGCTCTCGATTTTTAGCTAACCACAGCAGAGATTCCCGAAGTGATCAGTAAAGAATTTCCAAAAACTCGAGCGAGAGTCAAGAAGAAGAAGAACTGCGCGCGCAGTGGCTAATCGAATATCCCGCGAAAATTCCATGAAATCTTGAGGTCGAGTCACCACGTGCAGCTGTTCGCATTCCACTCTACGTGTCGGTATATAGAGAGGTGTGCGAGTGAGAGTGCTGGGAGGGGGGGGGGGGGCTTTATCTCTATATCTTCGGTTTTCTCCAAAAGCTTTTTGTCCGAGTTAAAAGTGCCACTTCTGAAGATCTTTCTTTTCGCGTGTATTCTCCCCGTACCCCGCTATATTCCAAATTCTAGTCTATATCTTCTTCTCCAGCTCTTCCATCTTGACTTTTTTTCTAATTTTCCATTGCTTGTTTTTACCTCTAACATCAGTTATGTGTCAAATGCGTTTGCGACACGAAATTATTCGATAAGAGTTATTAAATTGGCAAAACGTAGGACTGCGTTTCCGAGCAATCTGAATATTTTTTCGCATCCGTAACAACGTAAAATTGCCTTGAGCAACGCACTCACTTATCCATTATCATCCGCGCATCTCTCATTAAACTACTACCTCTATACTTTGCATGTTATGCATTGAAAATTCGATCCGCACGCGAATCATGAATTATTACGCGCTTGCGTGAAAAAAGAACGATCCAATTACCGCTTTTAACGCAACGCGACTAGCTGCCGTATCGCACTATAGCGCCCAGATACGTTCACAAGTAAGCGACAAAATTACTATTATTATTATTATTATTATTATTATTATTATTATTATTATTATTATTATTATTATTGTTATTATTATTATTAATATTATTATTTATTTTTCTTCGATTTTTCTTTTATTTCATCCACTAGAGAACTTTTTCCAATGAGTAACACGAGTGTGTTTGAACGTAGCGGCGCAGCTTTAGTGATATAAGCTTATGCTACGGAAGCGATTTCTCTTTGACGGCACGCGGCGACGTTCTTGACTTTCTCGAGGGTCTCTTTAAGCTTTATTCTCGTCGATGAAATCGAGACGGTTACCGCGCGTGCTTTTGCGCGAGGTAGTGGCTGTACATATATCGTTTTTGATGGATTATTCGTTTGCCTATGATTTTTCCATTTCGAGTTATTCAGGACTCTCCCTCTCTCTTTGCCTGACGGTTATCGATGACAAATTGTATAATGTTACCAGCATTGATATACTCACGTGGTCACTTTTGTGTACATCAATAAGTTGCATTTCCACAAAATAAAATGGCCATTCTATTTGTGTCTCTGATTCAACGCAGTGAAATAACTCCCACTCGGACCAGAAGTGTTAAAGTCAGTTGGCGCTTAGAAATTATTTGGAAAGAGAGGAACATAAATAGAGGATACACGAGCGAGAGGAAGCAGTGGTACGAAGGCAAGTGTGCACGTCTGAAGTAACGCGCCGAGGCGACACAGTGTCCACATTGAGAGCAGGGCAGCTGTAGATAGCGACCGTGTCTTCTCGACACGCGTCTCTGCAACTAATGCCTCGAGGTCTTTCCCTCTTCGACGATACTTCAGTAGCACACTAGATTGCTAACTTCCGTAAAGCGCTACGATTTTACTGTTGTAACAGACAAGAGAGATACGCGGAAGTTCTTCAGATGTTTCCAGTGCGTTTGATCCTTAGCACTCGACGGAGTATGCAGGCTGCACATTAACTAATTAGGTGGACCGAGCAAGTGCGTGCAGTCGAAGGACGAGGTTTCGCTCGGCATCAAAGTCATCTTTGACAAGCTTTAACAATTACATGAGTTGCAAGCTCTTCCACAAAGCACAAGATAGTTGCTTTGTCAGACGACGAATGAGAGGCAGTTATTAGGCTGCAGGATGCTGCCTCGTCGATGTCATGTTGATTTCGTGCGAGGAATATGCATCTTAAGCAGCGTGGCAATCAGAAGTTACGTAAAAATTGTATGAGCTTTTTCGTATTGAAAGTATAAACAATCTTTTCAAATTGTTCATTGTCAAAATTTAAAAGATCGGATGAGTAGCAGTAAATTGGTTCAGATCGAAAACACAAAAAGATAATAATAAATAAAAGGAAGTGTACCAACACGTTCTAAGACTAAATCTTCGAGTAAGCTCGTAGATGACCTGATAACGGGCTCGCACGTTTTCGTTATGGATGACTTTGCGGATGAATTAAGGAAGGAAAAGATATGTTTTTGTTGGTCTTTAGGCAGCTTTGTTGCAATTGTAATTTCGAGGAGTTATACGTCCAATGATGTTGCTGCTGAATTCGTTTGAATCGATTGCATAATTTATCTGATTTGAATATTAATCTTCGTGTTGTTCGATTGATATTTATAAGTAATTTTAGTGTACACCATCAAAAATGTATGTTCATGTCTGACTTTTTCTACTCGCATTTATATTAATTACTTCTATAGTATTTCAACTAAATTTCAAAGACACTGACAAATAAAAGTTATTATGTATTTACTGATTAATATTCATAACCAGTTGTTCCAAACTTTACTCTATTTCTTATTACTTCCATGTTTCCTTCTTTTCCGTTTGTGAGAAACTCACACAAACCACTTGTCACTCACTCGAACTTTAATAATTCAAATACCTTTCTCTTTCTTTCTATCTCTTTCTTTCTCGCGGACGTTGCCGAAATTCCAACGCACCAGAAAAGAAGGATCCTCTAGACTGAAAATCCGGTGCGCGTTCTTCGTCCAAAATCCATTGAGCCCTTGTCCTCTAGTTCCAGAGTGAAGCAGCACGCTTAGACGATAAATTCATTCGTTTCTTTTACCCTTTCTCATCCTGTGCGAAAGGGTCCAGCTGTGCTTTAGTCGTGGGTCTGGCCTGTTTGGCGCAACTCCAGCTGCGCAGTGCGGCCCTTGCGTGCACACATTCCTGCTTTACTTGCATTATCATACGAGAGCGTTTTTTTTATTCTTTGTTCTTTCCTTGTTGCGCACGAATGCTCTCTACAACGACCCTCGTCGATTCTTTAATTGCTTGCGAGTGAGAGTAACAGAGTTTAGCTTCTCTCCATTTTTTTTTAGTCTAAGTGACCGTAGTAACTTTTGAAAGTGGGACTGTCAAGTTTTTTTTGCGATTTTTAGCAGGGAATAAACCGACATTATAAAAAATGTAACTACAATGATTAGAAGAAAAGTTAGATCAACGACAGTCAAAGTATTTTAAAATTCATTCTGTTTAGATGAGTTTGAAGTTTACGCACAGTAGAGTAACTCCGTATTTGATCAGGCAAAGTCATTTTTTATTTTAAGCGATTTATTATAAAAAAATGTTCTTTTATAAACGTCGCGATAATAAAAAGAATGGACAGTTGATTATTTTTGAATGAATACTCGGAAAACATCGAAGTATATCCAAATCAAAAGTGGATCTTGACATTGTCTGATTTTGGTATTCAAACTCAGAGGCGGTTATCGCAAAACCAGCTGGATATATCTCACGGGATAAAAACCGTCTGTCAAAGGCTCGAAGTGGCTGCTGCTGCTTTCGAGGATCATGCGCGCGTTTTCTTGCGGGCGGGCAGGCACTCGATCTCTGAAGTGGCGGCAAAGGATCTGCGGCAAAAGGTCTCGATAAACTATTTATTTTCCGTGTCAGCGAGAATCGCTTCGTGATTCAGCGTCTTTTTTTCTTCTTTTGCTCTCGTCCTCGACTTTATGCATACATCTGAACCGCAGCGGAGATTCAGGAAGGAAATAATCCGCAAATGAGTTCTCTGGCAACGACGCGTGGAAAAGCTCTCGCGTTGCGTTAGCTTATTTGCAAAAAGCGACTCTAAATGCTACCGGACGAGGGAATTTATGTTTGCGAATTTATATACATTGCACGCAATTTTTGCGCTCCTTAACAATGCAAGTCTTATCTTAAGTTAAGCGCCGAGTATTAAGGAGAAATATCGCTATCTCTCTCTCTCTTTCTCTCTTTCTTATATACCCGGTTGCTCTTTTTCTCTTTGCTGGCAACACGAGGCAATAACTCCACACGAGATTTTCGCTGCTGCTCTCAAATGGACGACATACAGCAAGCAAAAAGGCCGCATGACTTGCGCGTGAGAGCAGATCGTTAAGTTTGTTTAAAGTGCCTTGTTCAAATGGAAGGCGCCCTTTCTTAATGGCTTTCTCTATATCTTCTTCTTCGCGACAAAAAGTAAGAAATCGCAAGCACAGACAGAAAGACACGAACAGTGAAATTCTGCATGAATACAAGAGAGTCGCGTCTCTTGCTCGATCTCTCCAGCGCTACATCTCTTTCGGCTTTGCTTTTTTTTCTGTAGGAAGTGCGACGCTGTGCAAATTTTCTCTTTTTTTTGCTGTTCTTTAAGTTAATCAGTATAATTTGTTAAGTCACTTATGGTGAAACGTTATCATTTACTTGAATGACAGTCGAGTATAAAATTTTCATTCTATAATTGAAATTTCTTTTCTAACTTTCATTCTTCTACTCTCAGCTCAGTTAAAACCAAACAGCAATATAATTTCCTGGAGATTTTTCACAGTCACAGTGCGCGTACACTCCATTCACGGTGTGAAAAAAGCATCTTGAGATTAAAGTAGGACTAGGCGGTATAATCAGGAAGGGTGAGGAGAGGAAAAGAGAGAGACGGCGGTCGAGTGATCGATGGCTTTCCCAAAGCGTCTTTGCCAAAAAGTTCACCCTACGGCGTCATATTACACGCATGTATATGTATGTATATGCGTGCTTGCGTGCGCACATTTGTGTGTGCGTGCAATATGTATGCAAGCGAAAATCGCCGCGTTTAACGCTGGGATCCCCTTTACTATATGTATGCCATCGCGGATTTTCTGTTTTTATAGATAGTCGTAAAAGTTATATTTTGTTGTTGTTGACGTTATCACCACTGAGGGTAAATTACGACTCACGATATAAAGTTGTTGGCTTTAGATATGTGTCACCTAATGATGCTGAATTATGGGTCAGCGTAGCAATCGAATTGGTATGCGTCATTGTCATAAAGATTCGCTTCCTTAAATTATCTTCGTTTCAAGAGGAGTACCAACAAAGAGTCTCGGAAAGAGGTGAACTCTCTTACACTCCCCAGGTGTAGCGGTTGCGAGCAAGTGATTCGAACAAGAAAGACCTCCTTAACTTCTCACGCACGTAGCTCGTAAAAATAAAGAAGGCGCTTAAAACTTCTCTCTTTCGTTCAGGAGGCATCGAGTGATCTAAGTTGCTTTTCCTCGTCTTCTTACTTCCTCCAGTCAAAAAGCATTTATTTACAAAAGCATCTCAAGCAGGTAGGGAAAAGCGATCAATATCGGTGTTTTTCGTTTCTTTTTAAATAAAAAGGAAATGAAAGCGATGTAGTACGCGTACACACAAGAGTTAAGAAGAAAAATCGCACATACACAGACAGATAAACAAACAAAAATACGTACATCAACGTTATGATCATTCAGGCGAAGCACGCGCATGACACGACATAGCAGGACACACTGCACGCACACTGACAATGATATCGACAATGGCTTTTTGCGATATTTTTAGTTTTCAATGAATTTTGAGATTATATTCAATTCAATTACTTCGTTCTGCCAATAATCTTTGCAGACTCTCCTTCTAAGAATTTTTCGAATTCAACTTTTGTGCTTCTTTTCGCAAGGATCAGGACTCAATCATTGTGATGTCGCTGGGAAATACGAGGCAAAGGATCTTGTCTAAGATATGGTAGGCAGTCACTCGGAAAATTATTTACAGCAATTAAATTTGTATAGGGCTTATTGTACGGGGAGTGACGAATACCTTACTACTGGTATTCGCATTAATAATTGAATGTTAGTGGAGCACAATATGTATTACAAAGATTTTCATGTGTGCACACTGATGAGACAGAAAAGTAGATACATAAAAGTAAGGATATAGCGCAAATAAAATTTGAAGACTGCCTGCGATCTCAGTTCAGATAAGCAGGGAATGCAGAATAATAATCATAATATACCGCAACAGAGCAAGAACAGGGTAATAATATATAATAAATTCTTCTAAATAAAATATAAATGTACAGTATGTGTATATATATATATCCGTTAAATTGATTTTATTCGACTATTAACGCGCGAGTCACGTTCCAGGTGACAGTATGTATCGACTTGATTTGGTTTCCGCACAGGGCTCAACACCTGGGGTCCAGTCTCGTACATTCAGCTTTAAAAAATTGAATATGCAATGTTTGTGCAACTCGAACGACTGACAGAATAACGAACGAGCCAAAGAATTGCCTTAGAAAAGCAAAATTCGGATAGAACAAATATTGATTTGAGAGCGAATATTATGCCCCGTTGTGTGTTTGAATAATTCGATTGAGTAGATACCAGTACAAAGTGTTCTTATAATACTTCTCGTCTCCTTCTGTAATAGCTGCTTTATGTTGACTTTTCATATAAATGTATAATTAACGAGGAATTTACATCATTATCACTAGAAAAATAAAAGGTTTAGTGGAAAAGCAGGGTAAGGCAGATTATAAAAGAAAGAGAAAAAAAAGAGTGTATTTGAAGAACTATAATAAATAAAAAAAATGCTTTGAAATAATCAGAATTCTTCGCTCGTCTTAATTAATCATGCCAGTGAATTCTTTTGTTCTCCGAGTCTATTAATATTTATAAGGATAGAAAGAACGAAAGATTTTTTTTCCTCTCTCGCTCTCTCACTCGTACGGTTCAAGTACGTCACGCGAACTTTTAAAATACAGGGCAACTCGCTGACTTTTCCCTATGTCTCGTCGCAAAATGCATTGCCCGTACAAACACACATGGAGGACGAAAAAAAACCGCCAACATTTCTTTTTTCTCGTCGTTGCGGCACGAGAATGCAGACATTTGGTTCAATTTAAACCTGAATGTACCAGCCGGAGCAATTGGTATAATATACGTATACGTAATATGCATATGCTTACAGATAAGTCGAGTAACTACTGTTTTTGAGATACGTGTTTAAACCAATAGTTTTTTTTTGGTCTTTACTTGTGACAGTGTATTTTGTTAAAACGTGTGAGAGTTTTTTTCTTTTATTTGCTTGTTATATCATCGTGCGTCCTGCAAAGCTCGTCTCATAAATCCACAGAAAAAATGACGTCATTTTTCGAAGCCACGGAAAATTATAAAAGGAGAGTGTCTTAATACCTCGAGCCATTTCCTCGGTGGAGCCACAATTTATCAAGAGTGGGCGTAGTGTCAAAAGAAAAATATTCAAGCGCCACGGCAGTAAATTTAATATTAAACCGCAATTAAACTGAATGGGCGCGAGTCTCGTATTTCCAACGTACATCGCGTCGTAAAACTGTTAAAAGCCGAGCGCTTATGCCGCAATTACGTGTCGATATATCGTAAAAGCGGACAGTGCCGTAAAGTTAACCGACTACTATACGATTTCTCAATCGTCGACGAGCTGAAAGTTTTTTGTTTGCGCACGACGAGCTTTACCGGATCGGACCATGCACAAAAGAGCAAAACATCATACACGTGAAGGTGTGTGACACATCGCAATTAGCCCAAAAAAATATTCATAGCAATGGCCTAGCAACCACAAGTTTATAATACTTTCATGTGTTGTAAACAACGACATGTATACATATTCTTTGGTGGAGCGACAAAAAGAAAAAAACGAAAGAATTATTTTCAATCGTAATAGTACATATGTAATAAACGTAGCTAATATATAGCGATGACTGCGGAACGTAGCAAGGTTCCCTTGTATGACAGTTTTTTTCAGCCAACCAAACAGCTGTGAGAGACGAGCTAAAAATAATATAGTTAGTATATGATTTCATACACAGACATATCATGTAAATATACATAAATAACAGCACTGCAGAAGAAATTTATTAGTGCACGCCGTGTATTCGTAATGTAATGCTTCTGTAAGTGAGGGAGAGAGGCGACTGCGATTCTTCTTTTCATTTTCGCTCGAAATATGCTTGCATTTACATACGGACGCGCGCGCGAGGGGAAGAGGGAAAGCGCTGGGCTCAAGCGGTTGCTTGTCTTGTCGTGTTACCTCTTTTTCCTTTTTTTACCCCGCCTGCTATTCCCATTGTGCGCGCACGAGCAATTTGCGAGTGTTACGTTCGATCCAATAAGGAAACGGAGATGGAGAAAAAAGACGAGTTGAAGGGCTAGGCTGAAACGAGCTTGGCACGAGTTTTTGTGTCGCGTAAGGACACTTTGTCAGGGAGGCGGATGTTCATAAAAAAAGAAAAAAAAGAAAAAAAAAAAGAAAAAAAGGAAAGTTTCTGGTGGTGATGTTTTTCAGGATCTCTCTGCTTGTTTGTTGGCCTTTTTTCGAATGCATTTTTATTTTTAATATTCAATGTTCTTTGTGCATGCGACAGCTTTACAAACGAAAAATAACTCGAAACGTCACGCCGTCGGTAAAGTGTGTTACGAAATAATTTTTACCTTGATTTCGTTCGACTTTGTCGGAATACTACGTAAAATAAGTGCACAACATCAAAATACGTCCATCAATAATAAAGAAGAACATACGGACGGCACGACACACCACAGAAAACTATGTATCATTACACCGATGACAAAGAGAGACGAAAACAAAAGCGTCTGTATGCGCCGAGCGCTGCATTTATCAGACAAGCACGATTAACCTGTGAGAGTCGAGCGGAGTCGCGCCGACAGGCAGACCAACAATGCCAAATTTAGCGCGCGATCAGCATTACAGAGCCGGTATACATCAGTCACAAGTCAATTCAACCAAAAAGCCTTTTGCTCAGCGGAAGGATTTTGGATGGAAGGGGGCAGGAAGAGGCGTCAACGAACAGCAGAGTTCGTCGCGGAAGTTGCCAACGATGTTGCACGCGGGCATAGGGAGAGGAAGTCGATCGTTCGTGTGTGGTGTTTTGGACATGAAAATCGAGCCATCAAGGGAGGAACGTCGGATATCAATTCTCCGTCATTCCGCTGATATATGAAGCCGTGAAACTATCATCGAACTTGACATCGAAGAAAAACGAGTAATCAGAAATCAGCGCTTTATCCCTCGAAGACTCTTGTCTCTTATCGTATACGTGCGGATTGAGATATCATTATCGTTTGTCATTTTATCAGAAAAAGATAGAGGGACAGAAATAGGGAGATGTATTCCGCCAGGAAAACATATGTCAACGTTCCTCCTGTTTTTGTTCATGAAGGTATAGAGTTTTTCTTGAACTGGTGTGTCTTGTGTAAGCGTTTTCTGCTCTATGTGTCATCCTGCATGTGAGTACTCTTACTGTGATAAGTGCGTTGGTTTTTCATTTTTTCATTGATGGATTGTGATTTTACGATATAGTATTAAATCGAAGTTTGATACAGAATTAAAATTTTTTGTGTAATTGAACTACGTTTTCAAAATGACTCTTGGTATAAATGCTGCGAAAGAATTGAAATATTAACTCTGATTACGGCATTACGTCATTATTTGGTCAATTAATGCCTATCTATTTATCAATTTATAGATTATGATTCGATTTTTCAGGCAATTAGGATGGACATTGATATTAACAATTATTTGTAATTGTCAACGATTAGGCTGACGATCAAACGAAAATTGACCAAAAATTCAATCAGTATTAATACTCATTTCCCTCTGGAAACACAGCAAATAATGTAGACATTGCACTATTAAGCTGCTTTTATAAAATAGTTTAATAGACAAAACGCAGAAAATTGACTGCCTTTCCAGTGGCAATGAATGTCAATGAAAATTGGCATTATGCAAAAACGCAAAATAAAAAAGAAACAATAGTCTCGCAAGAATATTTCGAGAGAGGCAATGGAGCGACAGTCGTGAAAGAAAAACGCAACAAAGACAAATGTACAAGAGTAAATAACAGATCATAATGACACAACAGTATTCTATATACACATGAGAGCGAGCTGAAGAAGTAGTGAACGTTTGTGTAAATGAATTTTATTGTGACACTGTACCATCAACACCTCGGACACGGAACTGATGCTGAGGACATACATAGTGACACCAACCTCCACCGGTGGACCTGAAATCATCAAACAAACCAAAGCTCCTTGGTGATCCTCGATCTGATACTTTTTCCACGTCATTTTTGGCTTGGACCATCGACACATATCGAAGGCTTTTTTCCTATTTTTCTCTCGGCTTCACCTTTGTTACACACCCAACGATTTATGTATTTCTCTAAACTTTTTCTTATTTTTTATTTGTGATTACAATGCGCAAGTGCGTTCACTCGGGCGTGCGTACATTTCCTTCATGTTTTAATATTCATAGTGGAATTGTCATTTTTCCATTGTATATTCATGTAATGAGCTGTTGACGAAATTTTCAAAAAGTTTCTCATTATTTACCGTAATTTTTCAAAAAACGAAACCTCTCTTCAAATAAATACTTAGAAGCCTTCACATTGAATTACATTCATTCATAAAATAGTAAAATTTATATGTGAGACAGAAAAAAAATCGTCAAGCTCATACGTTTTCATAAAACCCATTGATAAAATGATCGTGAGTATTTTCAAAACGAACAAAATAAATACCCCGTATGTACACTACCGGCAATGTATTCTGTACAAAGGTTTTGAATTTGACTCTTCAAGTCAAAATAAATATAGGTTCCGACAATCCTTGATAATATAAAATGAATGGTTTATCGAAAAAGAAATAAAATTTGTAACAAAACTTAATCCTTTGTTACCAATTCTTTTGCGGGGTAAGTGAGGCGCTTTCGCTCATGACAATTGAGAGGGAAGAATGAGGGGAGGCTGATAAATAAATTATACACAGACAAGAACCAAATCTCACTTACAACCTATTATTATTAATAATCATTCACACTGAACAAACGCGCGCATAACATAATCTAAATTACCGACTAACAAACTAAAAATCGAACAATAAACTGCTTAAGATAATCGCAACTGAACATTTCACATTTCACTAATACCAAATCGCACACTTAACCTATTACAAACTTACTTAAAACTACGCGGACTAAGACCGGGAAATTGCCCGGCACGTGGGCGCCTGGACAATTCACCGGTCGCAACTTATATCACTACAAATTAACCTTAGCGCGAACCTTCAGATAGCCGGCACGTGAGTGCCAGGCTATCTCTTTCACCGCGCACCGGTCGTCGCATCAACAGAGAGAGAGAGTGTAGAGGGAAAGAGGAAAAGGAAGACTTGACCTTTTTTTTTTCTTGTTCCTTGCAACGTCGAGAATCCTGGGCGATGTGCTGCCGCAGGACGTACCGGCCGTCGTCGCTGGTCAGATCGTCGCTACCCGCTGTCGCTGACCAGGTCTCCGTCGGTGGCGTTGATTCTCTTGGCAGGTGGGCTGGCTGTTGTTGCTGGCAAAGCCGCTGCCGGTAGGGTTAATCGTCCTTCCTTCCGGCTATCCCAAACTGCTCTCTCTGCTGGGCTCGGACTTCCGCACTCTAGCAAGACTAGGCTTAGACTCCCTCACTCTCGTAAGGCTCGGCTGCGACTCTCTCACGCACTAATTCTTGCACGCCTCTTGCAGTCGCTCTGCGGCGCTCGCTCCTCTCCCTACCTTGACCTATTAGTTAGGCGGCACGCGACGCGTCGCTTATCGGTCACGCGTTGCGCGCCTGCCAATCCCTGCATAGGCCTAATACTCTCTTTCTCTCTCTCTCTTTCTCTCACTCTCTCTCCGCGCTCTTCAACTTTTCTTGCGCTCAACTGCGCTGGCTCGTCCTTGGCGCTGAAACAAAAGACCAAGTGTTAGGCGCATACTTAAATGCGCCCAACGTTGGCCACCACGCTTAGCCGAGTGGGGGAGGGAGAAACGCGGACGAGAGACGGGCAAACGGCCTGCTCTCGTCACAAATTTCATATTTATTAATTCAAATCTATTCATTTACAATATAATGTTAAATACAGTACAAATGGATTAATTGTTTCATGAATTAATAGTATTTATTTAAAAATAGCAGCAATAATAATAATGACAATAAAAAATTACATATTATATTATAAATAAAAATATGTAATTTTTATTTAAAAATATACTAAAACTTCAAAGACATGTATGTTTTAATAAATCTGCCAAGTATTATGAATTAAAATTTAATTCATATTGCATTTTTGAGCTTTGACTTTTATTTTTAATCAATATTTATATCAAGACTAAATATTTTATTCAAATTTTAATTAAATATTGGAAGCTACTAAGCTTTAATAACATAGAAACCATTAGTATGATTTTGATTGCCCCTCACAGAGGTAATACGTATACCTTCAGTTTTCGTTTATCTTAGTATTTCTTTCACAATAAACTAAGTACCGCCTTAGTATTGAGAAAATAGAAATATATTTATTATATACAATTAAATTACTAAGATATAAATATACTGTAAAATCATGATTTTCATAATTATTATATGATAACTCATATCTTCAATCAATAATCAGTAATTAATTGGAATTCCCCTTGCATTGATTAGACCGCAAGTCTTCTAGTCATGGAATTTGTAAAGGTACTAAAATAATTTGGTAGGATTTCTTCCATAGTAATAAGTAAGTTATGAATAAAATATTACTGTCCTTACTTAGATATTCATATATATCAATAAAATTTTGATTCATAATAATATTTATTCATAATAAAACAACGTGTCTTATGTTGAAGTTTTAGTATATTTTTAAGTAAACATTTCAGACTTCAATATGTAATATAATATATAATTTTTTTTTGCCATTGTTATTATGATTGTTGCTATTGTTAAATTAATATTATTTATCCATAAAATAATTAATCAATAAATTTTTATTAATAAATATTAAATTTCATTTTTTTTGTGATCAACCACTTATTACATATTACTAAGAATTGTCGGTAAATTTGGAATTTGCATTTATTTTGACTTGAGTAGTCAAATGCAAAACGTTTGTACAGAATGCATTGCCGATGGGTGTACATATAGACGTAGTACAGTTAGAACCACGCGAAACCAGGTTGTAAAGTTTTTTCTCTTTGCAAGTAATATACATACACACAAATGCTTTCGATTCAGAATAATAACGGCCTCGATTCACGCGAATCGTCGCACGCACGGGCGAGCGAACGAACGTTGTGCCGCGTAAAAGGCTGATGGTCGTATATATATAAATATATATATGTATATGTTTATGCTATTTATAAATGTATATATATATATGTCTATACATATATAAGTGCACGCGCATGTCAGTCGTCGATAAAAATAATGAGATATAGACAAACATTATAAGAGAAAAGAGATGCCGTCATTTATGCGCATGAGCCATATTATTTTTCCACACACGCACTCACGCATACACGCACGCTGCGAAATATATATAAGAATATGGTGGTATTATAATCTGGATTTATTTATTGTGAGTGAGCCTCGGATACCCTGCACGGAACCAAATCAAACAGCAGGACTCGTAGCCCTGTTGTATTGCCGTTTTTCTTTTAATTTTCTCTCTCTATTTTTTCGCATCTATATGTCTGCAAATAATATGTGTGTAACTATGCACACGTATTCGACCTAAATTTTGCTGTCAATTATCTAAGGAGTTCAAGATTGTGAAATAAAGAAAACAAGGTGCCTTTTCAGTGGTTTTGTCTTAGCAATCGGCAATCCGAACAGGAAGAAAATTGAAAAGATTGAAGGATACTCAAGAGATAGAAAGAGAAGTTATGTCGATGAATATTCGTTGAACTCTCCTTCTTCTTCTCGACTATCTCTCTTTCCTCGTTCAATTTTTCCCGCTGAATGCAGACGTACAGTACTTAGCCACTGTAACAAAAAAATTGAGAGCATTTTTTTTAGAGCTGGAGTATTTTGGTTTATGGCAAGGAAAATAAGGAGGACCTTTCGATTCCTTTTCGATGCAACAAGTCCGACGTACACCAAAGAAATGCTCAAAAAATTTGCTAGGTATTACTATGCCTGTTCATCGTACGTGTCTTTTCATTCTTTTCTTCGTAAGTCAAAAATCAAATTGATCAGTGGTTGCGGCAGCGAGTAGTTCATTTCATCAGCTGTGGTGTCGCACAATAGCTAGCATTTTTTATTTTCTAAAGAATGGAAAACTTGCATCACAAAAATTAACGCACTTTGAATTATTAAGGACAAAAACAAAATATCTATGAATATAATCCTGAAATGAGAGAGGATTAAAAAAGAGAACTGTTTACTACTGACGATAAAAAAAACCTTTTTATTTTTCTCGTTCTACCTAATTATGAGATGTAATCCTTACCTTAGTGCGTCAATAAATTGAAATGGTTTACCGTGTACTAAAACGTGCGTGAATGAAAATATCAAATATGCCTTTTTTTTAGTCAACGGCAAACAAGATTATGAACCTATCGAGTTATTAGTGAGCCACTGTGTTGGCAGTGTGAACTAAAGGCTTCTTCGTCCATGTGTAGGTGAAGAGAAGGGAGAGATTGGCTTTTAGCAGCGTCACGATGCAAACATCTTTGCCAACAGGTGGATTTGTTACTGGATTTGAATAATACCCTCTCAGAGAGAAGTCTTATTTACTTGGCAAATTGAATCTAAACGTTTGCGCTCATGATAAAGAAAAAAAAGAGCGTTTCTAATTATTTTTCAAGTTTACAAGCAAATAGGTTTCTATTCATTTTCTCTTTCTCTCTCTCTCTCTCTCTCTCTCTCTCTCTCTTTCTCTTTCTACGGAACTTTTAATTACAAGTATTTTGCTTTCTGAAGTGGATTGAAAAAATAGCCTTTATTCACTTTGACGTAGAGATCGAGTAACATGTGTACGTGGAATCAAACTTGTTCGAATAATGTTATTCGATCTTCACCAACGTTTGAAAAATATGTAAAATTTTGAACCGTTATGATAAAAGAGTATCTAAATTCGAAGATAACCATGTAAAAGATGAAGATACTCAGCTCGAGTTGAAAAAGAATTGCCTTTAGTGTGAAAAAGTGAAATGATAATGCACTAATAAACCTACTAGGAAACGAAGCAATATATGAAATTCATAGGATCAAGTATACAGGAGAGAGAGAGTGTAGAACTTCGTGCAAACGCATGATGAGATGTTAACGGCTCTGACAAGTTTTGCTTATTGACTCGACGCTCTCTCGTGGCCAGCTCTGCTGGCAACTAATATACAGAAGTTAATACACGTGTGTGCACAGTACCCGTAGGAAATTTTCCGTCATTCCTGCGCATATAACGTGATTATACTTTAGTGCGCGTATTAATGTCAGCACGCATGTCACGAGGGATATATATTATACAATACTTCGATAAATATACGCAAATACACACGAAGAGATTTGCAATGACCCAAAATAATGCATTTGTCATGAATTTGCGTGGATTACAATTATTGGAAAAATTATTAGTGCCATCCAGTGGTATAATGCACATAAACGACATTAAGTGGAAATTACGTTCGGCGAAATAATTAAACCGCTTTACTCGTTATACACGTGCGAATTAACGCTTCAATTATTCCATTGAGTTGTGTTGTACTGGGATACGAAAGACAAAAAAAATCGTACGTGTGGTGCGCTTGTGGAAATTTGCAAATTTTTGCACGATTCTTATTTTCAACTGCCGTGTGTTTCTTTGTCAAAGCCGTTGAACGATATGTACAACGTGTGTGTGTGTGTGTGTGTGTGTGTGTGTGTGTGTGTGTGTGTGTGTGTGTGTGTGTGTGTGTGTGTGTGTGTGTGTGTGTGTGTGTGTGTGTGTGTGTGTGTGTGTGTGTGTGTGTGTGTGTGTGTGTGTGTGTGTGTGTGTGTGTGTGTGTGTGTGTGTAAGTTGTATAGTAGAACACTAAACTCGGGTGACAAGGAATGAAAGTGAAGAAAGAAAAAAAAAACACGCATATTTGTCTGATATAGACAAAGGTTATTGTGTCTGTATACATTAGTGATTAAAATGCATGCTAATGACAAATATAACACCCTCTATTTTATTAAAACTGACCAAGAACGTTCCGCAAGATATTTTGTGTCAGAAAAACGATTTGTACTGTACGACTGTGCATCTCACATGTGTATGTATGATGAATTGCAACTCGACATGTGGGGAAAAGAAACCGGAAAGAGATTTTTTCCGTTCTAAAAATAACTTCAGGTTGTGTAGTTCAGTTTTAATAATCTAGTATAATTTATTTGTAGTAAAGTCAAAGTTGAAATTTTAATTAATTGCAATATTCGTATGATCAAAGCGAAATTTATATATGTATGTAATTACGTTATAATTAGAAATCCAATTTTAAATTCAAATGTTCATCGCAATTCATAACTCTCTCTTCCCTTTTGCCGACTTCATACACATTTAATTCATATATCTCTCCCTCTCTCTATCTTTCTCTCTCTTTATACCGCACATGTCAATTAAATCTCTATGCCGACGTCAAACTTTTCCTAGACGTAATTTAATTTAAGATCTAAAATAGCTGCGTATGACATTGAAGTACAACCTTAAAATTATCTCGGCGTTTACTAAATGTTATAGTTGGATTTTCCGTCGAGTACGTATATATATATATATACGATAAAATTTCGAGTAAAATGTCACCTAGCAGTGATACGCCGAGCAACTGCAGTGAATTTAATTAATGGTAAGTTTTCAAAATGGAAAATCTTTTGCCGTGCCGCGATGAATAATGTGAGCTCTCTTCGCGCGTGCGAGAGGAAAAAAAGTAGTTCATATTCATGCGTTACTTCTCTTCTCTTTTTTTTCCGAATTTTGATAGCACGCCATGTAATGCAAAATGGTTACTTTATGAATCTTTCATTTCGCCTAATGAAATATGAATTTTCAGTTTATTTCTCTGTACACGGGAGTTATAGTAGTTTAGACGATGATTCTACGTGAAAAGTGCGACTTACGCGAGAAAGTACATTTACATCAAAAAGAAAAGTTTCTGCCGTAACGATGTTTAGTCACCTTTAGTACTAGAATCTCCATGTTTTTCAATCGGACGTCTACCCATTCGATTTAGTATTCCGTATCGCGAACACATCGAGAGAGAAACTGTCTCTTCTTTCGAACATGTTACTCTGGGGACGAATTTTCTCTTTCGGGCAATCCGACTGCGAACCGTGTGCGACGTTTCACTAATTAACCGTTTGGGCGGCCAATTCCTCGACGTTTCTTTCCTCTCCCTCGACAATATTTTTTTCTTTATTTAACGTTACTTCCCCGCCTTTCCAATCAATGATTCTTTATTTGCGAGCGTGTGGTGGTAGTTCGTCGCGCGCATTCACTTTTATCATCGGTGGCCTGATTGATTACTCGAGGAATCGACAAAACGAAGCGGTTAAAAGTCAGTCGGACGTATTCTTTTATTCTTTCTTTTGTTCTGGGCTTGTTTTGAAGGGGATTTAATTCGAGGATTTATAGCCGCGACCGAGATGAAGACACAAAGAGAGAAAACGGAGAAGGTATATCGCTGAAAATTATTTTCTTTCGACGATTTATCGACTTTCTTTTGTTAATTGGTTTGCAAGTAATCTCGCTTTATCGGAAATATTGTCGTAAATTCTGTCAGGAATATACGTATGCGCATTTAAAATCAACATTTAATGCAAACATATGCATGATATAGACAGCGATATTTGTCATTTAGATAGAGGCGTGCTCTCTCTAATCAAATATTTATCCTATAAAATGTTTTTGATTGCGAGCTGAAATTGGAAGCCGCATACGCGATGATGCATTTCTGTGTGCCTGTATACATTCATTTGTACAATACGCACATATAATTTTTCACCCAAAATAGAATGCATATTCAACGTGGCAATCAATATTGATAAGTAACGAAGCATTTTGAACATGTATTTTGGTGTGAATGTATGATTGCACGGCCATATATACAACTCGATAGTATCGTAACATCGTTATGTGTTGACTTTACTACAAATATTTTAATTAGCAACTGTTTTAGTCAGAACGTTAGATAAAAAAATATATAGCTATAAATTCTCTAGTGATTAGTGTTTTTGTGTACGGGTGGGTTTATACTTGTTAGAAACTTGCAGATCTCCTTCAACCCAAAAAAACTTTAAAGTTTTGTAAAAACTTTTTGATCCGCAGCTCAGTAGTGTAAATAACAGTGTACTGGAGAAAAAAACTGTCTAACAAACTTGTATATGTTTGTCTATCATTATTCTCGTATCTTCTTCGTTACACTTATGGACGTAACGAGTATAAATTTTATTCAAGAGAATGAACACCCAAACAGGAAAAGATTTTGCTCAATCAGAACGAACGTCATTGCAAGGATTATAAGACTATTTTCTTTTAGATCCTATAAGAACTATTAGAGATGATAATAAATCATTGTAAACTTCAAAAAACTTGGGTTAAAAAGATGAAAAATCAATGTTGGAGAACACATACACCAAAGAGGTATGTATTTAGGGATATTCCTGGTTGTAAATTTAATATCGTTTGGTTTAAAAAAATATTGTTGAAAGAAAAAGAAATACAAGTATATGTCTTAAACTATGTATGAAGAATTAAAAGCTGCAATTAAGACCTATATGAGTAATAGTACCATTTTGACTTCTGATAGCGAGCTGATACTCAAGACGTACATGGTGACGCCCACCTCGACGGGAGGACCTGAAATTGAAGGTTTTAATGTTCACTGAGTCGACCGTTTAAGGCCGAGTTGTTGTTGTTATTGTCATTAAAAAAAGGGTTTTATTATATCTTTTTTTTTCGTTAAAAGCGTGATTTTCATCCATTAATGAGAGTCTGTTAAAAATTTCATAATAAGTAATTTTTATAATTATGAAATAAATAACTAATTCTATGTTTGCTAAGCAGCTTTTAAAATACAGCTTATTTACCTATTTTTTTCGTTTACACGACATGTGAGAATTGTTATGTGGTGTGTGTGCGTTTTTTTTTTTGCTTCTCGCAAAGCCATGTTCATCGGTTATACAGCATTTTCAGCCCAATCTTCTCGTCGCGCATGCCTCGACGATGCAAGAAAGAAACGATTCGTCGCATCCATCGCGATAAGAGGAAAGAAGAGTGAATGAATACTCGAGCACGAGACCTACTGCATTAGCCATTATAGTAGAATCTAAATAGTATACTCGAGGTGCTGCTTTCCAAAAGTATTTCGCCCAGCAAACCTCGACGCGGCGGCAGCGGCGATAGTAGCTATGAGTGGGGAATAGAAACCACAAGGCAGTTGGCAGTACTAGTTCCAGCTCGTTGCGGACGTTAAAGCGGCTCATTGAGCGATACCTTCCGAATGTTCAAGTTTCCATTGTCTAACGGAAAGCGGGGTTAGAGAGCATGTGCGGAAAGCAGAGAGAGAGAGTGAGAGGGAGAGAGAGAGAGAGAGAGAGAGACTAGAGATCGCCGGGCTACCGAGTTGCTAGAAGAGAGGGGAGTGAGACGGCCAAGTTAGTTGGCTGCTTTTTGTTTATATTAATTGAGCGAATGGGATTTCGCACGATCGCGTGCGGAGGATATTGAAGTCTCGTTAATGGATGGAGTATACCTAGTGCAGCCGTTTAGAAAGTTGAAAATGCGAAATAACTTTTCGAGGTGGATGAAATGCGACCAAGCAAAGCAAAACTAGAAATTGTTTTTGTTTTTTAGATTCATTACTGTGGGATGTCGAATTGTTTTGTAAAAGCGAGGCCTATTTGACAGCGAGTGTGAGCAGCGTTGCGAGATGTAAGGAACGCACGCTGTCATTGATAAGAAAATAAACAACGACATCAAGATAGACTGAGAAGTTGTTTGGCGTTGTTTCCGACCCCCTCATCTTACGCGTATGTACTTCAGGGCGTGCATCCTCATGTACACGCATATCGAAGCACCCGCGCGCAACGGTATAGTCGACATATAGTCATCCGGAAACTCTCTACCGACTGCGATAAAGTTCAGCCGTAAACAACATTCCTGCAGACGCGCAACTCTTTTATTTTAGGACGTTGAAACTGATGCGCGAGCTGATTTTTCACTATGAAAGTATTTTTTTACGGCTCCGAGAAAGATCAGTCTGTTACACATGATTTCGCGATATGAAAAAATTGATGCTTTCAGTTTTTAATCTTAGTCCATCATAAAGTTTTTTATTAATTAATTTTTTTTAAACCTAGTAGACCTTCTCTCTCTCTCTCTCTCTCTCTCTCTCGAATGGACGAAAAAGATTAATCCCTTGAAAACTTTTAGGTCACGTAATGGAGGTACATATACATCAATAATACTAAAAATAAGTATATTTTTTATCTGTCGAGTAAACAAATCAATGTTGCGTTCGAACATATGAGAGTCCGAATGAGAAGCTCTATTGCGATACGTGAATGATGTTTTCAGTAACACGCATTTGGATGCCTACGCGAATGAAAGCCTCTTAATCTTTGTCAAGAGCCTTTTAATCTTACTGAGAGTGAAGATTAAAAGGCTCTCATACATGTTGGATTACAAAATATAGTAATGTAATTTGTGCATGCGCCTAACTTAATATTGACTCGATCTAATGAGCGTTTGTTTTTCTTTTCATCCGAGTAGAAGGGTTGCGCAGTAGTAGATGAATTTCGAAAAGTTGAAAGTAAAGTACTTGCAATGTAACGAGAAAATTTACAAAGGAAGCTTGCATTCAAAAGAGTACGATAACGCGAAAACTCGCTTGAAAGTACGATGTCGGTGATGGTTCTATTTTTGAAGCGAGAGAAGAGAAATCTGTTAATTACGTAAAATGCAAGAAACGGGCGCGTGATTCTAAGCGGATTTTACCGTAATATTCTCACAGCTAACGTAAAAAGTGAAAAAAGAAAACGAAAATTCCATATGAAGCTTTCCGGAATTTTATCCGTTGCGGCTACAGCACTATTCGAGTGAATTTCTACACTGCCATTAGTGCGTCTTATATCCTCTCTCTTGTTTCCCTCTCTCTCTCTATCTCTATCTCTATCTTTTGTGCTGGATATTCAATAGAACTTCCTGAAAGAGACCATCGCCACAGCTAATTCTTGGAAAATCGGAATTCATTAGCTGCGTTGGCAAACGAAGTAAACAAGACAATTCGCCAAAAGCTATGCAGAGCGCGATTGTCAACGAGAAAGAGCAAAAGGAATTCAAATACTTTTCCTCACACTCGTAGCTCGAGGAAGAGGGAAGAGAATCTGCCACGTGCCGTAGAAAGTCTCGTGTAAAACTCTCCCTTTGTCTGGGTTTTCGGCCCCGAGAAAACGTTCTTTGTCGGTTACGAGGTTCCGGGCGTACTTCTTGCTCGAGATAATACGCGTGCGAAGGGAAACTTTCGCTATCGATCGTCCATGGGCTCTCTCTCTCTCTCTCTGATTCGAAGAGAAAGAGGATGGGAGAACGCGTGCATTTTGCGTTTTTTCTTCATCTTCTCTCTAGCAAGAACTAAAAGTGGACTTTTCCTTTCGCTTCACCTTATTTCCGATAAATAAACTCGTATGTTCTTTAACATGAGCTATGCTCGAAGCTAATTATCGTGCGACGAAATCTGTTGAACCTTACTACTGACGGATTTTATTTCGTTTAATACATACGTGTGTTGCAAAATTAGTTGCGAGAGATATGCGATGACAGGTTTTAATAAAAATAAACAAACATTCGATCTTCCACGTGTATGTCTGACCTTACTCCAATATTACTACTTTGCACTTTAATTTATATTCAACAAAATGTCGGTGAAACGAAATATTCAGTTCAGTTGAAAAAGAATAGAAGAAAAAAACGTTAGATCAATGTGTTCCCACAATAGTCTCGTCAATCCATACCCACAAGATAAGAATAGATTTGCAAATCACGATTTCCACGGAGAAACAACAAACAATAAATTTCAATCTTTAAATCCTCTTTTTCTCTCACACACGCAGCCGCTACTTTTATCTCAGTGGCTCTCGACAAGACAGAAGAAAAAAGGGGCAAGACAAACTCATACGCGAAGGTAAACATGGGAAGCCTCGCGCGGTGTATATAGCAAAAGAAAGCTTCGAAAAGACGCTACACATCGTTTATAATTCCAAGTTTTCACTATCGAGAAGAAATAAATCAACCGTCAGATGACAGTTTGTAATATGTTTCCTCGACACGGTCACGGAATGCCACGTGTGTTGTGCGCGCGGATGAACCGGCGAGGAAGCAAACCCGGGGATGCCCGTTAACAGTAACCCCTAGCAACCGGCGTCCCCAGCATCGATCCAAAACGCAGCCCCGCCCTGCGCGCAGCAGCAGCACCCAAGCACCCGCCGCTGCCGCCGGCTTTCCACACATACACACACACACACACATGCGCGCGCGTGCGCGCGTTATACGATGTCTTTATTGCCGGCGAAAATTTCACTTTCCACACCTGCGCGACTACTCCCACACACAAATCCTTCGCTGCGGAAATTTTCACATCGGCGTGCTGCTAAGTATTGCTTTTTGTTTTCTTCGTCGAGAGAAAGCGTATACTTTGTTCTTGTTTGCGGTGGAGGCGAATAATCAAAACAATCTGAAGTTTCGGAAAGAATTTGACGCACTGTATCGATAGAATTCTTCTGTTTGGCAAAAATATATTTAGCAAACTAGTGATACACTGTTAGCGTTGAATTTCCATTAAAAAAATCCATGGATTACCCAGGCGCATATATGTGTCGAGATAGAAAAGTAGTTGGAAAGCTGTTGACGAAATATAACAGATTGACGGTGAGAGCGAGCGAGTGGCAGCAACTGGAAGAACATAGCGCAGACGTCAAATTTGTTAATGCAGCTTATACGGTACACCGGGATGCGCGTGTCAACGCAAGCATCGAGGGTCCCAACGCGCACATTGCCCTCCTGTGCGAGCCCGGAAAGACCCATAAATTTGGCTCTATTAGAACCTTCTTGCATCGGCTCAGCATCTCGTGACGAAATGCTGGAAATTTCAATAGCAATTGATGAACGCCTACTCTCTCTCAATTTATATGTTGCAATGCATGGCTTTGCCAAATGTCAAATAGTTTTGTTTTGTGTTTGGTCGTCTCTTCGTTGTGTGTAATATGGATGCGATGGCTCGTTTTATACATAGATTCTTTTCTTTTTTTGTTCGTTTATGCACATTCAAAATATATCTACGCTACGCTTTACCTGAAATCAAATCTCATTAGGATAATGAAGAAATCGATATCACTTTCACGTAAAACTCACGCTTACAAAATTGTCCATTTGTCCTAGTGCAACCAATTAATTTTGTCTGGAAAATCTTATGTACTCTTCAGGTTGTTTTCTATTTTCTCTTTTATTTAGAATGATGATAGATGACTTTTTTGTGCGGCACGACGCTCGACGTGCCTGGATGGATGGGATTTCCCGTGATATTCGACGTGCACGGTGGCATGCGAGAATTTTGGCACTAAATTTTGCTGCGTCGTCTCTCTTTTCTCGCATTATTCCGAAAACCGTTCGCGTACGTATATGCAAATGTTTTATGCTCTTGATGTGCATTCATATGTATTTTCATTCTCACCTCGAAAGCGTAAAGAGTCCCTCAAATTGTCTTGACTATAAGGGTTGTTGCATGATATGACTTGAAATAATCATAAGCTCTGCCTTAGAATGTGTATTGTTGTGCAAGGCTTTATAAGAATAACAATTATGTTTCAATTGTTTGAGACAGTGTTTAGGTCGAACTTGCAAATCTCGCGACTTGAGCCTTGTTTTAAAGAATTAAGACGCTTTTACTAGTTGGGATTGAATTACTGGCAGTTAATTCAATGTTTTCATTTTATTACGTGTTAGGGTTCTAAAGAAAGATTGTTTTCGTTTCTTTAGTTTTTGAAACTGCTTTTGTCACTGTTCATTTACGTTACAAAACAATCTATACAACTAGTTGTACTCCTATGAGTCTTTAAAATATTTACCTATTGGAAAATATTATTCAAACATTTTTTAAATAATTCTCAACATTCAAATTTGCGAAATTATTAAATTTAAAAAAGTGAACAATTACATTTATTCAACTGTATTTATGTATTCAAACATTTGTGTAATCAAGTGCATATTGAAACATCCCATACAGATAGCATGTGAATTGCATATACTTACGCGTGTATGATTTTCGGCGCAATAAAATATAATGAAAAGCCCTAATGCAACGTAGGCGTTCACGCGCGCATATATTAGAATCCAATTAGGCCAGATTGTTACGTTCGCCGCGCTTGTTTTTTTTTTTCGTGATAATGCCCCACCAACCAATCATTAAAACTTATCGAGAGATCGTGTCATTGTATATGATTTTTCAATGGCGCGGCTCGAAAACAATATTTATATAATAAAAAAAGAAAAAAAAAGAAAAAAGGAAGACATATAATGGCAGAGAGAATGCCGATGAAAGTTTTTTTTATTTTTTGGGAGTTGTCGAAGCGGCTCAGTTTTAGTTACTAACCTCCGTAGTTCGGCCTTACTCTTTTGTCATAGCTCACGGAAAATGAGTCCAGGATCGCCGAGATGTTCACGTCGCTGTATGCACTTCCGCCTCCCGTCCTGAAATCCCAACAATAAACAATAAATTAGCTGTTATTACTTTTACTGACAATTGTGAATTCTTAAAAAATTTTTGTGACAAAAAATAGGCAATTATGTCTGCTTTACGAATTCGAACTTAAATTATGTATATGGAATTCGATGCTTAATTAACTTTCAATACCATTTATTTTGAACAATAATTTAATAATTTCGCATTTAATGCATGATTTAGTAGATAATGAATATTCGATATCAAAAGGGATTTAATTTTTCTGGCTAATTATAAAGATTAAATAAATTTAGGTCTCGATTAACGATAATTTAGATCATTTGCCAGTGTAGCGCTCATTAAAATGCGATCACTTATTAAATAGAAAAATCTATTTCGATCATTCGATCCATGCTTCAAGCGAAACCTGAAAAGGGAATTACGACGAAGATTTAAAAATACAATCGTGTATTTCGATTTCATCCTGCAAGAAAGTTCCACTGAGATACAATACCTCTATTCGAAAGTTTCGCATTGATTATAAAGTCCGTTAGAGAAAGATCTCGGGTGGACGGGAAAATAAAAACCACTTGAAGTTCGATTAAATAATGCGTCGATGCATTAAAGAAAGTCCCCGAGCTCGCTGGAAAAGATGCTAATGCGACTTTTTCGTGCTTCTGCTCTTAATGCATCTCTGGCATAATTTAAGGGCTGACGCGCGTGTATCGTAAATAACCGTTAAGTTAATTAAGCCCGGGCCATCGCGTTTGTGTGAAAAGAAGTGAGTGCAGGCAGGAGTAACCAGTGGCTGGCGGCAATGCGGCCAAGTTGAAAAATTATTTGAGGTCAAAAGAGTTATTGGATAAATTCGCGAGGGCGAATCAATTACTTAGCAACTGACTTTTATGGAGTTTTAATTTTTGAAACGGGCTGGAATGAAAGAGCTTAGTAATGCAGCGCCTCGCTCTCGCCGCCGACTCTTTCGCATTCGAAAGCTCCATTTTTTCCTCTTCGTTTCGTAGGATTTCCGGATATATATTTGTTGGGAAAATTTTTCTCAGAGTAAGCCCTCTTTCAACATTTTCGTCTACGTTTTACAAGTCTACGATGCTTGCAAAAGCTCTCAAGCTGTCATTTAATTGAATATTAATAATTTTTGTCGCAAACGTTCAGAAGATAAGTACTCTATAACACCCGGAAAGGAAAAAAATGCCATCCCATCCACTGTTGTATTAAACGACGATATTTCAATTTTTATAACGAGCGAACAAGAAAGAAACAAAAGCCGTGGGGCGATTAATTCGCTTTAGCTCATGGAACTTGACCGTAGCATCGCTGGAAAAACTATATGATATCCGCTCCGTTCGCGCGCGAGGCTGAGTTATAAGCGCGAGACCTGGGGATAAAGAGGCAATTGCGCCCGTACCTTTTGCGCTTTTTCACATTTAGGTGGTGATTAATTCAGAGTTTTATGTGCTAAGCGTGACCGAAAATTTTCCAAGGAACGAAATCGACTGTATGACGTTATGCATCGTTAGGTACTTTGATTTATATTTCCGATTGAATTTATCAGCAATTATGACTTTTTTAAATTATGAATGTTTATGCGCATCAAAGCTACATTACACCATAAATGAACGACGTTCATCAACGTCGAACTTAATTCAAGAGCATTCCATGACACAAGGCAATTAGCCATCCGTTCGTCGACAATTGAAGAAAATTAGCCATACTGCAAGTTAGTTCTCTCTCCCTCCCTTGCAGTCTCTGGAGAGGTTTTGCAATACATCATCTTTGACTGTGCGATAGTAGTGGGACGCGGAGAGGGGGGGGGGGGGTGGAGTGCGTGTTAGTTGAGCGGCCCTTAATTATGTAAATCTGGAGTGTTTGTGCCGCATCTTCGCTTATAGCGCCACTCTCGCAGTCTCTCGCGCTTGGACGCACCTCATTGTTCGTGCCTGTGCCTCGAGCTTTCGGCTTTAGTGTTATTTATACATATTAGTCTAGGCAGACTAGGAGAATCACCAACAATAACTGCAAGTAAATATAAGCTTTGAAGGGAAGGTGCGTATCGTGATGTTGAAAGAAAATATTGTTAATATATTACGTTCGCCGAATGAAAAATGTCTGTGCAAATTAGAGCAAAAACAGGTAAAACACACGATTTTTCACTTCTTCATGACGAACTTTTATATGTAAAGTCACGTAATATCTATTACTTTTTAACACTTTTTATTTGTACGCTTATTTATATTTACTTACAGTTATTGTTGATTTTGGACTTTGCTGTTGCTAGAATGCCTGGACTATATTCCGACTCATAGATTTGTAACATTTTGCTTGCGGATATTGTGTAAATTCAAGTTACCCTCGATTTTATTTTGGATTTTTGTTAGATGGTAAACATTATATACGTTGCGAGTCGACTTTATCGTTGTATTTGAAAAAATAAATATGTGTGTCTGAGATAGCTTTGTTTATATTTTTTCGAGTTCGCTTTGCCGGCAACCCGACGTTGTTAGTGATTTATAAACTACGTTGTTTTTTTAGTTGTGATTTATTTTTTTGTCATCGATTGTATAACAGTGAAATTCCAACGAATGACGAGAACTTGGATCTTGGGTTTATGGTATTTATTGTTTTGATCGCCGTACACATTTGAGGACATAAGGTAAATCGGTACCATATGAAATTTGTTTCCAATAAGATATGGGTTAGTTTATTTTTAATTAATGTAAACATTTCAACTGAAATTTTGGTTCATTATAATTTGAGTGGAAGTGTTTTTTATTTGCTAGAGAGACAAGTCCAATTTGTCAAAAAACTTGGCATCGCGACCTCACTTAGATTTATACTTGTTGCTATGTTGACAAGGAGATACTAGCTACTGTATTAGTAAACGATGAATGTATTTTAATAATAGAATATTACTAACATAAGGTACTCTTGCAGGATACAAATTATGCTTATTTCAGAATGGGGAGGATCACGTTCAAATTATTTATACAAAATTGAAAGTACTGAAAGATGAGATTGCAGCAGTAGAAAAAGTTGATTGCAAAAAATTGACTGATAAAGTGAAAATCAGCAAACAAATTAGAAATATAGAAAATGAAGTTGATAAGCTTAAAGCTGCTTTTGATAAATTATGTTTAGAAAAGGAAACAAAAAATACCCACACAATCTAAGGACGGAGTTTGAAGCTTGTGTTTCTCAAAATGTATCTAAAGTATTTGATCCAACGAATACAATAACTGTAAAAAAAGAGAAAAACGGCGTTACCATAACTTAAATGCTTGGCTAGAGTACCAACTGAAATTGAAAGTTCTGTGGGCAATTAAGAATTTAAGGCATAAAATGATGCATAAACAAGTAAATTTTTTCCAGATAGAAGATAAAAATTTTATTCTAATCAAAAATAATTTGTAGGACAAAGAAGATATCTAGATATGGGAGAATATGTTGGTAGTGAAGAGTGCTGACCTAAAATTAAAATTTATTTACCATGGCAATCACCAGAAAAACACATGGAAAATGTGTTGTTCTTTCTGGTCATTGTTTATCTATTAATGGAGAAAAGTATATGTAGGATAATAAGATGAATAGAGTATCAACATGCAAAGAGGATAATAAGCATACAAAATAATATAGTTTGTTTAATATTATGTTTAGCTTCAAGATAAATTTGTGAGATCATTGTGATGATATGGAAACAAGTTATGTTGCTTATGTTACAAAGTTAATTAATCAATTACCGAAGCTTTATATTGTTGTATATAGATATCGTTATTTCTAATCAGTATGTACATCAGTTATCCTTGTTGTATATTGAATAAAATAAAAAATTCATTTAAACTATAGTCTGTTTATACTGTTCACAATTCAAACATGATCACAAATCGCGAAAATGTTTGTCAAAAATTGTTCCATCGTACGATAGCGGAAATAACATTTAATGAATAAAGTTTTCATCGGTAAATACGAACCACTTTTCATGGCTGGGACAAAAGCCACAGAACGTTGAGCGCGGAAATTTCGAAATTTTCGCTAAAAGGCTGCTCCGATGGAACGATCGGAAAATCGTGTAATTAGCTCCTTCCTCTCTCTCTCTCTCTCTCTCTCTCTCTCTCTCTCTCTCTCTCTCTCTCTCTCTCTCTCTCTCTCTCTCTCTCTCTCTCTCTCTCTCTCTATCTGCCCGTAAAAGGTTCCGTGCTCACGTCAACGCATATCAGCCTTCGGCACTGTTCTTATTTTTTTACCTTTTATATAATCGATTCCGTTTTATTGCCCACCTACTACTACATTTCACTCTTTCTCTTTGCGCGCTATCGAATGTGTCGTACATGGGAAATTGTTACAAATTTGTTTATTTTCAATCACTTTGACATGTTTAATTGTTTTGACGACGAATGTATAACGTAAACTGACAAATCGTGGAAATTATTGGGTATCATTAAATTAATTGTATGTGAGCAGCCAAAACCATATGGATAGCAATAATTAATAGAAAATATTATTAGTAATGCATTTCGATCGATCGGAACATTGAGTATCATAAAATACATATGGTATTTATCATGTTCATATTGCATAAATGATAAAAAAAATTATTTATTTCATTGTAATTTCTAGTCACAGCGATTATCTTACTTTCTGTCCTAGGTAAGGCAATTAAACATTGTATTACTCTTTTACAGCGAACTGAAAACGGGGTAACTTTTTGAAGTTTTCTGAATAATTTATAGTGATCTATCAGTACAGTCAATCTGTTTAAGTTCATTATAAAAATACAATTTTAAAGAAAAAGGAAATTTCATGCTTTTATTTATGTTATTTTTATCATTCAAATAATTGTAAGTGAAGAAGTATTTCTTGGTAATTTTATCAAACTACTATTACAAATAGAATTACTTAAAGTAGAAATTTTCTTAGCAATTGAATTTTGTATAATTCGTTTGCGAGACGCGACGTAATAACTTTTTAATAAATTCAAATTCACTTCGAAAAGTATTATTGCACTAAATAAATTGTGTTTGAATACTCGACGTTTTCGGATTATTTAATTTGAATTTTCGATATCGATTTGATATATTACATTGAACATAGAACAATTATGAGACTAGTAATAAACAAACGAGGCACTTCAGCGTCTCCACAATCAACGGCCAATGAACTTATAACAAATTATTTTGAATAAACAATACAATTGAACAACCCATTAAACAACCTCTCTCATCAATGCGAATTTTAGCATGGGATATACCATGCCAGCGGAAAGCACGATAGTTGTCAAGAGTTCTTTGCCAAGAAAAGTTGTAGCAGCAGCATGAAAACACTTAGCAGACATTTCCATTAACGACGTTTCTAGCCAAGGCACCGCATTAGGTAGCCGCTTGAATCGATACTCCCAAGCAAGCAGCAGCTTCTTTCCCTTGCGTATTTTTTTCCCTTCTCTCTTATACTCCCGCGACGACGACGACACAGCTGCTGTGTAGCTCTAAGTATACGCGATAGCAGCTTTTCTTTTCTTTCCCTCGAGGTCCGTATTGGCACGTGCGCCCGTCGTCTCTCCTCTTACAGGCGGGATATCGCAAAAAGTATTGTGTTTTTCGAGGTCATGAAAAGTATTTATTTTTCGCGATTTTTCATTTTTTTGTTGTTGAGAAATTGCTGTTGATTTATGTATATAGAAATATAAAATAGAAAAAGGATAATGTATGTATTACGTCGCGCCAACGATATAAATTTAGAGTAAGAGACAGTCACCTGAAAATCGGAATTAACCGTTACATATTGAGTGTTGAATAATTATATAAATTAATGTTATGAATACCGCGAATCTAGTAAAGAAACTGAGAGATTAAATAAATCTTTAACACACTCAAAAGATTTATTTGGTTTCCTATTAAGTTTGGTGATTACGCAGAGGAGAGGAAACGCCCTGAAAAAGAAGAAAAGTAATTACGCACTGAAATCCTGGATTTTCCATGAATCGTAAATGGCTTTTCCGAAACAAATTATTACGAGAAACGATTGGTACGTGAAAATAATGTGTTGGATAGGAAGAGCAAACTTCTTATTAGACGAAATATTGCAAGGAAACTGGCATGTTATTAGGTCGAAAACAATTTCGCAACGAGTAAATATATATATATGGACACACACGCACACACGAAAACTGCGTAGTAAGCTTTCGGACGAGTTCATGGGTTTCTCCTTCTCTTGTACGATTCAGCTTGTTTGTCTTGAAGCAGTATCCCGAGCACCCCCAAAGTAATAATGCAAGTTAAGTCGTCACGTCTCGCGCGTATGTTGAAGGAAAACCGTCGTCGCCTCGACTTCTCGCTAGAACTTTATTTAGAGCAAGAAAAAAAGGCAAAAAATATATATAACACGTTTCTCGTAACAAAAAAAAAAAAAAACTGTGATGTATCGTAGGAAACGAAATAATATCGATCAAGATCGACACATCTCACTTGCGCTATGTATTGGCAATAGCTCGATCACTGAGTACTTGGTAAAAGGATAAGCAATAAAACGGCCAACGCGCGACGCGTGTACACCTATACATCTCTCAAGTTGCCGAGGTAATCAGATCTTGCCGGAGAGAGGGATGCTTTTCCTTAAGAAATCGAGGCTGAAGGTATAATCCCGTCGGCTTCTTAATCTCATGGGAGTAACTCCTCCCCCCCTATCCCACCTTCCTCCATCGCTATCTTGAGCTTTACTGGAGCTCAGGTGCGCAACCTTTCGCCGCTACAGCTTTTAACGCTTATGTAGCCAGAGAGAAATTGAAACGCACTGCTGATTCTTCGCCCTTTTTTTTTTCTCGCCAACTCGTTTGCTAGCCGGGGTTAAGAGGTTAATTAATTTTTAGGATTATGTTGAGGTGAGAACTATCTGTACCTGCACGTTTTTTCTCACTCTAGATTGGCTTAATTGGTTGGTCGTTCAGACGTTTAGTTTTGCTGCTGTGCATTCGGATTTTGTAGAAGAGACATGGGATGCGTGGCAAGCTCGACGTACATTGCCCGCACGTTAATTCGTGCACCGCGAAGTTCAAAATCTGAATTATTTTCGACGATTGAGCATCTATGACACTGAACTAAGTTTCAAGTTAGTTCAAGGCCTTATTTTGGCAAGTCGTGCCCCTGCATATGCCAGAATTAAACCCATTTGATACCATGGATGTTCAATTATCGAAAATAATTTTGATTTTTACCTTCGCGCGTAGCAAATTAATGTACGAGCAGTGAACTTGGTATATGTATTAATCGTATATGTATATATATTTTTTATGTTTCCGAAGCACTAATGGATTTTTTGTACGTTTATTTGAAACAAAATTCAATTGCAGATGCATGAATATTACCGGAAAAAGAATTAACAAGCATTCGAAATCATTTAAAATGCAAGCAAGTAACTTTATATTATAATATAGATATACAGTGGATGTTTGGTTTTTCCATCAGAAGAAATCGCATTGAATTTTTGCTATGAAAAATTCATTGAAGGAACTCCTTGCCGGGATTTTTTATATTTTTTTATCGTCGCGCGCTCGTATTATACTTACACAGCGCGCTATTGCTTTAACGAGAGTGAAAGAGAGGCACGATCAATTTACGCAATCAAGCTTTTCGCTTACATTGTTACGCAGAGTGTGCGCCGCGCGACGAACCGCACCAGTAGTTTTAATTTTTAGCTTGTTATTCTGATGTGTAACTCGATCGTTAACCGCGCCGACAAAAGTACGTTGTCGTCTCTTTTTTTTTTTCGCGTAAACAAGCGCTCGATATAAAGCCACGTAACATTGGGCTGAAATATCGATTGTGCCGCTTTTCATGAGAAGAGAGAAAGGGTGACGATTTAATTAAATATCCCGTGTTGGATATCAGAAGAGGAGGCATTAAAAGCATTTCCATTTTTTTTTCTTTCCCCCGAATTTTTAGCTCTCGCAAAGTACTCCTCTTGACCTTTATGTCGCTCGGTATAACATATGAAACTGCCTCTTTGTTTCCCAGCCTGCTATGCCTTTATGTGTACTTTATACTTCGAAGATTTCATATGTTTGTAGCTTGCGCCTATTTTCTAGCGACGAACAAGTTTTATCGATCGACATTACATGAATTGTCACAGCTGCTTATTGTATCGATCGCGCAATTAGATTCCGTACGATCGATCACTAAGTAAAAGCTGTCGCTGTGTCGAAGTAAACGTCGCGAGTATCGGAGAATTCCTTTGATCAAATTTCACAAAGCCCTTCGCTATCACCAAAGCAAATCCGGGTAATCGTGTTTTCGGCGCTAGCTGCCCTCGCATGCTCGTCGCCCGACATACTTTCAAGAGGTTTAACCGTTGGATTTGACACATACACACATATACATACACACGTACATAGAAGCCGATGAGACAAAGAGAATCACGGAAGAGCGGGTTGCAGCAGAGCGTCGTACAAATAAAATTGTCAGCGTTTTTCTTCGACACTGTTGTAAGAGCAGGGCGAGCAACAAAAAAAAAAAAGAGAAAGAAAAAACGAGCAGACGGAAGAATTTCGAGCCCAAATAGATAGACGACCGGGACAAATCGAGATGTTAGTGGTTGTGTGTGTATGTGCTCGGCAAGAGAGAGTAAGGGAGAGAGAGAGAGATAGGAGCGAGCTGCTGGGAGAATAATATAGGATGTGCGCTGGCGCGAGTCGAGCTAGACTTTATTGACCGGAAGGACTTTTGTTTGAACGGATAATCTTATTAGGTTAGATATTGTTAACTTAGTTTCATGGAGTTATACACCGCTATATATGCGATGGATACTCTATCGGGTTCTACTCTACTATGCTTGATAAACTTGGAGATTTGGTCGTACGAACGCACACAAGAAGTAAATTTGTCAATTTTCTTGATTTGAAACTCTTGCAAGCTTAGAGTATTTGGTGTTACTTAAGAATAATAATATTTTCAAACGATGTATGTGTACTTTGTGGCTCACCGACCCGTTTACTATCACCAGCAACCCAATTAAAATCCGTAGATTTAGATCATTTCCTAAGAATTTTGCTCCTTTGTGAGTGAACTCAAACACGTACCAAACGCTAACAAAGACCGCACAAAAAGAAACTCAAATTGCTCCTTCGTTCTCTCTCTCTTTCTCTTGGCATCTCGTGATTCACGCTAATTTTGGCTTATAGACGAAGAACAAGAGAAAAAAAAATAGAGGCGAGAGGAGAGGGGTGGTAGTCATAAATCGACGCCTGAGAGACTTCCGGTCAGGGAGTTGCTGAAAGAAAGCTTCTTATTATTTTCCTCTCTATCGTAAAAGAATTTACTCAGTGTTCACTGGGAAATTAAAAATATCGAAAAACGGCTAAAGGGATATTCTCTTTGCTTCTGTTCAGATTCTTCATCCCGTGTAATTTCAATTTTTTTTCGAAAGCGCTTTCAGTGTAATTAACAAGTTTTAATATGAAAAGCTTTCTCGCTGCGTCGATTATTTTTTTATTTTACTTTTTGAGGTGCAGGAATGAAGGATGCCACCTCTGCATTCCTCGTTTACGATTTTTTTCCTATACCCTCTTGTATTTGCATTCTATGCTCTTTTTCTTCCCTATCTCGCGAAGGTCACTTTTCTCTTTTACTTTTCTCATTTGCCGATCGAACTAAAGAAAATTTAAGCCCTATAGTTTATCTTACTTCCGCGCGAAGCTTTTCAATTTCCACCCTAGTTCAGTTACACTTGCTCTCCACGTTCCCCTCCCTCAACTATTTATTACTTGATGAATAGTTTTTCCATCGAATTTTTCTTCGCCTCTCTACGAAATTGAATTTGTCTGTCTCAAAATAGAAGAAACAAAAACCAACTTGAAATTTCTGTTTACGTTTCTCCAAGGGGAAACCCAACTACCCAGCGGTATTTTCTAAGACGAGAAAGTGAGAGAGAGAAAGAGCTTTTTGACTGAAGCTATCTTCTGAGCACAATCCTTTCTAGCAATATAAACGTAATCGGGTACATCCCTCAATGTGTACGTAGAGTAGCTACACTCGGGCTATGTGAGTGCAGCCAATCCGAGGATAAACCGAGGAACGAAGCGGAAAATTTGAAGGAAGTTTGTTTTCCTTGCAAGAATTGCATGCCGAATAGAAATAATGCTTCTCCTCCTCTTTCATGGCTTCTGTCGGTTTCGTTGTTAAAGAAATGCTTCGGAAGAAAAAAAGAAAAGAGAAATGGTTATTTTTGCTTTTGATTCGGAACGTCCTTTCAGGACGATAATGCTGTTTGAGTTATTCAAGTCACGGATATCACTTGCGCCGGGCCATTGTTGTGTGCAGGGCGACGATACGCTGTTTCGAATGAATGAAGACTTGCGAGACATTGTAAGTGGCGTAATTGAAAATCTTCGTCGAATGCAGAGCATATATTGTGCGCTGCTGCTTCGCGAAATTTTTTATTCATTTTTATTCGTGCGCTCGATCTTTTCCTCCTTTATCCTCTTCAAATTCAATTTACCAGCTTTCTTTAGATATACAATGCAGCTGCATTTCGTTTGTCAGATTCGCTATCCATCAACAAGTAACGGCGTTGTATTGATTCGCAAGCGATTCGTTGAGAAAGTACTTTGTGCCCGGCGCGTTTTCTCGTCATTAACCGTCGATCTATTCGTACACAACGTCAACAGCGAAAATTGCATAATATACCAATAACCTATCGTGCATCTACAAAGGCATTATCTACTTGTAATTAACCCTGAAAGTGTAAATGCGAAGCGAAGTGAAAAAAGAAGATAGAGAGAGCTTGAAAGAAGTCAAAAATAAACACGGTGCATAAGCGCCACTTGTCGGTATACTGTGTGCATTTGTGTGGCATAAAAGAAAATCGAAGCCTACATCACAGACTCTGCGCAGCATCCGGCGACTGTTGGCGCTTGCGCGCTCTTGACGTCATCGTCCTTTGAGCTTATATGACGCGCGTGACGCAGGTGTATATCGGCTGGGGAGCGGGGGTCGTGGCTCTCCACACGCCGGGTTATTGGCGAGATTCTCCCTTTTTCTTTTGCGGGGCGCATATATAAGCGGATGTTTCGCTATTTTCTTTATATATATACATAATTATATATATATATATATAGAGGGGCGCTAACTGGAGTACAATTATGGTGGATCGTATTTTTTTTTCCTTGTTGTTTCTGTGATGATGAGAGATTTTATATATTGAGGGTATCGTGGGATGAATTTTTAGTAAGAGGTTTAACATATTGATAAAAGAAAAAATGATGTAGCTGAACAGATTGAGATTTGTTATTTTCATTATTCGAACGATGAGATTTTGAATACTAATGCAAAGTCTATGTACGGGGACTGCATAAGTTGTATTAGAGAGTTTGTGAAAATCGATTTAAATGTTTAAATAACGGTCCGCATTAATCGTTCTTACATGCATTTATACAAACCAATTCAAAGTTATTTGCTAGTAAAATTGTTAGAGAAACTTTAGATTAATAAATAAAATGGAATGCCGTTGAATAACTTCAGTTCGATTGAAATGGAATTATTATTGATTATAAGCTATGCTGTTCAAGTTAGTGATAATTTGGCTGATTCCATTTAATAGGCACGGCAAAACTTGAGGTAGTACGATAAAATTCAAATGAAAAATAACTGCAACAGTTTACGAAAGTTTATAATCAAATTTAATCAGCGGACGTCTTTCCTGCAACAAAAATATCTTTCCGCGATCTGGAAGTCGTCGCTGGAGTGCAAGTTATCAATAGCATATCGCTGTCGTCGTCTTCACGAAAGAGGAAAATCAAAGAAAAGCTTCGTCGCCGCCGAACCACACGTCCAACAACAATCATCGAACAAACTTTTACTCGCGATCATGTCTGTATGTGTTTGTCGCTCGACGTGCTTGCTCGACAAACTCCGAAGGAATCGAGACAAATACTCACACAAGCGAGCAACGAGCGAGCGCGTCTGTCTCTGTGTTTGACGCGCCGTGCCGCTGGGATTTCGCGCGTTTTATATAAAAAAAAACAAGAGAAAAAAAGAACGGCCACGGGGACGTGAAAAATGGATGCAAGAGCGGAACGTACCATGTGTGAGGCTATACTCGCGCACTCTTCCTTTTGCGCTCTGCAAATTTATTAGCCGCTCATTCTATTTTTTCCTCTTCTCTCTTTCACGATGTTTGCTTTATGCATATGCTGATTTTATCATTTTTGTCAATAGATTAATGCCAAGAGATTGGTATACGTCTTTTGGAAAATGACGCCGTATGCCTGAAAGTACGTCGTAGCTTCGAGAGGTTTTTCGGATTTTTCAGATGAGAATGTTGTGATAGGTACTCGAAAATGTTGGTTCATATTTATGTTGGAGAGAAAGAGAGGAAATTATATTGTTTTTTGTAGAGAACTGCTTATGTGTGAACTGTGATCCGCCTTGATACAATTCGTTGAATCAACAATTCTGCTTTCGATAAATTGAAAAAAAGTATTTCGGTCAGTCGTATACTCTATCCAGTTATGTTGAATACATATTTTTATCATAGCTGAAGCTATTAAACCAATGGACTTTTTTATCTATGAAAAAGACAATAGTACAACCAATAGTAAAAAAGCTAGGAAATACTTTTCCTAAAGTTAGACGCAATCGTTTAGAAAACAATCAAATAAAAAAATTAACAAGTTAAATGCTCAGGTGCGCGAACAAAGCTAATGTTCGCGGTATCTGCGATTCAGAGATAAAATTGTCATTTGCGCTTATGCGCAACGCATGTTTGGCGAAAGCGACGATGATCGACGTCGACACATCAAAGTCCGCTCGTCTCCATTAACAGCGTGAAATCTCCAAATCACCCACGCCCGTCGAGCGAAGGGTCCCGAACGTCGTGCCATAAAAGGTGGTAGTCGGTAGTCGTCGGGCCGAGCACCTTTGAGAAGAAAAGGGAGGCACTTGCGTTTGTCGTTGCCAATCGGTGAGTGAGGCCCTGCAATAGCAGAGAGAGTAGGGCGCTTTTCCGCAATCTTCTTGCGGGAAGACGGAGAGACGGTCCGTTTAGTTCGCGTTTGAAGCTCACTCGAGACGGTTCGCTAAACCGAGTACTTCGGACTCTTTGAGATTAGCGACGGTTATCTATCACCGAACGCGATCGAATCCTCGGCGTCCCACCTGAAGGACACTGTGAGCGACCAGTCGCGCGTTCAAGAGCTGCCTTGGTAGAAGAGCGCATCTTCTCTAAGGTGCTTCTACCAGCGCGGCCACTGTGCACACTTCAGTTGGAGTTGCGTCGCACCTTTCCATTTGCGAGTATCTTCCTCTTTCTTTCACACAGTCAGCGTGCTGGTAAGTCGAGTAAGTAAGGATGGGCTTCCTATCCCGCGACAATAGTTTGTAAAGGCTCACCGAGCCTATTCATTTAAATTGTAGCAGTATTTATTGGTCTTTTCTTTTTATATCGCCTTGTAAACTGCAAGCTCAAATGGCTTTTCCCCACCTATGACTGGAGATTTTATGCCGGATGAGTAGCAGTAATTCTATTTGAATTTTCTTTGATTTTATTAAAATGTAAACAAAATAAGTTTTGTATTGATTCATTCCTTCACACGGCGCGCATTAACAATAATAAATTATAGCACTCACCTCTATTTCCTTTCAATACTCTTATTACTCGAGTTAAATAGTTAATAAGAAAAAACCTTTGGAAAATATAGACATGGTGATGAAGGAACGGCAGGATGTTTGCATATATACGTAGTGCAACCTGTAAGAGATTTTTAGAGGCTAGGAAAAAGCGACCTTAGCAAACACGCACACGCACATACACCAAGTTACGAAAGAAAAATAGAGATGAGGTGTGCGCAAAGATAAAGTATGACGTATACAAGATTGAGAGCAGATGGTCAAGTTATAAAACTGTTCGCGTAGTTGCTCGTGTTTGTTAGCGAGAGAGAGAGAGAGAGAGAGATATGTGGACTTACGGCTAAAAGCTTTGTAGTCTTGTGATTTCGTACTTTTTATGAACAATTGTAAATTGAAAAAGTAACCTGCGTTCTTAGAGTAAGACTTCGCAGAAAGTTTAGATGTCGAATAGAATACAACGGAATTGGAGAACGGACAAACGTAATTATGAAGAATTGCTTTAAGAATTTTTTTTTTCCTCAACGAGCTTGTGCAAGAAGGATTTCATAAAAGGTAATTCAATTTCGTTTGTACGCTTTTTCTCCGGACACCGCAGTTGGCAAATAAAGTCTACGAAGCTAGCATATTTCAATCTGCAACTCGACGTCAAAGAAAGAAATAATAAGGAATATTTGATTTGCGAATTAAGATTTTTTTATCACGGTCAAAGCTCTCTATATATACAGAAACTCTAACAATATTTCATCGCTTCGCATTTTATTTGCTGTCCGTCCGTAAATCAATATTCATCTACGTTTGAAATCAGCAGGAAACCGCAGAACGGTAACTGGTTATTTTAATACTCCCTCGAGACAATATCGTGGTACACGGAGAAAGAGAGAGAGAGAGAGAGAGGGAGGGAGAGTGCACTTTTTCAATTTCGCTGAAACTCCCGTAAACATCAGCAGTTGTAGTACGCTCTTTCGGAGCAGTGACATGGCGAAATTAAAAATTCGTATCGCTTGGCTTATATTGCTGTGCCGTTCGCGCAGTCCGAGCGATCCTTAACCGTCGATATTAAAGCGAGAGCAGTATATGCTAGTATACGCGGAAACTCGTAAGGAGTTGCTAGATAAAGTTGCCGGTGCAAGTATGGTTATAGAGGAAGGAAAAAAGATTTTTAAATATACTGCTGCCACAGTAGTATATTTAAAAATTTTTTACTAAAATATAATAATATAATAATATTTTAGTGAAAGAATATTCCGGATGAAAGTTTAACGGTGAATTTCAAAACATTTTGAACAAAATTGACACGTCTAAAGCACAGGTAGATAATATTGGCAGTCTCCAAAATAGCTTGTAAAAATGTAACGCGGGAGTACAGAAAATCCAATAACTTAAGTTATAAAGTGTACCTGCATAGAAAGCTATTTTTCGACACGAACGTATACTGATAATACAAATAGTAAAGATCCTTGACAATGATTCGATCCAGCCACTAATTAGAAGCGTCGAGTTTATCTGAGGATAATCCTTGGAATTCTCTCAGTCCGTGGTTTAAGCTTAGACAGTGCAAAGTCGCGAGCGAAAAACGACCAGTGGAGGTACAAACTTGGACACGGGTGGGGGCTAAGGAGATGAGCGTAAAATGTGTAACAAAAGTGGGCGTTGTCGTTGAGTGGAGAAGACGTCGCACACTAGCGGCCGTAAACTTCCTAGGATACATTTTCGAGGAGGGGATTTGTCGCGGGAATTCGTGTGATTATTGTGACGGAGATGGAGATTGATGAGGCCATATTCATGTTAGGATGATTTTAGTAACAATAGGGAAATTTGATATGGAATCTCGTGATTAGTTTAAGCGGAATGAACGTGTTTATGCTTTCGGCTTTTTTCTATTCAAATTTTCATAAGAACGTATCATTGACTAAATATAAAGCATAAACTGCACTGCTTCTTTAGTCCTAAAAATAAAATGTCATGACTTTCGTGTGTATAATCGTTGATCGGAATTCGGATTGCGCAGAGCTCGTTTTTTCAAGTCCGTATTATCCTTATCGTTGACAATTATGCAGAAAGAGAAAAAAAAATACAAGTGAGCAATAATGGTCATATGAGACGTAAGGAAGAGCGAGAAAGGTAGAAAGGAGAGAAGAAAATGCGAAGAACGTTTCTCACTCGAGGTAGAGCGAGCACAGGGAATAAAAAGGAAAAAGGTCGCTCGCAGAGGAAACGACCAGACGAGAGCGTATAAGAAAAAGATTACAAAGTAAAGTGGACCAGGGGAGAAGGAGATAAAATGTCGTGAGAGAAAAAGAGTTGGAAGAGGGAGAGGGAGGGTGGTCCAGTTAAAAGATTTCAAGAACTGGCGCTGCTGCTGCGGCGACAGCGACGACGGTGAAGGAGAAATAGAAAAATGACTCGAGTATGGATTGGAACGAGCGGCGCGTAGAAACCCCAAAAGAAATAGAAGAAGAAGCGGCTTCCGGTACTTAGACGGTGGCAGACTTCCGAGAGTGCACCCGCGTAGCAATTACCTTTTGGCAGAGTCTTGGCCGCCACCGCCGCCGCGCTTTAGATATTCGACTTAATTGCGCGTGAAATCAGTCCGTCAACTCAACGAGTATGCCTTTTTTCCTTCTTTTTTCTCTTTTTTAATTGCTCAGGTTATTTCGTGGCAGTAAACGCGGATATAGAAGAAAAGACATCTCTCTGGTGACGGTGCGATTGTTTGTGTTTTTATGTTGACTGTTGTGATTCCATTATCTCTGGGAGTTTTTGAAAAACAATTTATTAATTCGCTAATTGAGTTTTGTCGATTTTCTACTCAGTAAATAATTTATGATTACGAAGTGATGCTCTATTTCGTGAAAATACATAACAGTCACGCGCGTCTTTTGAAAACTGAATGTGAATTAGTAAGGTTAGTACGTTAACGACTTATTTGCAATGTGACTTTATAATTTTTGTCGACGAGAAGAAAAAAATTGGGAAAGCAACGTGTGATCGAGAAATTTCGAGAATTCAATGAAAAACTTTTTGGAAAATTAAAATTCATTGAGTTCTTCAATGCACGCTGAAAGTAGGGTAGTAAACGTCTATAACATGTGGCGCGAGGCACTGATAAACTACTTTCAAAATTATGTCAGGCTAGTGAAAATTTGGTAATTACCTTCCTCGACTTTTCTATCAAATGTCTTTTTTTCGAATAAAAAGATCACAAAAATCAAAGTCGAATGGAAACTCGAGTGTGCGCTAGTAATTTCTTTTTTTTTTCGGTTTCGAAGGCATATCACCTTGATTCCATATCTTACCAACTCAAAATCGATATCCTCTTTCGCGTTATGAAGCCAGAGAATTTAAAGGTCTTCTATTGTGCGGGAAGTGACGTCTTATAGTAAGGCATCCGTCACACATACGCATACAGAGCTTTAAAACTCTCCCCAGCGAGTTTCATGTCGACCATTCATCTATTTATAGCCGGTAATATTGGCCGCGTATATTTATGAAAACGAACTGACAATACTTAGTGTTTGTCTAACATAATAATTTTTTAAGTTAGGCGTCATTGATTTTCGTAATGTTGGATTATATTATTGAGAACTGAAAATGGATAGAGTATTTCTGGACGGACTCTAGTGAATTTTCGGAACTGAGACAACTTTGGGATTAGCGATCGTGACCCAACACTGTAATGACGCGCTCTCGGTTGAAAAGTTAATATTAAACGATTATACACTGAATGGATAAATTAGTTTTCTTGTATGACAGCTGACGATTATAATCTAATGGCTCAGCTCCTGACCTAAAAAGAGAAAACTTATTTAATCCCAGCGTTCATTAATAACCGAACAGTTTCGCTCAAAAATATGATATAACAGCCCATAATCGTGTCTTTACAGGTGATCCATGAAGATTAATCAGTAAGTCTTATTCTGAAAAATTCACTTTTTCCTGCTCACATCGGACACAAGGGCTTCAGTCGTTCGCTTGTGCGTGTGCCAGCCAATAAAGCATCGGTTCATCCGCAAGCATCGTAAACTGAATTTTTTGCTGCAGTGGCACGCGCCGCTTCTCTCTCTTTCTCTCTCTCTCTCTTTCGTCGAAACTCCGCGTAAGAAAGTGGAATGCGGGAAAAGTGGAATATTGTTGTGCAAATATGTGAGAGGTGCACGGACTCGTAAGCCGTCGCTCAGCGGCCGGCTATTTATTATTCAATAAGGCTTGCAAGCGTGAACGCGAGTTTACGAGGTTCGCACTGAATCATTGAATGGCCGCGATGAAGGTGCGCGCCCTTGTCTGTTATATGTGTTGGGACACGTTGTGGCTTATACTGCATGATGCAGCCTCTATCCCTCGTTCTCTCTTTCTCCTCGCCATAGGGAAAGTATGTGCTTGTCTATGTGTTCGGTTTCTCGTTACTGAATTAAAAAGAGTTTTTATGCAAGCGGGAAATCGGTTAATCTGAGAGCTTTTTTTAATTAGTGATGGAGAGACAAATAGAGATCGCGATGTATTTTCGTCTTGACGTGTAGAGTTATTTTGAGGATTTTTTGTTCGACAGTCGAGATAGATAAATATCTTATCCGAAAGTAGTTGTTTTTGAAAATAGAATTTTCAGCGACGATGTCAATGAGCTGTTTTAATTCGCACTAATCTATCAAAATGGAGATACTAAAATAAAGTTATTTAAAATGACTGGTCAGTGGTTTGAGTAATCCTGGAAATAGGAAACGTTTTCAATATTAGATTGATTGCGGTTGCGCAGATTGAACGTGATCAATGTCGAGAGCGCTGTAATTCGGACCGTTTTATACGCGAGCAAAAAAAATTTCGAGCTTTTTTTCTCTCTAATACTCCATTGCGCAGTTTGCTCGAGATTCAAAAGTCATCGTAATAAACGAGCCGTGATTGGAAGTAATGTACGCTTATTATGCTATTACGTCGCTCCGCAATCGGCATCGCAGCTTGCGTTCACGCACCTTTGCTCGCAATGGTACAACACGCAACGAAGCGATCGCGAACTTAATTCCGGCATTAAAATTCAAACGGGTCCTTGGCGTGGGAACGCGTACTTTGCATTTCCCGCGGCGGTGTCGCGGCCGTCGTAAAAGCTGAATATCACGCACGGCGCGCGCATCTCCCGAAAAGTCTCTCACGAGTCGGCGCGTGGGCGTGCACAGACGAGGCTTCGCGCCGCAGAAATGACGCCGTCGGAGGGATTCGCCGACGGCAGGGAAATCGAGGCAACGACGTCTTCGAGCAAAATTACCCTTTGAATGCGTCTGTTTGCACGTGTGTCTGAGCACGAATGCCCTCTCTCTCTCTCTCGCTCGCGTACTTTTTCCTTTAGCCAGCGCATCTTGACGCTGTTTTTACCACGTCCTGTTATGCTTGACGGAACCAACACACTGCGCGAGCGAGCGAGCTTTTACGAGCGTGCTAGAAAATAAGCTGAGGATTTCTTTCTTTGTTCTTTTCTTTTCATGACGCTTTACACTAGTTCTGTCGCTGCGTAATATTTGTTTTTTCAAACGACCCGTCGTTTTTCGGTTATACGAACGCGTCAATTGCGCCCTTTTATTCCCGGAAACGTTCATTTGTTTTAGCAAAAGATTAGAACGTGATATTTTTTTTCGAATGGTGGACGCGCGAATTCATTCATTTTTCCGAGAATAATTCTTTTCCCGAGACAGACTCATTTTCGAATCGTTTCCTTAGCTCGCATTGAAGATTTCTGCACAATGCGCCGGAAAGCGCATTTTTCTAGAAGTAGAGAAAGGCATTCTGTCATCGTAATTTTTTCTTTCAAATTCAACGATATGAAGCATAAAAAGTTCAACACGCGAGAACGCTTTATCCTGTGACCTGCATAAACTATAGAAATGCATATATTTCAAAAGCCTTCCAGCTCGGAGCCATCTATCTGCACGTAACGTGACAACGTGCAAACACAAACACTCATCAGTCTGGACAATAAACGATCATCCATCGAAATCTTGTGCTCGAGAAAAAAGAACTACATGGAAGCAGTAGAAAAAAGTGAATCTACAAACGGTCAGAAAGAAATCGATGATCCGTCTTTTTTACTTACGTGTCCAAGAGATTTCCATAAGTTAGCACAACGCGAAAGCCTCATCTTGATCTCTCGTTCGATTGCTGTGGCTTTGCAGAGCAAGGAACTCGCTTGCTCCCCCGGGATATTCAACCTAAGTCACTAGTGCTTCCCTAACGAGCCGATCGTTTAATAAATATTTATCAGCGCAGCGGCGAAATTGCATTTTAATTAATTACGACTGATTGCAGTCCTATGCTTGCGCTACACTTGCACGCGCCGAGGTATACATTATCTTGTGCCTCTACCGTTCGTCGGAGTTTATGCCTGACTTTGCTAGCGTGTGCCGTTCTCTCTCTCTCTCTCCTTCCCTCTGTCTGATTTCTATCAGTTCCCATCAACTTCGATATTTGCCTCTTGCTCGCACTCGCGAGAATGTTCGACAATCAAGAAAGCCTTCGGGGATATTTGATTTTGGAAACCCGAGGAGAAATTTCAAACGCGCGAGACCGTCGCCGCCACACCGTGTTCCTGATTCATCAAATGCGCTTTGATTGTGTGCTGTCTTATCTGATTTGCCAATTCAAGCGCTTGCGCGCCAAGCGAGCGAGGAAGGATCTTATTGCACTTCTCTCTCTCTCTCTCTCTCTCTCTCTCTCTCTCTCTCTCTCTCTCTCGGTACCTTCTTTTTCTTCTTCAAATCTATCTTATTCTCTTGTCTGTCTTTGATCCAAGCTTTCGATTTGAATTTTTCAACAGACACGGTATTGATTCTGATTGCTGCGCCGGCAAATAGGAACATCTAAAAACGATTTTTCGGTCATCAATAGAACATTAATTTCTGTAGAGAGAGAAAGTATTAAAAAAAAACAAAAGCGAGTCTTTCAAGATTAATAACCAGCCAGCTAGCGCTAATAACCATAATAAAGATACCAACAATGATACCGAACTTACCCATTCATCGACGTTACTGCCTTTCGACGTATAATTACCCTTCCGTCGGAGAGCGAGAGAGCACAAATAAGAAGTTACTCTGCTACGACGTCGACCTCTCGGACAGGGTTAGCGGCCCTTTCCTTTTCATCACTCCCTCTCAACCGTCGTCGCATAGAAATGCAAAAGATTCTCCTTTCTCCATCTCTTTTGAACCATCGGATGACGAGGAGAAAAGAGCCACGACGCTAGTGAATGGCGACGATATATAGCTTTGATGCGAATTACGACGTTTTTCTGTATAAATGCAGCTGCCTCGTTTGTTATTACACTCGATGAATGAGAGGCGTAATGGCGGCGCAGGAGAGCTTATAATTGCGAGAATAAATTAAACGAAAATTCCCTTCCCTCGGTTGCGTGATTTTTCCGTCGACTTGATCGGTTTCAAAAAATAAAAGAAAATGCCTCGTTCCTCTGTCTCGCTTTTGCTCGCGTTCCGTCTACAAACCGCACGCGCGCGTTTTACAGAGCTAAACAAGTATAATAGCTCGTAAAAAGTTCTCGGCAAAACGACAGCAAAAAAAAAAGCAGCGTTATGCTACCATGGTACTGCTACGCTCAATCATTGTAGCTTTGCGAGCGTCACTGAGAAAAAAAGCTTCGATAAAGCCAGTGACACGCGCGCGGATACTCATTGTCCATTCATTCCGTTAGGCGGCGTGCACTCGCAAAAAAAAAAAGAAAAAAAAATCCGGGAGAGAGATTTTTACGAGCTCGGGCGTTATGAGCCGCGTCAGCCTCTATTAACGTTCGCCTCGCGAGAGCGGTGTGCGCTCCGCGCGCCATTGTCCGTTTCTTTTGGCTCTACGACAAAGGTGGCTTGCTGCGCTTCTATCATTTTTAGCAATTTATCTTGCACTTATTGCAGTTACTTCCCGAGAGAAGGCTGCAGCCGCTCGTCGAAACAAAGCCTTCTCCTCCTCCTCCGCGCGCGCTTAGATGTTTAGCCAGCTAATTCTACAATAGCTTCGTAGTTGAAGTAATAAGAAAGCACGAGGCCGAGGAAAAGTTGTCTGGGAAAGCTTTGCTGCCTTTCGGAATTTTTCCTCCGACCGTCTGTTTTATCGCAAATCCACCTCTATTCCTTACGCCGGAGTCGACCTTTGAATTATAATTCAATTGCAAAATGTTGATTTCCACCGCGAACCTCGTAAAAGCCTCCGTTACTTTGCAGCCGAAACGCGCGGCTACCCGCGAAAACTATGATTTGCAGAGGGCGAGCGAGCGAGGCATCCGGCAATAACCCATCTAAAATTGGCCAACTAAAACTCACGCGCGCGTCAGTGCCCAGCGTGCACTTTGAGCGGTGCGCCTAGCCGCTGGCTGGCTTTAAGATCCGCTGTAGCTTTTCATTGGGCGCTGCGCGATAACACCATATGGATTGCGTATCAGACCTACCGTTGAATGCACGCTTTGCGCCTGTGTATTTATACCTATATGAAAGCGTACCGCGAACTGATGAAGTGCAGACGAGCTTTGGGATTTTCGGCTTTCAATCGCGCGTGTGCACGTGTACGAGTATGTGCGGCTTGCGAGGGATTAATTAGACTTTGACCCTTTGTTCCATTACCGGCTATTTTTTTATGTACCATTAAGAGTTTGTTGAGTATAATTACAGAATTGGAAGTTGTTGGGAGTTAATTTGGCGAATCAAATTCGTTCATTAACGTGAAAGCCTCGCAGTGTGATGAAATTAATTTACTATTCACTCGTAATATAGTGTCGGAATACGTGAGTTTTGATACTCTATTACTAGGAATCATCATTTAACACATTTCCTTTTAGTTCCAGAGCCACGTGAAAAGACACTTTTTAACTTTTGTTATAAATGATGAGAGATTGTTAGAACATTTAATTGTGCTATTTCCAAATGCTGTAAAATAAGTGAGAAAAAAATAGAGGGTTTGGTTTAAAAATTGTACCTAAGAGACTTTGCTTTAATACAATTTTAATAACTTGAAAAAATAAAATGAAAGTAATAATGGATAATTATGATTCTCGTTGCATCATTTGCAATACATGTTAAAATTATCGATCACATTCGATATAATTTCTGAAAGAAGAGTATAATATCCTCATCAGCAATATGAAGTTGTTGCGGCATAAAGAAAAACTGTGGCTTTTTATATGTGAGAACATATGTACACGAATTGCACAATTGCATATGCATACGTATTCGCGAAATATAACTTTATGGAAACTCAATGAATGCCAATGCCAGAGCGATTTCTGTAGGCGAAGGTGTATTTCGCGTTGTGCGAGAAGCAATTGCGCTCGCTATAGCTGCGCTCATAACTCAAAGTTCGATTCTGCGGCTAACTTAACGCAGAGCAATACCACTGACGCGACTACGCGAGTCACGTTATATAGCCTTGGAAGAGTGGGGGGGGGAGACAGAGATAGAGATAGAGCGTGAAACGATAAATAACAAAGGCGAAATCACAAAAGGTAGCACTCGAGACGTTTTCTAATTTCGGCTTGTCTGCTGCGGTAATTGGCCAATTATACCTATGGCTGTGTCGGTATTCTCTTTCTCGACGAGAATTCAATTGAGATTCCAAACGGAGAGAAAAGACGTTTTTTCCTTGTTCAACTCCGAATAAAACTTCCTTTCCCCCTTCCGCCGTGTCAGACGAATAAAACGTGAAGCAGCAGCATCTTGTGCGAGAACTCTGTGCACACTCGTCATATTGACTTTGGTAAGTATTCGCGGTTGATTCGCTGTAGTAGGCCATTACAACAGATAGTTCCATATTGTCGTTGAATTTTTCTTTCTTCGAAGAACACAATTCCACGGAATGATGAATTTAAATTTATGTTGATTTGCACAAATAATTGATGACAAAGGAATTACAACGTCGTGAATGTTACATAAAATCTAAATAGTAATTATTTAGCAAAGTAGCTCTCAATAGAGAAATTCGAAACTTTGTAAGAGCTAGACGAGAACTCATAGGACTAGCAGTCACGCGAAAAGAAGGCAGTGAGAGAGAAGGGTTTGGATGCCGAGAGGAGAGAATTTATAGTATTCCCTGGCATTTCCACTACTCCCTCTTCACGTGAAATCGCATCTGCAGCGAGCGAGTAAGTAGCAAGGCGGCAACGTTTCACCTTTGAACCGGTTAAATGGATTACGTCGTTAAATGCGCGCGCCAGCGACGTCGAGTTTCTCACGCGCGAGTCTACGCTGCGTGCTCGTTAATTAAAATTGAGGAAACTTTGCGCGCGCGATTGTCGTTTTCATTCCTATGATTGTTATTACGTAAATCTCTCCGACGATTGGTAACTTCCGTAATTTTCTTTCTGATTATTTTCCCGTTCGCGTCGTTGATATCTCTTTAAAAGTTTTTAAATATCAACTTTCTTTCTTTTCTTGTGAGTTTCTGTTGACGAATTCTGATTAAACAGCAATCATGCTAAAGGATCGGTATGAAATGAGCATTTTAAGACGCCATTTATTTCTCATCTGTTTGTAAAAAAAACGACTTGGGCATTATTTAGTCTACGAGGCTAAAATGTGAAAAGAATTACATTTCTCCAATTCGATAACGAATATGTATATATACTTTTTGTAATTTCATTGCCTGAGTGAATTTTCACTAGTAAGAACACTTTAGAAAAGCGAACAATGGTAGGAAACCATGATTCAGGATTTTCAAGATAGGGGAAATTCCGTGGCCACGTTGCTATCGGTGCCAAGTAAAAAAGAAATTAACGGCTTTTACCGTGCGGCGGAAAGTATCGAAAGCCACTATACTTGTTCACCGAGTGCGCCTCGAATGAGGTAGCAGGGAAAAAGTTTGAAAAAGTGGTATTGATGGTAGGAAAGAAGAGTATTTTACTGAATACCCAAATTGATTTCATTTTGAAAATGAAATATTTTTGATATTATCACTCACGCGAATACTCGAGAGTTAATCGTGGAGAAAATTATACTCACCTGAAACACAAAAGAATTCAGTCAGGCAGAGTACAAAACGGACAATGCAATTTTACAGCAAACATAAAAACGTAGGACGTGCAATTCTGAAATGCGAGGTTGTTCCAGAAAGGCCGTTGGAATAGTGGGCAATCGAATATTCATGTCACACAGCCCGTGAATCTACCGTGTACTTTATGTAAATTCAAATTTGACAGTATCCTTCAAACTTGACAAAGTGGTTTATTTTCCATTCTTCCTCAATTTGGATACAGATTCCCCATCAATGTCAGCTCTATATAGCTACGATGAATACACGCGCATCACTAAATCAAAAGCCAATCAATGTAAAAGTTAAAAGCCTCTCGATCTTGTATATACGTACTGCTAAAATACACACGAACGTTTGCATCTATCATAAAATTGATCGCAAAACCGCACTGAGCGTCGAATACGAATTGATAATTCGTTTCGATAAATTCGACTAATTTCTTGCGGACGTCCGAATTGAAAAGAGAGAAAACCGCGGCCGAAAGAGAGAAAGAATTCTCTGATGATTTAGCGGAAATTATGAGGCGACCGCGCAAAAAGCTGTAAATTAAAGCTCTGCGCGCGCGCCGTTCAAGCTCCCATCGCATGCAAATCGTCGTTTTCGACTCTCTTGTACGTAGTATGTATATTTCTTTTGCGGAGAATGCGAGAAAGACGATGCGAAGACAGCTCTCGAGGTAATAAATTGATAAGGCTATGCGGGGAGAGACAGTGAGAAAAATTGTCAGTGAAAGAGCGAACAAAATATATATAGAGAGGGAAAGAAGAGCCGACACTAGCAGTACTATCAGATGATTGGTTTTATTTTCCGAGCTCGTAGTGCTGTCACATACGTTGACTGAAGCCATCGGATCTCTCCGATAACGTATGGCACATGAAATTCTTCGGATTTTAAATTCATACAGCTGTGAATCATGTAGGTGTCGCAACGATCGACTTTTTTTTATTTTTTATTTTTATCGGATTTCTTGAACAAATCGCGTGGTCGAATAAAGTGGGAAAACATTATTATCAAAAATCAGTTTTAAAATAATTGAAGACTGTGTATTATTTCAGTCGGTCAAAGTAGTTTTCTTTCCTCCTGGGAAGTTATTAATAAAAAACAAACTTTTCATTACGGAAACTTCAACTTTACAATTCTAGAGAGAGAGAGAGAGAGAGAGAGAGAGAGAGAGAGAGAGAGAGAGAGACAGCTTCTATATCTAAAAAGAACTGAGTTTTCCTTCTTTCCAAGATAACAGCTATTTACTTCTGTCGCATCAAGTTGCCTCGAAACGCTATGGCACATAAAAGTATTCAAATAGCAGCCCGAAAAAACAGCAAGAAAGGTCATCTTGAGAAAGCGAACCACGATAATAACGTGACAAAACTGTCACGCCTTTTTTTTCGTTCTTTCTTGTCCTTGATTTTAATATTACTTGAGACTTGCGCCAAGCCGAGAAATTCTTTAAAAGAGCGAGAGAAAGGTATTTTAAAAATGCGTAATAATGTGAAGTAACACCGTAGAAAGCAATCTTACCGAGTGTACGAGCGAATAAAGAGAAATGCCATCTTTTTTTCTTCCATTGTTTTTCTTTGTCCTGATACTTTCGCGCTTTATTGTTTGTTCATTCGTTCTAATTAAATAGCAAATCAAAATCTTAAAATATTAATCTTTTATATTCGAAATGATTTTTGATCAATGTTGATATGCTTTTTAAATAGTATATCCACTTAAATTATAAAAGCAAACATACGTAAAAACATAAAACTCCAACTAATCAAGTCACGTCGTGCGCATCTCCATAGAAGATTTTAAGATTTAGCATGGGATAGCGAAACGACGAAATGTAACGTAAGGCGCCTGGCACCAGCAATACTTCCGCAGCATCGCCCACTTCACGTGGACGTTTGCGCGCTGTGCCGTAAAGTCACTCCCGTGAGGCTTTTATCGTTGTTACCCTTAGCAAAGTAGCTTCTCTCCTCTCGTACATGTAGCGTCGTCGTATAAGCCCACAGATCAATCGATCGTGCGTGACGACGACGCTATATCCTCGCGTGCGTCTATGTACTTGCGCCTTGCGGTCAAATGTGATTTTATGTTCTCGCTTGTTATCGGCTTCGCGCTTCTACTACATGATAGCTTCTTGAGAGAAAATAAATTTATTTGAAAACAGTATTAAGGTTATTATATTAGATGGAGTTGATATTTGTCGTAATTTAATATTTATCAAGATTATTTTTTAAAGGATTATAAAAAAATCTAATGGAACCCAAGCGCTACAATCAAATTTCCGGTAGAAAGTTACTGTGTATATATATTCTCGAATATTCAAAGTACTATCTCCAAACGAGAGAGAGAGAGAAAGAGAGAGAGAGAGAGCATTCTAAAAGCTAATCTAATCCCGAATTCATTTACGTTGCAGCTTGTTGTAACAATATTGTTGTTCCCTCGGGGCTCATATTAATTTACTTCCCGCGCAGCTATACGGATTAAAGTGGAATCGAGGCAAGTTGAAAATTGATGCTTATCGAAGAACAACAGTCTAAACTGCCTCGATCGAAAGCGATAAATCATGACAGTTTAATCAACGGTATCCTTTCATAATTGCAAGGAATGCTGCTGAGTTGGCGGCTGGCGCAATCTAAACCGCGTGAGCAGCGCCAAGAGAAAGATCGAATTTCCGAGGTAACCAAGCACGTTCAGCTAACTCTCCGTAGACCCTGCAGCCGATAGTACAAACCTCCCTTTGGCTCGATCGCTCGCCTTGGCTATGCGGGCTGGCACGACGCTACGATAAACGGAAACGTGCGTGCGCGCTGTGCGCCTTTATCCGCACTTATGGCTCTTTATTTAATTATAAAGCGTTATATATTTCCTTCTATCGACCCTATCGTTACGTATTGCTTGTTGTTTCATTTCATTTTTTCACTTGTTGAGTTGAAATGTCAACCGATCGTTTTAGAAATTTACGTTAATGTTTACCAAAAAAACAATTATTTATATCCACGAAGTGGAAAAGAATGTGAATAAAGTACATTTGTTTTTATTTATGGCACTTTATATATAACATAACTGAGCATGATTGTTACAATTTATTGTGTATTTCGTAGATATTACGTATTCAGTTTTAACACAATACGAATACCGCAATAAAATGCACAATGAACTCGTATTCAAACAAATGACTGATCCACCCAAAAGAAAGCGACAGAGATTCGCAATAGAAAAAAAAACAGGAAAGTAATCCTTTTCCCACGCGTTGCCGAAATGAATTTTCCACCTGACTCGCTAAAATCAATAATGTGTACCGCGAAACATCGAAGCCCACACGATGAAAGCAATAAACCGACAGCCCCAAGCGACGAGAGCATGAGACGAAAAACCGTCAATTGAGCAACGCCGCATTTCTCTCATATAAGAGTGAAATAACGCGAGTCTCTCTCTCTCTCTCTCTCTCTTGCTCCAATTATTAACGGAAAACGCAGAGAGTGAGTGAGTATAATGACGGCGTTAATCACATGTCCGGTATAGCGCATTGCAAATTCCCTACCTCATTCACGTTTGATTTGCATTAAATGGTTTGAGTATAGAGCACTCGTAGTTTGTTTTGGAGGAATTCGTTAAAGAGAAGAGTACGGTAACAAAGGGAAATGACTCATACACATATATAATTTATTCTCTCGGCAAGAGTCACTTTGTTTTGTTGTGTGAATAGGGCAATGGAATTTTGGATTAAAAATATTTGAGGTCAGAGAGAGGAAGAGAGAGAGAGAAAAGAGAGGGAGAGAAGGGGAGGGGGAGTTTGTCTGGAAAAACAGAGGACAAACTAGATGAGGCGACGAGTGATATTGAGGAATTATCGGGTGGCTAGCCGCACCATGACACGGATTTATATGCCCATATGCATAAGCCTCGCGTTCGCATAATACAGAAGGCTTGTAACGGAGCTAATGCTCTTGTTAATGCTATATGTCAACCAATATACGGCTTTTGCTCTGGTTTGTTGCCACCTGTTTTCGCTTGTTTGCGCTCTTCCTTCTTTATCTTGCTGAATGAGATGTTTCTGTATAAACACATTTTCTTTTTCTTTGTCCCGAGCACGTCATTTTCCGATAATTGTGTGTTTCCTGCAGATCATCTACGTAAACTAGACAAAATAATAGGCATTTCAATACACCATTTAACTTTTTAACGACTATCGAAACCGATAAAGTACGTACTAACAGCTTTTCATCCTTAAGATAGTCAAATAAACAATGCGATTAGTAGCACAGCGACATTTATAATTTAAAAGTCTATTGCGAGTGAATAGCAGCATAAAGCGCCACCGAAATAAGATATCCATTAACTTTTCCATCATGCGTTTATTTGCCGTAGGTCTTCGACCCCCCAACGAAAGTGCATCTTGTGTGTAACCGTAATAAAGAAAGGTGGGGAAGTATGTCTTACAGGTCATTCCGAAGAAGATAGGGGAAGGATGTGATTTGTCACGTTGCTCGCTGGAAAATTCCTCAGGGCACTTTTACAGAGATACATGAATACCATTTACTGGAAAAATGCTAATGGATGTGTGTACAGCAGTGACGGGGAGTGCAAAGGGAAACTGCGCGTACATCTAGCCGCAGAGAAACGAGTAGTTGATATTTATGAGCCGGATGTATGACTATGTAAGCTTGTTGAGCTGCAGTATTTATGTTAGATTGTTTAGGAGGACACATTACCATTATTGTATTACGCGATATGCGTTCCTTTTATAGCGATACCAAACCGTACATTTGAAAAATTATACTGGCATTTTCTATGAATATTTTATAGTTACTATGCGAATGGGTTATAGTATGAAATTTTTTATAATATGAAATCGTAAATGCATATTATTGCGAGATATCAGTTTGAATATATTTAGGTGAGATCACGATTTGGAATGATTAGGATATTATCTAATTTGAAATTTTTGTACAGGAGACTTACATATTTTATTGCCGTCACCGTTTGCAATAAATACCTATTAATATTTTATCATTCAAAGCTGATAATTCACCGGGAAAATCAAGTATTAACAACCTTCGCCAGCTACAAAATAATAGCAGGTTTTTTTCGATTCTTCTTCTTTTACAAACGAGATCGAAAACGGACAAACAGCAGGAACAACAACAACCGACATATATGTGCGTGTAGCGTTTTCTCTGGAATTTCGACATCGTCGCCAGCGCAGCGAGAGAGCGAGAGAAGAGACGAACTCGCGGAGGGGGAGAGTCGCGTTTTCGAAATCAATACCCGAGCGGTGACTGCTGCTACTGCTGCACGTACGCCTCGTATATAGCAAAACGATGCTCTATTTAACTCTCGCAATCACCAAACGCACGCGCTTCAGATTCCTTCTTTCATTTTTGTAGAATCGCTGTCCAATAAAAATAAAAGTGACGGGGAGACTTTTTTAATGGGCTGGAAAATGCTTTTCGCCACCACGATGAACTATACAGTTCCGTGCCAAGTAAATATTTGCCATGGTCTTTCTGCGTCGCTTGACTGATTGATTTTGAGCGCGTGAGCGAGCTCTTGTACCTTGATCGGCGTAAATGCTGGATTTTCCAACCGAGCTGCCTGACTCAAGCTCGACTTGCTCTACTTAGCGTACGTTTTGGTCCCTCGCATTGCGTGATAAGAATAAGAACTTTCACTGCTCCTTCTACTTCATTAAATACGAGAAATGTTGAAAAAAACGTGCATGCAATATTGCTTCCGAGTAATTTTCGAAGAGATAATTATCGTAACTAAAAAGGAATCGGCGTGTACTTATATAGATGGTTTAATAGGGATAATTTCAGAAAATTCAACGAGCGCTGATCGCACGCAGATTTCAAAAATTACATCTGTTTAATTGTGCTACACCTACGTGAGCTATGACGCCTGCGTGGCTCGCTGCTGGCGACCTATTAAGTATTTAATGACGCGTCCTTTCTTCTGCAAATTAGCCACGTTTTGCAATGAGCGGTCATCGATTACGCAGGGCTGCACGCATGTATTTGCGGGTTTTGAGTGCAATGGCTTTTGCATCGTGAATATGTGCGCTCGAGCCCGCATGTACTTTAGAACTGCCAACTGCGCGGGAGGGGGGGGGGGGGGGCGATGCTTTGTCGAAAGGTACACGAACCAAATTGCATGCATGTTGTTCGCGCGCGGCATATGACGCGCGCGCGTGAGCTTCGAGCACCCGCGCATATTTTTCGACCTACATTTTTGATGCTCGATATAAACACTCGTGCGTAAGTATGGATCATCCTCTCTCTCCACCTCTGTTATTTTCACTTTAACAGAATACGCTACTTTTTATTCTTTTCAATGGAATGTTCTGTTCTCCAAAGATAAATTGACCAATAAAATACTTTTTCGAAAATACAATGTTGAATTGCGTGGATAATTTACGCATTTCTTTTGATTTACTTGAAAACGCAGTGGAGCATTTGAAAGAATAACGAAATATGGTACTTTTTTTATCTTTCATTCGATCATGTCGTACTGCTTGATTACCATCTGTAGAAATTGGAATGTTGTTGGGACGACGCGGTCGGAAATAATATCAGTTACATTGATTGGTATATTTCGTTTAAGAACGATACAACAGTAGATCACGTGCGCGCGTTGTACGTTCGATATGTGATCCAACGAGCTTCTCGTAAAAAAAAAATTTCACGGAGAAATATTTATTCGCGCAAGACGAACTGGCATCGGCGTTCGCAAGGCGAAAAGCAGTTTTAGACGGAAAACACAAAAGGGAGCATCATCCATCGCCTCGTTTCTGTCCGATTGCCAACCTCGGCAAACTTTAAACAAGATTCACGCTCGACAGCGTTTGCTCTTTATCAATAAGCGACACGAGCTCCTAAATAGTAGTAGGAGGCAACTAAGCCGCTCGCGGCCATCTTAGCGATTATGTGTTTTGCGGCTTCCGTCGGAGGGTAGAGAGATAGCCGACCACCCGCTCGCTCGTGAGAGCCTTAATTGCGGGGCTTGCCAACCGACAAAATACACTACGACGTGAGCGCGCGAGAGAGACAGAGAGAGAGAGAGAGAGAGAGAGCAAAGCTCGAAACTTTCCGGCAACTTTAGCAGCAGCTAGCTCCGACGAGAAATGTATGTATATACATACACACTCTTTGCTGCCTCGCGTGCTGTTGATCTATCTATTGTCCTATCCTTCTATTTTTGTCGCTGTAACTCTGTAACTGTATATCTCTCGCTCGCTTTACGAGATGCCAGAGGCTGTTCGCTTAGGAAAACGTTTGTTTTGCGGATCAGGATGCGCCCAAGTTGCTGCGTGTATTGAAGTTTAGGCCCTAGCGCGCGCGATGTTCGCTCCGAAATTTCCAGTTCAAGTAATGGATAAACTTTTATTCCCGTTGAAAAGCGTTCGTAGTTAATGAGAACTGCATATTCAGCTTTAATTTTCTGAGTTCGAATTATGCTTATATTGCGAGATATTGCGCGAATGTTTGACGTACCTCGGTATAGTCATTGCGAGATTGTTTCAAATTTCGAGCGTCCTGTCATTCCTTGTTGTCAAAGAATATGCATGTAAACCACAAATAGTTGAACGCAAAGTAAAGTCTGCATTGATTGTGCATGAAAACGCTTGAAACTACATATCTCGCTTTGGGTTTCATGTGAAATATACATTTGCAAATTTTCCTCAGAATGTTTAAAGAAATAACTTGCGTACTGCGATGGCTATGTTTACATTATTCCGAGAAAATTATTTATTAATTATGGTTCGAAATTTTCAAGAAATCATTAGGCTCTGTGGTAGAAAAGATTTGCGGAAGCAAATTATTAAATGTTGGGTATTTTTTTTCACTTAGCGTTCTGTTTGTATTGTGCTTTTAGTCTTAACGAGTTTTTCTTTTCCTAAGAGTGACGTTCTCAGCCACACGTCCTTAATTACGGAAGTGATAATTAAAATTTTTTTTTCAAGTTTCGAAAAGGGATTTGTTTTGAGTTTATGAAATCTTTTTGCGGAAACTTTTTTTAACGTTAATTAGTTATGCTTTCATAAACTTTATTTCCCACAGTAAGCTATGTTATCTTGAATCTTTTTTATAGATATTCACATCTGTTTTAACATTATCAAGAGAAAAAAATTCTGTTTCTTAAAAAATTCTATTTGTATTGTAATTTAACAGAGAAAGAAAGAATAAGCGATAGTTTCTGCTATCTGTATATAGTTGGATCTGCGCCAGCATTTCGAAAAAAAATTTTTCAGCTACTAATGCTAATAATATTTATTACGACAATTTATTTTACTTTCATAATGTCTTTGTAAAAGTTTAGTTTGCTAAATAATCTTATACATTCCTATCATTAAACTTAGTTGCAAAATAAAACATACGTTTAGTAATTAAAAATGTACAGTTTAGTAATTTACATCTATATTTTATCGAAATATCTTAGTTAATAAATTAACAAAGCAGCCGCTAAAAGAATTTTCCCCAATTCTCTCTTGGTGAACAACAAAAAGGAAAAAACCAAAATTTCCACGCGAAAAATTTCGAAGTTCACGAATTTTTCTTGCTGTTCAATCAGACAGCAAGTTACTCATTGCTTTCTTTCGCAATTGGCAACCTCAAAGCTTGCGCGCGCGATATCCGTGAGGCACAAAGCCCACACAACCGCGCACGCACAAAGCTTTGGTCGAGCCGAGAGAGGAAAAAAAGCGGAGCGATGTTCGATGTTTCCAAGCGAATGCACCCGGTGCCGGTGATATTTCCCGGGGAAATACTTCCTCTTCCGCCATAAATCTTTGAATGCAAGCCGAGTTTCCGCTCTCTCTTCTTTCCCCCCACTGTCGCTCGGGCGGCAAGCCCCAATTTCTATTCACGGTATACGCGTTACTGTCGGATGCATTCGCAGCTGCAGCAAATGCCCCTAAGTGCAGCTTAAAATATGAAGAGATCGCGAGCGGCTCATCGCCACACGACGATGCCAAAGCTCTGCTGCTGGGAGGCGATTTGCGCCGACGAAGCTTTTCAAATTTTTTTCTTTCCTAAGTCACCGCCGGGAAGAGCTGCTATTAGTTGAGGAAGGAATGGAGGCGTAAGTGTGCTAACCGTGACCAAGTATCTCGACAAGAACTGTTGATGCTTATGCGGACATTTTTGTTATTAAATATTCATTCAAATTGATTTTCGCTTTGATTTTTCTTTTGAATAGTGCTTTCCGTCGCAAAAATTTAATTCTTCGTTTAGATTTAAGCTGGACACTTTCATTATAGGTGACAATGATTTTTTGATATTTACTACTCACCTTCTTACTTTGGATAATGGAATAACTCAAATATACTCACCTGAAACAGAACAAGAATAAAATTATTCGACAAATGTCATCGCAATTATCATTATGGAAAAGCTTGTCATAATATTGCGAAAAGAAAATCTATCAGTTAACGATGTTCCTCAAATTCGATTCCCTTCAAAAAGTCACCGATTTCAATCACAAAAGAGGCTGCATAAGGCTTGATAATCAATATTCCCGGCGTCTGACTGCTAGAAACAAGAAAGCTACGCAACCTAGATTGGTTGCCGCGCGTACTGGAAGAAAGAGAGAAATATATACAGAGAGCGCTACTTTTGTCTCGCTCTCTTTCACTTCGATAGCTCGCGCCAGTGTGCCTTTTCACCCCGTTTGCGGGCAGACAGAAAGAGAGAAGAAGAAGAGGAATAGACGCTGGGATTTTCTTCGTCTCTTTGGGAGAGGAAACGGCGCTCGAGATTTCATAATTTATAGTGGCGCGCTGAATTGCACTGTCCGTGCGATTTGAAAAATTACTTTACACTCAATTGGGAATTTCGCGGAGAGGAAAGAGCTGGATAAGAGATGAAACACAACAACTTCCCGTTCTCAAGAGTTAAGAGCTTCTTTTCAGAACTCGAGAGCTTATATCTGCCTCTCTCTCCACTCATATTTATCAGCATTGCACATATATCACTGAGAGCTTGAAATTATAGGAAACGAGGGTATATAAATACAAAGTGTACCTTAGCGTCGAGTTATGCGACTGAGATTGCATTATATCGTAAATTACTTGTTCTATTTTTACTTCAATTTCTAAACTGGTCAAAACTTCTGAGGTTCTAATGATTGTCAACTTCTATAATTGCTCTCGCTGCGTCAGTTTAATACCAAAGTTCTGTGTACAGAACAATTGCCGCACAATTTCCAAAATCATTTCCGAGTAATTATTTCGCTATTTTAGTGCATTATAACGTTCTTGCATTGGAAAATTGCAAAACTTGTGTGCACGAGACAATGAAACATTTGGACAGAACCATTAACGAAATAATAATCTCTTGACCGCAAATTCCAAAACGCGCGTTTGCAAATCAAATAGCTGACGGAAACTCTCTCTCAATCTCTTGGAATTCTCCAACACGCTGCGGGGATTCTATCAGCGAGATTACTGCTGCGAACGTTCATTAAGCGAAGTTCGGCTTGGTGTGTAATGGCGATACTGCGAGAGAGAGTAGGCGCAGTCGGGATGTTCTGTTGCTGTTTGTATTGGATAAGAGCGTTGGCGTGGTTTTGTAGAGCTGCATAGTGCTGCTGGGCGAGATTGGATTTTTGATTTGACTTTGTTTGTTTGGCATATTGCTGTTACTACTGCTGTTTTCTTGTTTTGAGGGGGGAGGATCGGCAAAACTGTTGCGGCTTGTTTGAAATAATGAAAGAAAGTCACCGTTTGCTCTTAATTTTTGCGGCTTTTAATTGTCCCAATATTTTTCTTGTTTGAGACCGTTAGGATAATTGATAACGCATACATATACAACATTCGTTTATTATTAGTTATAGGTTGAGTGGTTGAATGCAAGGATCGAATGGGTCGATTTGATCATCTGTTGGGTTAAAAAATCAAGTTAGACTCGATATGTTGATCAGACTTTGAATATTTTATTTTTTCGAATTTATTTAATGTTTGTACACTTTAAATTGAATTCTCTAATTTGATGAATTTTCAAAACAACATTCTCAAATTAAGATTAATTTCCTTAGAATTAATATTCTTATTCTTGAAAAACGAAGAGAAAGGTTCTAGCTTTTAGAGGAATTTTACCAAGAATGTAAAGAATATTTTTGTAGTATGATATTGATGCAAAAATATGCTTACTGTCATGCTAATAAAAGTACAATAGAACTACCGAGCTCGGCTCAGAATATATTTTGGCCAACTGACCAAACAACACATTTTGCTACGCAGACACAATAGTGCTTCCCTGACCGGTGGCGCTCTTAACGATCCAGGTATAATTAAGTCCTTGCGGTGTAGGAAGAGAAATACAGCGAGATAGTCTAGTTTTGCTAGCGGGAAATCCTGCTGAATTCGGATAATCATTACGCACGCGAGTTTAACGTGGATACCTGCGCGTTGTAAAACTCTTCTAGAATAGCGATTAAGTGTGGCACTAATTGAGAGTTTGGTCCCTTTTGTAAATGTTAATTTCCAACACCAGCGGAGAAAAGTCACGTCGTCTGTTAGATTAGAACATCCATTGTAACGAGAAGCAAGTTGATCATAGTGATTTTAAAAGCCAGGTTTCTTTTTTTCGTGAGATCACATCGATGAGAAAGTTCTTTGAAAAACCAGGCGGTATTTCGTGAAAAAATTCCGATAAAAGCTAGGCGGCAAGGAAGAATGAAAAAAGAAAGTTTGGCTTACTTTTTTAGAACGAGAAAATCTCGTAATTACAATACTAGTTACGAAGTCGTTCGAAACTTGAGCGAGATTATCGCGACAATCTTAATTCAAAATCTGAAATGCTGGCCCCGCCCCCTCTCTCTCACTCATGAGCGTCGTATCAGCAAACTTTTCAGATTACTCTAGCAATATTATTTTTCCAATGTACGAGAAGGCAACTGGAACACTTAATAAAATTGCTGCTTTGAGAACTACATTTAACTTTTCGACCAATCTGTTTTGGAAACTCTGCCAAAATTTTAGTTTACTGTCAAAAATCTTTTATAACTAGTTCAAGAACTCAAATTTCCATTCTACTTACATAAAATAGAAACAATGCGAAGGTTAATATAATTTTGTTTATTATTATTACATTAATTTTTTATCTATGATTGGTTAATTGGTGAAAAATAACGAAAATTGAAATAAGTGTTATTCAAAAATAATAAAGCACAGTCACTATTCGCTATTTTCAACGGTACATCTACCCTTTCTTATTTAAAATATGGAATACGATATTCTTTAAAATCCAAATTTTTTGTTATTGAAACAAAATTTATAACGAATAATGCTGGTAAATTCAGTTGTAGTCATGAATTAGAGTAACAATCGATTGCATTTATTAAATTTCCTAAAATTATCAAATAACGTAATCTATATAATTGCAATTTAAATTCATTATTTACACTTATCAGTGTTATACAACAATAATTTTATTTCAACAACAAATACTTTAGCTTTCGACAATTAGTACAGTCAACATTTTACACAAGGAAAACACGTGTACCATTTCAAGTCAGGAGTATAAAGTACATTTCGTTATTTGTGACAAAAAATATTTTTCATTTTGCAAATTCAAGAAATTACTGTACTTGCTTGATTGCAGCACAACTGACTTCACTGAGATCTTAATTAACGTTGCGGTATATAATTACCCTTACTGATATCATTGTGCAGGCACATGAAAGGCGCAAAATTTTCTAAATTTAAATCATCGAATATATTTATCGGTAAAATTTAGTATCATTATAATTAGTTACTAATAAAAAACAAAAATATAATGCATCAACCTGGACGTGAGAACTGATTAGGAATCAATAGAAAATGACACTCAAAAGATAATCAGTTAATTTAGCTGTCAGCGCGCTGAATATAGGATGACGAATGCTTCAAGTGCAAGTTCTAACAGTAGCACATAGGGAAAGAAGACCCTGAAACCGGCACGATGCACCTTCGGTTTTAATATTGGCCTCGGCAAGAAGTGCAACAAGGCCACGAGAAATCGAAATCAAAGCACGGAAAATGAGAGAGAGAGAGAGAGAGAGAGAGAAGCGGCAGCTCGCAGCACAATCGTTAGGCGCGCAAACGCTCTACGTCACGTTCATTCAGGTCATCACTCGAAATAAACTGGTGCTGCTTAACCTAGACCTGCAATAAAAAGAGAGAGAGACAGCTCTGCGTGTAAGTATTTCACATGCGCTAAGAGAGGATATATGGGAAGGATGAAACTAAATGAGCTTTTTAGATAAGCATCGGGAAAAGTTTTTGGGGTTGAAATTAATGTATGTAATGTATGTATTGATACGACTTTTAGACGTTCATTTTGTAATATTTATGAGGATGGCAAAGCATTTCTAATGCATAATTTACATTTTCCACGCTATTGCGCGTTTATTGAAATGTAATTGAATTCGTGAATTGTGCGCAATAATGTTTGTAATTAATGGCTTGTCAGAGTTATTTTCAACTTGAATTCATTTACTAACTGTATACGTAAAACCATTTTATTCAGCGCACGTTTTACATGCGATATGTAATATGTAACAACTTTATAAACTGCATTCAACGGTATATATTTACTTTTAAATTGCCATTGTAAGCCGCCATGTTTAAAGGTTTACTTTTGGCGCAGCGTAATGTAACCTTTTACTTCAAGCTTCTCGGCAAAAGTCCCGCTTATAAAAGTATCTTGATAAAAAAATGAATTGGATTTTCAAAACTACTTTCATCAAGAAATTCGAGAGCACTGCGTAGTGCCGTTTACACTATTTTTACGTTTTTACACGAACCCCATTTCTTGATAACGCATACTTATACTCTACGCTCGGGCGCAGGTAAAATTATACATCGTCTGGTTTATTAGTATGCAGCGCGTATAACCGCTCGATTGTGTTGTCCTTTTTTTCTTTTACATTCGTCCTAACTTCAACCCGCCTCGCTTGGGAGATTTCACGTTTCGTGATTGCGAGCCAAAGTAGATTTTTCCTTTTTTGTAGAAAGTACAGCTGTCACGGCTGAATTAAACGTTAATTACAATTCATTCAGATTTGACGAAGAAATAAACGCTTTTTTTAATGTAGACGAATGGTAATTGCTTTATTAATGGGGAGACTATGTAGAGAGGATTATCGGCTATCAAGTTTTCTGGTTAACTCTCGGTTTGGCTGCTGTTCAGATTCACAAATCTTCATTGCTCTGTCACGCAATTCTTGATGAATTTTAATGGAGGGGAGAAAGAGTCGACAGGTAAGTATTAAAGTGCTCGATTATAAGGCGACAAGGGAGAGAAAAAATAATTTTATTTTGCGTACGCTGCCGCCGCTTTTAAAAACCAAGTGGACTGATAGCACGCGACTCTCTCGTGAATCGATCCACGTACTGCATTAGTAAGAGAAAAAAGAAAGAGACGGCCTCGACGGCTACAGCGTCGCTACTAAGTGCAGCATCAAAATTGGACTATTATAATCAAGGGATAAATTGTTGCTTTTGTACGTGTATCCCTTATTAGCCTCATTATATGCCCGAGAGAGTGGAAAGACACGCTGGCGACTGCGGCACTGTATTTACATAATTTTCCAAATATGTAAATTGAATATCATTAACTTTGATAAGTACATGTGTGTCGCTACATTGTTAATAAATTTTCTGCATTATTTTTCTTCAGCGTGCTAAATACTCTCCAGAATTACTATAATCCATTATTCTTATCTAAAAGGAAATTTACGATGGAAGATAATTTGGTATGTATTTTGGTGTGTTGCGAAAGCATTTTTTAGTTGCCTATATTTAGTGTCGGAGTTTTAACGATATTCTTAGCGATTAAGAAGTAATTCAATTTTTTCGTTGGTTCGACTTTTCAGGCGTAGTTCGTAAACTTGCAAGTCTTAAAATTTGTGAGCGACGAAGCAAGCACGTTTATTGAGCCTCAGGGCTGCAGAGCAGCAGCAACATTTTATTGCAGGAAGGCAATGTATTTCAGGATTTAGTGGCATTTCGGTAGTAAATCACTTACACTGCTAAAATTTACACTAGGCAGGCAGCGGCGGCTCCCCTTAAATTAATTTTCGGTTTTTTATGAGGAACTCAGTAACGTTTAGTTGAGAAAAAGGGAAAAAAATGTTTTACGTTCTCCTTCGACAGAAGATGCAAAGCTGTAAGGCTTGAAAACGAAATTGAATCTAATTTTGAATATTTATCAGTAACGAAAGCATTCTCGGAGTTAAAATACGACACATTCGACATACTCGTATGATTTTCAATCGGCAAGTTTGAAAATAACCCATAGGAGCAACACATATCCGTCTGGAAGTGAAAGAAGGAAAAAAACTTTGGCCGTAGCAGTGACACATAGCAGCCAAGTTAAAAAGCAGAAGCGGCTTGGAGGAGGTCAGCAGCGCATTGCCTTTCATCTTAGAGGCAGCTATCCCTCGCACTCATATTCGGGTGTGTGTATGTAGCGAATCGTCGCGGGAGAGAGCTGATGCTGCTGCTGCTGTGCGAGAACGCATTACCCTAATGTAACCCAGAAAGCTCTTTTATTATACATTATATCCCTTGCCGCTGCTGCGCGCAGCGGTCTGAATATATTTGCCGTGTGAGAAAGAGAGACACGCGAGAAACACCTTTCTGCTTTGAGTTTTCGGAGACAACCATCCCCACTCGCGAGCTTTTTCTGTCGTGGCTTTCGCGGTTTGCGCCACGTTTCTTTTGCATGATTTAATGCTATTAAACTATTCGCTCTTTTTCATCGGGGCGCTTGTTTTATTTATGCAGTGCGTATATTTGAAATCATTAACGGTTCATTGCAGAGGTTTAAGAAATTTCATGCGCCTGCTTCGTGAAATATTTCTACCAACAAAAAGTTCCTTTTCCTAATTCCCATGCATTTATTTCTAGTGAAAATTTACAAGTAGACTAACTGCAGAAAGAAATACGGAAGCAGTTTCGCTTCAACTATAGAAAAGTATGCAAACTCTTGTACGCAGAATTATGATGTTGAATATATAACTACAAACATACATGTAGCCGGAGATGAGGGATAATTTTAAGATGATAATACTGGAACCTCAACATTGCGGAAGGAGAGAGAGAAAGAGAGAGAACGTGGAAGTGGAGCAAAAATGCATTTTCATTGTAATTTGCATACTCTGACACATTCTCCACAAGCGAAAACGAGAGAACTAGAAAAAAAAAACTGACCCAGTTCTAACAAAGCGAAGGCTCTCTCGACATAAAAATAAACCCGTGTCACCTGTAACATAAAAACGCAATCGTCCACACACATACACACGCATGTACGCACGCACACGTACACACGCACGCACGCACACACACACGAGCGCGTAAATCTCGTTTCAATAATCATCGTTCGAATTGGACGATAAATAAGACGTCCGCTATTTTTACTCGCGGGTGTATATATATATATGAAGCAGGAGCGGTAGCAGCAAGAGTCAAGCAAAGAATAAAGAGAGAGAGAGAGAGAGGTATGGCATTGAGACTGCTATGGCTGAAAGTTTTATGCGCGTGTATGTACGATCATCGCCGCGAGGGTGACGGCCTCGGCGTTGATCGATAGGCAGCTGGTGGCCGCCGCGTGTCAAGGTTTTCCCCGCCGCCACCACCGCCGCGTACCGCAGAGCTTTGATTATTGCGGCGCCGCCAAGTGCATGTAGGTGTTTGCGTATAAGCGTATATGCTACCAGACTGCACATCTCCACGCGCTCACGTTTGATGCTATTTTCTGCACGTTGCACTCTGCCACGCGCACCGAGAATTCCTACATTGCTTTTCTGTCATCTGGTAGTTTTGTTGCTTGCGAGGATTTCCTTCGTCTCGTTCCTCAATATTTCTTTTGCGTCCATCGGTTTTCTTTATTTTTCACTAACTTGGAATAGTCAAATGGGATTTGACAACTAGCACTCAAAATTATCTATATGTCATGAAATACAATATTTTACTTAGCGCAATCGTCGAAGTATTTTTAAGTTTTCTTTGTAAAAAAAGTTTCCGTAGTTTATCATAGACTTTTTATTTAACACTCGTGAACTACTTACGTTCAACTTTTTCAAGGTGTAGTTACTCTGTTATTGAAATTGTCCATAATAAACGAGCAAAAGAAAGAACTTGAAAATGTATTCGAAGTCGTTTTCATTATTTATACTTACTACTTTCAATAAATCAATCAACCCCCTTCGTATTCGGGTTTCTGAAATGGATTTTTATGAATGAAATTTCATGAAAAAAATGACACTCCCCACGCTATTTTTACGTACAGAAAAAATTCTTGTGGCAACAATGCATTTGTGCATATACATTTTTGTTGCGATGAAACTTCTCCAACAAAATTCGTCACCTGTATGTCACAAAACTTCATCTCACGTCTAGATGCAAAAGTAAAAATTCGTGTGGACAGGCCGCGACGCGTGAAGTGAAATGCGAAAGTTCGCAGTCGCGTGCGCAGCCTTGACACGGGCCCAGAGAAATCAATACGACCTCAGCGTTCGTTTGAGCTCTGCAAGCTTGCACCGCGCGAGCCGACTAACTTTTCAACGTTTCTCCCTTTCTTGGACTTCAGCTTGCTGCACGCAGCTACTTTCTTTTCGATTTTCGACTCGATCGGATTTTTCTTTTCTCCTTTTTACCGGAATTCTTTTAGTTTTCGGTCAGTCGAAGGGACTTTGATTTAGTTGTTTGACAGCATTTTTTATGTTTTGCGCGTCAGCGTCTCAAAAGCATTCGTTGCGAAATATCTTTTCTTTCGACTTAATTTTTCGCCACTGAAACTTTTGATTTGAAAATTTCAGTCCATGATCCTCGCTGGCATCGGATAATTGCTGGAAACTTTCGATATCGAAAGAACTGGACGAAAAGAAGAACAGCAGCAAAGGCTGACCTACATCGTACTTCATGCTATCAAAGATTAAGTAGAAACTACTAAATATAGTCAGACAAAAGTAGATGTGGGCTTATTGATCAGACAAGGTCTTGCTTTAAACAACATTTGTCTCCATGTGGTATTTTAAAAAGACATTTAAAATCACGTTAAAGTAAACGGAATGCTTTTTCTTTTCGTCTTTGAAAATTTTCTCATTAGTCTTTGTCGAAACATTATTTCTGTTGAAAATAATTTGTAATGAAAATTTTATGAATGTCCAAGTTCGACGTGCGAATCAAGTAGCTAGTGCAGAAACTGACCTACTTTTTACGTCAATCGATCAAAAACGTAGTTGAATCATGCGTATATAAGTAAAGAATGTAATTAAGAAAATCGATAAAAATTTTGTAAACGACAGCGAGAACTATAAAGAGTTGAAAATATCAGTTGAGATGTTAAAAAGTATGTTCTTTGTCGTCAGCAATTATAATAAATTATGCACATTATAATTAATTAATCTTTCTCATAATCATTTTAGCGGCGCTTAATTGTAAAAATTATTTATTCAGAAGCTCATTTATCATAACAGTTAAACTTCAAATACTACAAAAATCGTTCCATCAGTGTCAAAACAAAAACAGCTCGAACTTAAAATTCCACTCGCGCGGTTCGTGGCACAATGAAGGTAAGAAGCAACAAATCTTGGCACGTGTTGACGCCTTGACGGGCGACGAGCGTCTAATTGGTTGAGCGTGTAGATAGCCCTTATTAATTGACGCGCCTTGTGTGTGCGTATACACGTCTACACGCGACTGTCCAACAATGTCGTGACTATCTCGGGAGCTTGTGTGTGTATGTATGTGTGTGTGTGTGTGAGTGAGAGAGAGAAAGAGAGAGGGAGTGGGAGCGTCCCGTTGGGAAGTGACGCTGCGGAATTTTGAGAAGCTACTACTACGGCTCTATTTGTACTCGAGGAATTGATTCCAAGTGGGCACTTGCGTCAGCAATCAAATTAACTGTTTATAAAGCCGAATCTGAAACTTCTTTATTTATTGAAAATTTTCATGTGAATTATAGTAGTGACGAAAAGAGCGAGAGAGCAAGAGAGAGAAAGATAGAGAGATAGATAGATAATATGTATTGATTATTTTGTGTCCTACATATGCGTGATACATTATTGTGTACATCCAAGTTGAACATTACGTGTGCGTGGAAGCTTCTGTTGATTTTCTGCTCTGTTTTGCTAATTTTAATTAAGAAACATAATACTTGCATGATAATTATGGGCTTTCGCATTTGTATTCTATTTACACTGTTGTAACGGAAAATTCTATGATGTTTAAAACGATTAATCCAAGTTATCGAGCATATTTCTAATCAACGAAATTGCAAGTAAATACGATACTCTCTCATGGGTAAAGGATATTAATACCATTTTGCCGATTACTTAATACGACTGAGAATGAGCTACTCGCAGTCATGCATTTAAAATAAAAAATTAACACAGTGTATTTTTATATACACTATCAGGTATGGACGTCATAGCTTAATATCTCGCGTAATAAGTAAATCACGACGTGGGTAAATAGTACACGTTCCACATTGAAAATTAGCATTTTAATTGAACATCAGTACAAATTAACATTTTAATGAACAAAGAAAAATAAAAATGAACGCAATGGAGCTCAGAAAAATTCCCATTCCTGCCATGTTTCCAAGCTCGCAGATCGAGTCCGAGGTATGAAAAAAATATATATATACATGTATAAAACAGCAGCAGTGGGCATCGCGTGACTACTACACGACTAAACAAGACTGGACGGATTCGCTCGTTTTGTTTTGCCTTCGTTTAGAGATCTCTCATTTGCTTTCTTTTTCTCTCGTGTTGAGCTATCATTGACTCCTTTGAACAAGCAATCGCGAAGAGGAGGAAGAGAACGTTCTTTTTTTTCCTTCGTGCTTCTTCCGCGTCGAGGAGAAAGTATCTTGTCGTTGAGCGTTAACATATAAAAAGGCTCCTCGTGTACTGCCCTACCCGCGCTTCTATGGCAGTTTACTCGCGTGTGCTCACACGATTCGCTTGCCCGACAGCTCGGTTACGGCTCGGGACACGGCCTCCCTGACTAATTGAACCCCGGCGGCCCTTTTAATTAATGGACGACGTTTATGCGCCGCTGCTCCTGTAATTTAGCTTTTCACAGTTTGGAAAACCTAGGGAGAGACCATTCTCCTACTACTTCCTATCAATATGTTATGCGTTTTGGACCATTGTTTTAGTTTAATTATTGAAACGTTCGCGTGGAGAACGTTATTTGGACGTGAATACGTTATTGCACTCTATGATGTCGTTGCCTCGTTGAATAATAAATTTGGTAATTCTAGTGTAAATTCGGAGTTCTTTGCGCATTCAAGTAATGCTATAAATGAAAAAAAACTAATTGCACAAAAGTTTGTCGACAGAATCCAAGTAATTTTGTACTATGACAATTGCAAACGACCAATTTATTTACAACAGAAAAGTCTAATCTAGCGGTGTGATTGTCGACCAGTCGATACGATAAAAGGTCTTCTGAAAAGCCGCAACACAGCGGACAAGACCCTTTGCAACAAAATCCTTTTTGCGAAAAAAAGAGAAAAAGTTCAACGCCCCGAAACGACAACGTGTAGAGGCGCGCACGCGAAGCCGGATATCACCCCGGCAGTCTGATTGAGTGTCTCATCCGGATTCCTGCATCGATTGACGAGCACAGGCATAGAAAAGGGTTCTCCGGTTACATACACACACACACGCACACACACACATACATAGGAGGAAGGCTAGTGCGCGCGAGCGTTCAATCAGTGGCGACCGAAAACCACTGAGAGAGGTAGGAGAGAGGTAGGAGAGAGGTAGGAGAGAGAGAGAGAGAGAGAGAGAGAGAGAGAGAGAGAGAGAATTAAAAAGGAAGCGCTGTGCAGGCTTGGACGATTAGAGGGAAGAACCACGGATTGATGTGTTTGAGGCGAGGCGATTAATGCCGGAGGTACAAGTGTAGAAAATAGTAGGTTGTTGAGTTTTATGTTGGGAGTTAAAAAACGACGAGAAAGCTTATATCGCGTTATTTTACTTATTTCTTATTTACTTTTTTTCGTCAACCAAAAAGATTTATGTAATCGTGACTGATTAGAATAAACAAAATTTAGAAAATGTTTTTGCCTTGGAAATCTCTTCGTCAAACATAGATGATCAATATCCATCGGGAAATCCAAGTAAGTACAAGAAATAAGCATTCACCAATCGCATTGAGAAAGACATAAATCACTCGAACCCGCACACGAGTAGATTCACGTATAGCTTTGAGTTTCTCTTTCTTTCTTTCTTAAGGCGCTAAAGGGGAATTTTAATTACAAACTTTATTATTGAATGGGGCTTTCGAGAGATGTTCAATTACACGATGCTATTACATGCGATAAGGATGGAAGATCGGGGAAGATTTCTTACTTTTTCTTAGTTTTAACTATGATGTACTGGTCTACCAATTAAAATAGACTTTAGTGGATTGAAACTTAATTAAGATAAGATTTTGACCCTCGGTAATTTAATAACCGATGGTTGAGTTTTAGGAATGTTAAAATTTTTTTTATTCAGGTAACTTACAAGCTACAGAAATACGTAGTAATTGATATTCTTCTGTTGATGTAGCCTGAAAGTACGAACGTATTTATTGGCGATGAGCTGAAAAATGTAGACGTGCGAAGGGTTTTTCCCCAAACGAACAATGAAATATCGTAATCATAAAGAATCATAATGGAAGCTCACTAACCAGCTAAAAATTTGCGGGTACACATAGCACAGGAATACAATAAATCAGCCGTAAAATTAATATGGAAGCGAGGCGCCTCTGAAAATCAATCCACCTCAACCCGTAGAGGATAATTCTGTCGAACGATTGGTTGGTGTCCACTCGATTTCGGCCTCTAATCAAACGGCTTCCGCTCATCAACATAATCCACGGACAAATGTGCACGACGAGCGGGAAAACGTGAGCGCGTGCTTGCCAGGTGCCAATTGATTGGCGACGTCTATAGGCAGTGCGCGAAGCCGCAAGCCCGGATATTGCCGTTACTCCCGAAGACTATTCGATTGACGCCTCGGGTTATCTATACCAAATGCGAACTGACGATCAATTCGAACCCTCCTCGATTTGATTGTTTTGGGATTTGGCCAAATGATTTGACATTTTATTTCGCGCTTTAAGTAGTACCAATCGAATTCGGTCAGGCGTCAATTCAAGCTCACAATTCATCAATTGATGGTTTGAATTTCGCGCGTTCAACTGCGAAGTACATTATTATTCTAGCCTTTGTTCGACGATACAATTTATGCAGATAACATCCGTGCTAATCGATACATGCACGCTTGATTTAACGAACAATGTCACGCTGTATTGAATATTTCCTATTGGACAGGATAAACTGTTTTAAAAGGCACCTCGCACTACGCGTGCTGTTTATTCACACGCGATAGTTTGATATTTCATCGAGCACGCGTATCCGATTAACTTTTAACTGCCCATGTGCATTGATTTAAATGTGCCCTATAAATCGTTTTGCGCTCTCTCGATTACTATCATGGCGCTGCTAATGAAATAAATAGCGCGACCAGCGTATCGAACACACGAATTTTCGATTAGATTGCAGCGCGACAGCAGCGCAAAATGTATTAATCATCCGTGAAAGGCTTGTATAAACCTCATGAATTACAGCGTTCGGAAAATTATAAATCGCCTATATAATCTTCTTATTCGGATTTTTTGTCGTTCTTCGACGTTGATAAACATCTTAAGCTTGTGATGTAAATCTTGTTAAATTCTTAGTTGATGCAATACTTGATCGGCGTAGGTGAATAAGGAAAGCAGAACCGTTTTACTATGATAAAACTATGGCAGGCGAGAACAGCGATCAAAGAAATCTTGTTAAATTTGTTTCACTATTGAATTCTCGGTATATTTCGATTAGTGTCCCAAATATTATATCTTAAAATTTGATGTGATGCTATTTATTAAGTAATTCATAAAATACTAAATACAATAATATAGATAATTCGCTATATCCAAGCAGGACAGTTTCCATTGTTACGAGAAACACCTTGCTCGTCTTTAATCGGTAAGTTGATCCCTGCACATTAATAATCCTCAGGCTTACGCGAGCTAGCGCTTCTATTTCTACTTTCACACCCTTTGTATCCCCCAACGACCATCATTAATCGTAAAATAGCAACGTCCTGAAATCATCGCGTCTGTTCATCGGTGATTCGACGATATTTCGTTCTATATGAAGTCACGGTTTCGAGGAAGCAATCGATGTCTGCGTGTATTTTTTGTCTCGGAAGAAGCAACCGTTATGACTTTCTTTTGTGTTTTAGTGACAGAAATCAATCGTTACGAATAGAATAAAATGTCCGTTATAAAAAAAGTTTCTTTTAGTTGAATCTTATTTAAGCTGCAAATTAAAAAAAAAAAACTCGCGTGCAAAAAAACAATAGAGAGTACTCGGTATCGCTTGACCATAACCCATTGAGCTTGAAATTTAATGTTTACGAGGCCGCAGATAATAAAAATGCAACGCTACTGAGCAGGTTGCGCGTTATTTTCTCTCTCGCGCTCGTAAAAAGCAGCCATCTAAATCTATGAGATTCCTAATTGCCTTAGCTCATGGTAGTAAACCATTTATTATTTTTTGCTTTTCATTGATTCTGCTAATAATGTGCGTTCAATGAAAAATGTCACATGTTAAACTAACACGAGAACTAACTAGATAGTTCGTGGCAGTTTCTCTTAAGAATATTCTAATATTTATTCAGTGTATTAGAAGTTTGCTACGCGAAAGTTTGAGCAACACCAATAGCCGAAATTGTCATAGCTGCCGACATTAATGAACAAACAGACATCCTAACACCGAGAACTAATGAAAGAACCACGAAGACAGTCGATTTCGCACTGAAAGACTCCTGCAATATAATGACCAAGCAAACATGGTTGTGCTTGAGGACTGTGTTGAAATCGGATGATAATCATCCGAGCGACAAAAAGCTTCTACGCTTTTCCTCCTGCCTACCACTCCTTTTTTCTATTCCTTACTGCGTGGAAGTAGATTAGTAAAAAGAGAAGGAAAATGAGGAAGTTGAAGTTTTACGGCAGGTAGGAAAATTAAAAAGATGCTTATGAGAAAGGGGGAAACGGATCAGAGAGAATTTTTGGCTTGTAAAATGCTTTTCGATTTGGCTTTTTATGAGGCAAAAAAGGAGTATCAAGCAATAGTCGTAAAGTGTTCTTCGTTTTCTAGTCGCGTAGCCCTCAGAGAAGAATTGCTTTGCGACTTTTTATGGTTGATACTTTTACTTTTGACGCAAGTAAGGGAAAGAACAAGGGATTTTGAAATGATGGATTTTCAGAATATAGCATGGAAATATTTTATACGTTTGATGATTGGATTTTTGAATGATTATTCACGATACTTTGGGAGTTGAAAAAATGAAGTGTATTTAGAATTGAATAGCAAATTGGGTGCATATGAAAATGAGATAAATTATCATTTGTTTTTTCATTTGTGGGATGTTATTTGTTTGATTGATAAAATAAAATCATTTACCTTTGCAAATGTCAGATTTCTATTGGTAAACAAGAAATTAAAAAAAAAGTATCGTAGAAGAAACTAAAATGATCTCCAATGCCACTTGTTTGAAATTGACACGGGCGAAATCCTCAAAACGACGATCAAAGCATAGCTACTGTTTACAGAGAGGCTCACACTTGCGCGAATCCTAATGGCTTGTGTGTGTGTGTGTGTGTATGTATGTATGTGTATGAGAGAGAGTGAGTTAGCTTGTGTACAGGTGTCATAATAAACGCCTAGTTGACTTTCTGTATATATACACAAACACGTATGCGAAATATTTCCCTGAAGCAAAGGAATCCTCATCGTGAATTTCGGAAAGCAAAAAGTTTAGAATGGAAACGCCATTCCACGAAAATTAAGCTGCAGTATAAATTCGAAATGGGTAGAGAAGAAAATGTTTATCTGGAATTTGAACAAGCGTTTATCTTTTGATATTTGTATGCACTTTCTGGGATAGTACATTAAAAAACACTTGTGTTTATCTCGAATTTGAATGAGCGTTTACCTTTGCGAGATATTTGTATGCACTGTCTAGGATAGTACGCTCAAAAACATTTGTTATCCTAACTTTTGAGAAATGCAAAGAGTTTGATCAAAGTTTACTTATGCTACTTTTTCACATGAAATAGTAGATTATGTCAGGCCAGGAAATTATTGGTAAGTCCGTATCAGATGAAAATTGGCAACCGTGGTAAAATCGAGGTTGTCAAACATGTGCTATGGGCTTGCCAATTTCCCAACCGTGTTGCATATGTACTTTTTTTTTGCCCAGCGAGGCCGAAATTAGCATGTTACCGACCAGCCGGGAAATTGGCAAGCCCATAGCACGTGTTCGACAACCTCGGCTTGGCCTTAGTTGTCAATTCTCACTGGGTGCTATGGACTTACCAATAGTTTCCCGTCATAATGTAATACTGTTTTCATCCCACACTGTTATAATTAGTATTTTTTCAATGAAAATTTCGAAAACAAATTTCGATTACTCAACCTAAGTGTATGAACGCATTTTGTAATTTCTCGTTAAAGATGAAAAAACAAATTATATCTCTTCTTCATATGTTCAGTCACATAAAATACCACCGGTGCTTCTAAGTAATTAGAATATGCATTTTTAGTAAATTAACAAAGCGTGATTTATTCTTTTTGATTGTGAAGAATAACGTGAAGTTACAAGAGCATTTTTAAGCAATTTTTCGAAAATGTTCAATAAAATTAGAGATCACAGAAATTATCGGATGAAAATAAGATGTTACACGTGTTAAATGTTTCACATTAGTAAAATAATAATTTCGGATATCATAGCTATTGTTAGCTACATTAAATAAGAAAAGAAATTCGTCTGCAAGCGATTTTATAATTACTCGTTACTTAAAAGCTGTCGAACACTATTTAGATGCATCTTTCTACCGAGTCACAATCGCACCTCACTGTAAATGTCTCTAGCATATTTTAACCATCAATAACTTTTAATCCAACGATTAGATCATTTGCTTTGATTCTAATTGTAGCATTTTTTCTGCCAATGATAGTAAGTGTCCCCACTCGAAACGGTGGAAATGTATTTATATCGCTGCACAATCGTGACAAGTCAATGCGATAGTTATCAGTTGGCCGGCAGGTGCGCGCTGCTGTCCGTGTCGCTGCCACGTAATTGTGTTGATAAAAATGAGTAGGCATGTTTTGATGTGACACGTCGATTGTATCACACGATGTACCTTCGAGTATATCAAATTGCAAGGGCTTTTTCTCTTTCTTCAGCTTGTTTTTCCGGAATCAATCGCTATTCATTCAGTTCGTCGGAAGACTATGATAAAGATCAAGATCACTTGATTGACTGAGTGTGAAAACTATTTATACACGAGCTCAACAAAAACGTATATGAGCGATGTACATTCTGCCTTTAATCAAGCTTGTACTGTTTCATACTAACTGATTTTGAGTAATAGAGAGATGGATGTGATGCGGATAAAATACATTGATTCATCTATATTTCGAATGCATGAGAAAATGCCAATTTGTTTTTAAATTTATTATTACGATCATTTATCACTACGAAAGAAAGATTCTTATTGGTAAACAAACAATTAAAAAAGTATCGTAGAAGAAAATGAAATGATCTCCGAAGCCACTTGCTTGAAATTGGCACGGACGAAATCCTCAAAACGACGATCAAAGCACAGCTACTGTTTACAGTACATGATAAAATACGAATCATGTGTAAGAATCCGAGTTTTTTTAAAAGTCAAATTGCAATTATCTTCCAATTTCAATTACTGCAACAATATCTAATCTATCATCACTAGATTGAAATTGTGTTATGGGTACAAAAGCTACCGTCACAACTCAATTTTGACTCGATTGCTACGTTATGATACGTCGTATGAAAACAGAGAGAGAGAGAGAGAGGGAGAGAAACAATTTCTTTGAGTCCAGTTCTCTCTTTTTTGAGCACATAGATCAGTGACATGCGTCCGGAGAGATGAAGCCGAGCGCGTATTTACTTTGCTGGGGCGTTCTCTTTCGTTTGTATTGCTTTTGCAAAAAAAGGATGCCTTTTACGCGCGTTGTTTTGTTAGGATATTTGCCTACGCTACTTCGAGCAGATCATAAAGTATCATCGTACTGAAACAAATGAAAAAAAAACGGTATTGTCCACCGAAACTAAATATATCCATTGCATATGATTCTCTGAAAAGATATTTTTAGAAATAATCAATCTTCCTTTCTTTCTCAGCTGGAGTAGCAAATAAATACTGCAAGAAAGCGCGCCGTTAATCATTAAACACTCTTTGTTGAATTATGCGGCGGCGCAGTGACGTCGCGCGGGGTGCGTGTCGGGCAAAAAGTACCGAAATAAGAAGAAGCGTTCGAAGCCGAGAGGAGAGTGCGATCGAGAGGGCCGATTTGGAGCTGTGCCACGTTCGAGCGCCGGCGGCGGGAGTGCCTGTCGAGGGCTCTACTGCGATCAGTGATACCACACTACAGAGAGAAAGAGGGAGGCATCGCCTCTCTGTCTCTCGGCGGCTGGTACTTGCGACACCGCTGTCGCGCGATGAGAACGAGAAGAGCGAGAGGAAGCAGGCGCAAGAAAGATAGAAAGAATGCTGGTGGGAGAGGCTCAAGTTAATATTGATAATCGCTCGGCTGACGAGAGGTCGCACTTCGCTCTTATTGTCTATGTAGTTTACTTCATTAATTATAGAAGAAATCGAGATGCTACAGCAACGAGAGGAAGCTTCTTGACATTACGCTCGTTGAACGCTAGATTTGCATTCTTTGTTCTTGCAAATTCCAGTGCAGATGAGCTACAAGAAAATGTCGACTAGCCGAAATTCGACTAAACATTTTATGTGTAAAATTGAAGAATATTTTTTTCCCTCTCTCCCCTCTGAATTTTTCTAAAAGTCGATAGATAAATCAGTGTCGATGAAAATTATATTGTATTATAAAAAAGAAAACACTCGAAAGTTAATTGAAGTAAGTAAAAAAAAACGAGCGAGCAATAGTGTTTTGATAGCCGGCCAAAAGCATTTTTATAGATTTTCCCTGGACGTATTATAAATTATAACGTCAGAACGTTTTAGGAATTTCTTGAGTCACGAATTCCGTTCTCTATCTCTCGCGGAATTCAAAGTGCATTTCATACCAAGAATGTGCTTTTTCTCCATCTATTTGCCTCTCTTACTTTCTTTTCCGTTCTTTTTTTTCTATTCAGTTCGATAGATCCCACAACCTTTGAAAATTTTTTCAAAAATTGGAACGACCTTTTCATTTTATTCGCACTCCAGAGACTAACAATTTTACAAAGTAAACTGCATCTCACTTTGTCATATTTTTATTTGAACTACAATTATACTTCCACGAAAACTGACAAGTAATAACTCTCGGTCTCTCTCCGTTTTGCGAAAGATGCTAAATTATTTTGAAGGGAAGAAATCTCATAATGCATATTGGAAATAATGTTAGTCAAGGTGTAAGGAAAAGAATGAGTAGGTTGAATGACAGGCGTCGAGTGAATGAGAAGGAAGAGAGAACTCGTCGGGTGGCGCGCGAGAATTAATATGAGAGTGAAGTGCCGCTGCCGCGCTGCTGCTGCCGGCGGCAAGGAAAATTAACGGAATTTCGAGTTCGCGTCGAGTAGAGTTCCGAAAGCGCTGATAAAGTGTTACTGCGCCTCTTTCTCTCTCTCTCTCTCTCTCTCTCTCTCTCTCTCTCTCTCTCTCTCTCTCTGTCTGCAGTTAACATTAATGCTGGATTAGCGGCTTGAAGAACCTTTGTGTGCATGGTTGGCCTTTGTGTTTAATTAGTTGCAACGCTGCTTTTTTTTCGTTTCGAGATTTATCATTCAATAAAAACTTTTATCCTACCGAAAAACTTTTCGCCGAGCGGAAAAGAAAAAAATATCATATCTGACGGGCGTGAAAAAAAGGGAAGCTATCCAGCTGCCGTAAATGTTAATTGCTTCATAAATCCGGTAGATCGGCGCAGCAGCAGCTCGTTGTGCTATTTTCGGAAAAAGTCTATATTTCAGAGCTTGTGTGCGAGAGAGAGAGAGAGAGAGAGAGCTACATCGATCCGATAACTTTGGGCATAGGCATGCATTCTACCGGTATGACCCTTCTCCCTCTCTATCTCCGTGAAATACGGAACTTTCCAAATCGCTTCTCTATCCTCGATAGTGAATCCAAGATTATTCGAGGCTTTGTCATTAGTGACTATTTTGGTACCCGCGGTGTCGATGCAAATTGTCAAAAATCACAGTCTGTTTTTTGAAAAAGTATTACGATTGACGTGCGCGAACGGTCGTTAATCAAAGCTGCAGTTGTTAGAATAATTCAGAGATGTTTTGAGTTAACCTTCAATTGAATGTGAATAAAGTCTCAGCATAAATGTCGCATGAGCTTGCTTTGCTTATTGTCAAGCAAATCGAATGGGTCAAGTTTGCGTATTCATAAATTATACTCGTGACCAAAAACTGCCGAAGAATAGGATTTTAATAAATTTTATTCGTTATATTTATCGATCTGTCACTGCCATCCCACGAATAACACGCATTCTCGGCCGAGCAGCCGTTAGCTGCTTTCACGTAAGCTCGTAGCGAGCTCAAGCAAAAAGTGTCTATCGTTGACCAGTGGAAAAGGTCGATGCCTGGTCAGACGCGAAAGCGTGCCCCGGTATCGCGTTAGATGGAGAGCCCAAGTTTCGTTCCGTCTGCCTCTTGTTGGCTCCTCATCATCTTGCTCGTCAGCAACGCGAGCGAAATCAGATATAGGACAGCCAGCGCGAATTACCACGTAGCCGGCCAGCAATCGAGCGACGGATAAAAATGGATGGCCGTGCGAGGGGTGGCTCGGTAACGATGTCGAAGCTTGTGTGCGGGATAAAAATAGGTCGATGTCCGTCAAAGGCCGCGCGCAGTTTCTTTCATTCGGATGCCATCAAACCGTGTGCACACGCCCGCGTGTTCCCAGGAATGACCAGTGTACATGCGCGCGTTGGCGAATTGTGAAAAGTTGATGAGATTTTCGTGAGCGCGGCTTGACAGAGCTTGACTTCTTAATTTTTCTGCTTTTTCAATCATTCTTTTACTTTAATTTTTCTTCCGACATTTATTCGTTGCCACGTCTCGTGAAAGTTTAGATTGGTAATTTTAGGGACTTTGAACACGATTCTTTTCTTTTTACAGGTGTTTGAATTAGAGATAGTCTAATAAACATCGACATAGGTAAAGATGGACAAACCAAATGGAAATGTACTGCTATTGAACTTCTGAAATTCAAAAGCTGATTAACCTAAAGCTTATCCAGCTTAATGATACAGCATGCGTTTATTTTAACATTACTGAAATAGCTTTCGGAAGGCGAAATGTTCACTTCATCTAATCCAGTTGAAGAACTTGATATGATAATATATAAAAATTGGAAGAATTAAACAATTAAGGGCAGTACAATTGGCCACGTTAAAAGCTTTGCGAGTTCGCAGGACTGTAAAGTTAAGCGAAAATTTTCGCTGCTCGAACTAGCGGGTGCATACTTTAATCACCTTCGCCACAGCCGCCTAATCGCGGAAATTGGCTTTGGCCGATCGTTAGCAACGCGCCGCGCTCCGCGATTGACCTACTTTTCGCACCTTCTATATATCCCTTCCTCTCTCTCTCTCTTTTCAACCTTCGTCATTCGTGCGAGATTAATTCCCATGGGGAGGCGAGTCTAAATTAATAACGCGGCCAACGCTCGCGCGTGGCGCTTTCGTAAGACCGTCGCTTTACATTTTTGAGGCTGGGTGAGCAAAGGGGGAAAAACCTTCTACTCGAACCGGTGTAAAGTTTAATGCGTGACGTAAGACTTAATGGTTTAACTCGTTTGAGCGATATTAAAAATCAGGACCTACACATGCTTACTTTTGCATCTATTCATTGCAATTTTTAAAACATTTTGGCCTCTCAAGAGTAATTCAAGTCTAATATATGCCGTGATCAATTGCAAAGGAAAGCCAACGCTAATATAAAGTATAGCGCAGCTATGCACGCACTGACCGATTAAATAAATAAAGACGGGCCATGTGTCTACTGAACGTCGATACTCTACAATCGTGCGCTACACCGTCTATCAAAAAAAAAAAAATTTTTTTTAGCGCTCACTGATTGTTCTTTACACGTTGCGGATTCCGCAAGTGCGCAATTAATTATTCAGCCTCCCTTTGCCTCTATATACGGCGAAGCTTAAGGCACATAATTACCAGCCTAAATCGTTTTCCAAACGTTAAATTCCGCACACGCTGTGTTTTCACGGTAATAACGGACCTTTGCTCGCGCCTAGCAAGCAGCGCAACATTCGAATGTTTAACCTATTTAAGTTTGCTCATTCTCCCGTGCGCGTGCAAATCATTATTAAGTCGGGAATCACGCGATGCGAAAAATGGTGAGAGAGGCAGCCGTTGATTTGGTAGTTTTTTTTTATCACGGCTTTCGTGACTCGCATAATCCAAAATCAGCAATGCTCTTGAGCATACATTTACGCGTACGCAAATGGTTACAGCTCGTAGTGATAAATCAGGGTTAGCTTAAAAGTTGTCGAATCACACGTCACTAAAAGTCATTTGACGCGCTAATAGAGAGCGTGTTAACGTCGTCTCGCGAGACGAAAAGATGAAAGTGAAGAAACAGGTACTCACGCAGAGGCTGGTGCGATGGGTACAAGGACGGCGGTGGCGGCAAGTAAGGCGGCGAAACCCCAGGTGAGGGCCTGGCCGGTACGGCTCGTCACGCCGGCGACGGCGTCTGCGACGTCGGCTGGCGGCATCCTCCTCGTCGTCTTGGGCAGTCGTCGTGGTAGTTGTGTGTGTTTTTAATGCGTGATCTGTTTATTTAATTGCTTGCAAAATGCGTGGCACTAAAAACAACAGCACTTGTTCTTGTCCTTCGATCCCCTCCCTCTTGCGGCTGCTACTCTCAAGTTCGTCGTGTCGTCAGAGGAGTGGCATGCCGGGTGCTTTGAGTGGTTAGGTATGGGTTGCGAGATATATACACAGTGAGTAAGGAGAAGAGGCAGGGAAAGAGATAGAGAGAAAAAGTGAGGTCCGAACTGAACTGTATGGGGAGGATTAAAAGGGATATATGTGGCGAGATAAGAGACACAAGAGGAGGAGACAAGAAAGTAGGAGCGGTTATTTTGTTGTTGTTGGAAGCCTTCTGACGGTACAGATATATATATGTATATATATATATATATGTGTGTGTGTGTGTGTGTGTGTGTGTGCGTGCGTGTGTACGCGTGTGTGTGTATGTATATCTCGATGTGTGTATATATATCCGTATCCGTGTAAGTATCACACTCGGTAGCAATAATAAGCACACTCGTAAACGCGCGTCGCAAAACTCGTCGTCGATTCGTTTGTTCCTGCTGTCGTTTAATTAATTTATTGTTCAAGAACACACACGAGCGGAAACGAGAGCGGGGTACCCTCGTTCCTCAGGAGGACGAGGCGGCAACGGCGTCGGCAGCTCCCGTCGTGCGCAGCATCTTGCTCGCGCTGCTGCAGCTGCGCTATGCTGGACACGGCGCTCACCGCGGGAGTGGCGCTCTCTTGCTACCCCCTCAGCACTACGCTCGGCTCCTCCGGTGCCTCACCGCCACCGCCGCACCACGCGCACGCGCAACCCCAGCAGCAGCGCTACAGATCGACAGAATGCGCGCGCGTGCGAGCAAGGGGAAGGGACGGCTGTGAGAGAGAGGATCGCACTACTGACCCGGAGGCTGCCGCCACTGCCGCCGCTGCTAAAGCACCCTCCCGAGTCTTTTCTCTCGCTTGCTCTTCCTGCCGGAGTGTGTGTTTATGGCTCTCTGGGAGAGAGGGAGAGATAAAGCGCGCAACCCCACGATTATTGCGATTGATTTCAAGGTTGAAAATGCGTGACTATGAATTTTCCGTAGTATTTTTTCTTTTACGTACGAGATGATTTGCGCTAGTAACGCGTGGAGAATTTTTTCCGAAATGAGGATCTTTCGGGTAAAGCTTCTTATGGATTTCTATAAATAACGGGTTTGAGATATAAGCACGTTCATATGAAGGATTGGAATGCTGATTAATAATTAAAGTTTGGGTGTTTTTCATGACATCACTAATTTTAAAACATAAATCATCTATGATATTTAATTTTGTAAATAAGTTACTTGTCGAACTTGTATACTTTTTAAGTACGAAAATATAAATGAAGATTGTTTTTGTTCTTAAGTTATCGTCTTTATGAGAATATTTAGCTGAAGTTTGAGAAATCCTGCCGTTGTCTTTTCTAAACTCGCAAGATAGCATTTCAGAGTAACGTCATTAAAGATTGAGAAAGTTCAATTATGCAATAATTTATTAAATCCAGCGAAAAAAAAGAATAAAAAAATAACACATATTCAGTAGTATCTTCCGTCCTAAATATTAAATTGACATGGTTGATTAGCTTGATATAATAACGCACAAACGCAGGAATAAACCACAATTAAACTATTCTCGATTTTAACTCGGTAAATTTGAATTCAATAGCAGCAGCATCACGCGATATATTTCAAGTGGCTTTTTATAGAAACTTTTGCATATACAGAATTAATGTAACGTTGTTGTGGTTCACCACTAACTATAGTCGAGCTAACTTCCTTTTTTACATAAGTTTACTTAAACACGTTCCGGAATTCCCTGCAACCGCATACATTAAAGCTCGCGCGCGCCGTATACATAACTTCTTGATAGGAAGCTCTAACATGGTACATATATGTTACTTTGTTCTTTTTTCACTTTAATACCAAACAGTACGAGCTTTTTATCAATTTACCAAAGTTATTTATAATTTCTTTTGAAGCAGCTCACGCATATCCACCTCATATTAAGTGTTACTCACTGTTTTTTGGAGCATTTTTGCATTTCGCGCACCCAATTACAAAAACAGTAGTACGTGTCAACTGGAGAGAATTGAGCGATACATTCTAGAGAGGAAGGGAAGAGAAAGAAAAAGTTTACATTTGAAAATCGACTAGGCATTTCGGTAAGTAAACAAAAGAAGCAACATTAAGAATACCCAGAAGAATCTAAATGTTTGAAAGAGCCTTTAGTCGGAAGAATAACTACTTCCAGCAACTCCTTAACGTTAGGGACAGATAACAAAGGCAGAGCGCAAGCTTGGGCAGAATTAAATATTGAACACGACAGTTCTCGCATGTGCATTCAAACGGAGTAGTGGGGCCAAATCCTCAGTAGCGTCGTTGAAGAGGTAGACTCGTTAGAAAGAAGCACGCTAACGAGATTTCCAAGGCAAGAATTCATATATATGCTCAAGAAACTCTCTTTTGACAAAAAAGGCCTTGTTTTTACAAAGTTTATCTTTCTCCCTTTCCCCTTCTTCTGAGAACTTTTAGTTTTATGTTTTGCAAGATACATAACTCGCAGCATATATATATATATAACCTAGGCGCTTAATTAAGGGAGCAGTTGTCCACGTTTCATCCTATCAATTTTCCGAGCCCGTGAAAGTATGGAATTATGCGTGAGCTGCTGCCCCCAAGCTGGCGCTTAATTATTCAAGGAGAAAATAATTATGGAGCAAGGAGGGGAAGCGGAATACTTTTTCTTTTGCGCAGGACATCGAGCTTCTCAAGAGCTTCGCGGGGAAGTGCGCTTTAATTATGCGCTGAATGTTTGATCACTGAATTAATCGTTTCATTACTTGTGGCTTTTTCAGCGCGGTTACTAGCTATTTGTAGCAAAATTAGTTTTGATCTCGTTTCTTTAGTTTGTTTATTCCTCAATGATCGATTGAAAAATAAAAAATAAATTATTTTAATAGTTCTGATTCTTTTATTATTTTTACTTAATGCTTAACGGAGATATTGCGTAATCGGAATGCATAAAATATTTACGATAAAAATATCGACACTGTTTTAAAAAACGTAGATTCGCTTCCAATGTATTCTTATATAGAGACCAGCTTTACGCACAGATAGTTATGATGTGTAATGGAATAGAAGAAGAAACAAAAAAATACACCACGATAATACGATCGTGAAAAGGCAACATCATCGTAATATACAAGCCATTTCAGTTTACTGTGGCAGCAGCTTTTTGAAATATATAAATGTGTGTGTGTGTGTGCGTGTGTATTTGAATACATAGTAGTATTTAGTTTTGAAATCTTAGGGTTTTGTTTATTTGCAAAGTATCTGATATTTATTTTTATGTTAAAATCAGTGAGAAAAGTAAAAAATATGTGTTGAAAATATACGATTCCATTTCATTACATTATCAATTATCGATGAGCTAATAGCATTTTCTCATTATCTACATACAACTGAATATATGGCAAATGAAAATGTACATTTTCGAATTAGCTCATTACGATTCTAATGATATTAGTGGTACACTTGGATTTTCATGGAAACTTTCATTATTATTCCATTTTGACTTTATAAATTAAGAATTTGATAATAATGTTATGATATATAAAACTGAATAAAATAATCACGGTATAAAACTGAAATAGCTTTTGAGTGACAGAAACATGACTGGAAATAAAAATCTACAAATACAGACGAAGCCTTTGCTAAGAAAAAAGAAAGAGAGAAACAATCACGTGAAATATAGCCGAAAATCAATGGATGCCATGTACGAGCCGCGAGCGTCCGCTTGATCGATGAACCGACTGCACAGTACCAAACAATAAAAGAGTTTAGTGAGTGTGTAGAGGGAAAACCCCAGAAGCAGTAGGTATACGTATTTCTATCGTTTTGAGCCATCACGTGGAACAAAATTCTTTTTTTTTTCTTTTATTTTTTTTTGTTATGTCGACGAAAAAAATAAAAAAGAAAAGCGGCGATATGGGCATTGATAAAACGTAATGGATGTGTTGGCATGCGATCGGCTTGTGGAAGTGCGTCAGAAAAAAAGCTCTAGCTTAATAGTTTAAACGATTGTTAACCTTTGCTATCATAGTGTCGTGCAGTCGCGAGCATGCAGAAGCAACAGATTTAACTTTTCTTTTCGTCTGGTCTTTCAAGGGTAACGCCGACTTTCCATTTTTCGTTTGCTTCGTTACTAGTTGAGAGTATCAATTGTTTTTAAATGAAAATATATAAATTCGACACATCCATAGTAAATTTTGACTAGATTTTAACTCTATTTCATCAATAACTTCCTCGGTACGCTTTAAAAGAATCAATGTTGAATTTGCAACAGATTGCATAACGCGCTATCACGAGCGCTATCCATTTTTCTTCGTACCGCACAGTAACAGCATCGACGAAGCAATCAGAAATATCTTTGAAACCGCACGACACGTTACCCCTAAATATATACAGTGAAACTGCATTTTCGAATTTTTCTTTCGTATCTTTCTTTGTCCCTCTCTTGGACATTGCATTTTATGCAGCAGTAGTAACTTCGTATTTTCTGTGGCGGTGCGTTCAATTGTGCTCTCTTTCAACGTCGAGAGCACAGTTAACATTTAATATCCACGGGAAAGATAGAGAGAACGTTCAGCTGAGCATACGTTCTCGCTGGCGTACGAAAATCGACCATTGTGCCTTTTTCCAACGTGCAGCATTTTTCCGCGACGTTTTTTCTTTTCCCTTTTTCTTTTTGGTTGAGCGTTTCTGCGCCAATATTCATTCGACAAAACTCATTTCGTCAAATTGACGTTTCGCGTATTTATTTTTCATTTGCCTCTGGCTATCAATGTGTATGCATTTATAGTTCTTTAGAAAGGTATGTTTTGGTTTAGCGATTCAAGTATGTACAATAATTATTTTTTATATATCGTATCTCGTCAAAGTTGTTTTATTTATTTGTTTTCTTAATTGAGAGAGAACGAAAGAAATCAACCAATTTCGTTTTATCGAAAAAACAATCGAAGCGCATTAGGGAAGCCAAGCATGAACAAAATTTACTTGTCAGTTACATTTAAGGTATAATGAATTAATTACAACATCACAAATTGAAGGCAATCTTCCGTTTCAAAAGAAAGTACAAAACAACGCATGAAATAATAAAAGAAAATAACGAGCGTGGGCATAAAAATGGTAACGGCGCTAAAAAAACTTCGTATATAGCTCTTGTGACATGAATTTAATTTACAATACTGTACGGGCATTTTTTCACTTTGCATTCGCATGGTGCATACTCCGTACAGTGTATACTTCTTTATCTTCATGAAGAAAAAAAACAATATGTTATTGCCAAAGCTTTCACTTTTACGCTTCTCTCTTTGTATTTCTTCTCATTCCCCTGTCTCATGCGTTCTTTTCTGCCCTACTACGCTCCCTTCCACCTCTACAGTTTTCATTTTTTACGAGCTTTTTATGTACGTTGTCACACTTTTGCCATTTTATATTCTTTTATGTTTTCACTGAGGCTCTCGATACTTTTATTGCTGCTTCTACCGTTTTCGACTTTTATGAAAAATATTGCTCTTCCAAACTTCAAATCCGATAAAAAAGCAATGATACTTCAAACTTTTATTTTGAGAATGTATATCGAGTTAGAATTTAATATTCGCTAATTTATTACGAAATGCAAAAAATAAAATTGTGTATTGTTCTGGGCGGTTTAATAAACGAAGTAGAGTAACGGAGAAGAAATAAATCGAAAAGCACGTGCACCAAATAACACGCTTTACCTATGGAATTTAATACTTCTTTCCTTCCCTTATTTTCCGAGTATCCCACGATTGTGCGCCAGCGCTGTCGCTTGAGTTCTAATTTTTACGACCTTTGCACCGAAAGATGCCGAGCGTGTGCAAAGGAAAATTTATGGTCGATCAAGTGCTGCTCGTGAGAAAATCATCTCTAACTGATGTGCTGCATAAGTCCGGATATTTATGCAGTCAACCTTCTTGAAGAGAAACAAATAAAATTTGTTTGATTTGTTTCTCGAAGTGAAAAAAACATGTATGGCATTCAAAAAATACAATGCGAGTTGAGCGTTTTAATGGTTAAGAAAACATGACAGCGAAACACATACTTTTAATCAAATCATTGAAATCTTATGTTGTGGTATAAGTGAGTGAATTTAATATGTCATCCACGAAAAAAGAAAGTGTATTCAATTGTAGATACACTGACATGAGTCAAGATTTAGGATCGTGTAGTGGCGGAATAAGCTTTATGACACAACAAGATGTTTTATCAAGAACAATCGGAAGCATTGATTAAATTCTATTGAATAATTTTTAACAAGCACGTACGAGCGAGCTGTTATTCAAAACTCCATTGCTGAAACAAGTAGATCCGAAACAATTGTTTACGGCCTCATTTTCGAGATGCAAGATACTCGGAGGTTAAGCAGGTTTCCGAGCGGGGGACTTAAGTCACCCGCGGGAATCAATCTGATACAAGAAAACCAAGCGGAACAGCAGGTTAATCACCACCATTTATGACAAGGCCAGAACATGCTACGCCTCATGGTCTTCAAAATACCAACGAACAAATACCCGAAAGGCAACGAGAGAGGATAAATTTTTGAAAGACCGTTTCGCTCAGTGAAATCGCTCAGAACGTTCTGAGAGTTCAAAGAGGCAAGCTGCATTTCTAGTGCTCTTGTGATCTTTACTTACAATTGTCTGCAGCAAGTTGTTTAATTTATGTATCGCGACTTAGAACTAAGTTGATTGTATTGCGATTTAATTTTTGCGTGTAATTGAATTTTAAATTCATCATTAAATTTAAAAATTTCTTGTTATCTGTTTATATACTTCTCACTCCTCATTAGAGAGTGAGCATCAATCGAAATTTTTCAGTAAGGACTTATTTTTTTATTTAAAATTAAAGAAATCACAAAATGAACTTAAAAATTAAACACAACGATGAGATTAAAATAAAATAATCTAAATAAACAAATATCGTGAATTGACGTGAGTTAAACGAATCAAAACTCTGGAAATGTATCAATTATATAATTATAGTCATCTAAAACAACCCTCAATAAAATGACTTAAACTACGGTGAATAGAAATCAGAGTGCGCGTTAGATTAGCACAAGCAAACTTGCCTTTACAATGGCTCAAAGCTTTCTGATCTTTTTCCGTGTGCAGTCCGAGAGAGCCGCCAAATTTCATCATCCCCACTCTTAGTACCCCACTTCAGACCCAAGAGCTGTGGACTTAACTTTCCTTCGCGGTGGACTAATTAATAGGCCACCTTTTTGTACCGCCCTCGCTCTGTTTTCCGATTCGGTTCCGGTAATGCTTCGCGGCCCCGCGCTTTTGATAGTAGTAATGCATCATCGCCTCCTATTTCCATCATTTTGATTAATCAAGAACAACATATCCCTTGATTTGATCGCTAATTTCATTTACAAACATACGATATGTGTTTCACAGCCTATGTGCGTGAGGCGAGCTTATAGAACGGAACCGGCTCTACGAAGTTTTGGTCGCATTTGTCCAAGCACGAGGCAGACTCATTTATCATTCTTCTGTAATTCCATTTTTTACCAATCGCTTACTTTAAAATACTTTAAACTACAATCCAGTCAGTTGCGCACACTGATTTAATCTATTCGCCGCGTTTCAATTTTATTTTATCTTTCAGTCCGTCCATACTTAAATTTATGTTTTCTGAAGCTCCACACTCCATTAATGCTCGCATTTCTTATGTGTTTATTCGTAAATTTTAACTTATATTTATATTATTAGTTTCACGCTCAGAGACGAGCACATAATCGTCTGTGTCGAAAGCGCTGCTTAATCTCGAAAATCAAACATTTGGACGCGGTCAATTGTTTAGCTTATTGTGCCTAGCACATGAAGGCGTCCGGTCGTAAATCAGAGTCACCGAAATTCTAGCCGTCAACACGTGCGTCAGTTTGACACCAGTACAGAAAAAATGAAATACTCCAAATAAAACATATATCTAAATGTGAGATGAGTCAGAATGCTTGAGCCTAAAAATTATTTTATTTCGTGAGAAAACACAAAGACGGTATGGAATTTTATTACCATTCGGAACACCGTAGTTTTATTTCTATTGAAATTTTCGTTGTGCTCTCGATCCGGCACTTAATTCTTCGCAGTCAAATTGTAGTATAATTTTATTGGAAATTTCATACTATGCAAAAATTAAATTATCAAAATATCGGGTACGTTACAGACCTTGAAAAGTTTTACTTCTCAAAATCATTGAAATTCAATTTTACTTTCATGATTTATCATCCTGTCATTAAATAAATAATCTTTCCAATCAATCACTTAGTATCCCTAGGTTATCTTCAACTCATTAAATTCCATACGATAAAAGAAATCTTTAGTTTTCGACTTGTCTCTTCAGCAGATGAGAAGCGCGAGCAACGATACGACTGCCGGGCAGCTGCTGAACCGCATGCCGACACTGTCTATTGATCTTGGCGTCCCGCGCGCCTGTTTCCTCTCTATCTCTCACTCCCACCTTCTCTCTCTTTCGTTCTATTCCGCGTTCGTTACTCTCTCGTCTGCTGATTGTGGGTACGGTCACGACCTCGCACGCATCAACAGAGTCGAGTGATATCTTGGACGGTAGGGACGTGTAAGCCTTATGAAATTGTAATAAAGAATTTGTGGAAATAAATGCTGTGCTCATAGTTTCTTTTGTATTATTTGCAAGTATACATATTTACTGTGTATTTTCGTGCATACAATAAACATCATTGTCTACAGTCAATTATGTCAGAGAAATTGCAACAACAAAAATCATAACTGATCAGACAATATTGAATAATCCAATTACCTTTCGTTTACAACCATTAACAATAATCATTACTGCAGAATGAAATTTAAAAATATAGATTTTTCTAATCACCTATTCTCTCTTTCTCTCTCTCTTTTTTCTCTATCCTTTCTATGGATTTCTTCATATCTGCGGGTTCGCACTCGAAGGGTCATCTTTAAGGGCGGAAATTTAAGCTGGAGAGAGATGAACCTGGAGATGAATGGGTGTGCTACAGGGCTCAGTTCTGGAATCATTATTGTTTTATTTATATGTTAATGACCTAAAAGACGTACTAAATGGACATGAGGTTTCACATCTCTTTTATGATGATGACTTACAGATTTATCTGCATATACATAAGAAAGACCTAGAAAAGGGAATAAAGAGACTGTCTGGTGTGGCGGGACTGGTGTAGAGCTGGTCATACGAAAATGTGGACTACGTCTAAATGCTGGTAATACCACAGCAATAACGATGTTAACGACATATATGCTAAGAACTTGCTCGATGTTGATGTCCATCAGGGGATCAACATTCCCTTCAGTGAGGAAGTCACCAGCCTGGGAGTCGTGCTGGACTTCAAATTGACGTGGAGACCGTACGTAGTCCAAAAAAATTATGAAAGCACTATACGGTCTGCGTTTCATCAAACCGTGTACAACAGAGCTTTTAAGACGTCGGCTAATGGAGTCACTAGTCTTTACGATTTTTCAGTTACGAGATACCGACTGGCGAAATCTATATTAAATGCTCTAGTTTTCTTTGCAAAGTGTACTGTGATGGGTTCTTGACCAAAAATATTTGTCAAATGTATTTACTTTTCCCTTACGGCAAATAAAGGCCGATCTATCTCTCTATCTCTCACTTTAGAAAACAAAAATGAACGTCTGCGTGTTTGCTGATCGATTTAATCATATCGATTTTATTTACAGGCTCATATTTCCCTCGCTTTCATTCTATACGATTACTTTGATATACATCAACATGCGTGTAAAGGCGAATCTCGAAACAAATAATACCTTCGTATGTATATTCGGTAGACTGAAAATGAACATGCAATAACTACATTTCGTCTGAAAGTTCGATACCTTATAGCCTTTAGAGTAGAGAGAGAAGCTTCCAAAAAGTTTCGCTCTCGAGGTTTGCACGCGATACGCTACTGGGCGTATTAATTAATGGCTCGATAATGATGAAGGCCAAGAGAACGAAACTCTACGCCTAGGGCTTAGTTTGATTTTACCGAAGATGAGGAGTCAAACTTTGGCTGTTTGCCGAAGCTCTTTTATTTTTCAGGCTTGATAAGATAGGTGGATAAAGGATTGAGAGAAGATTTGATGGGTTTCGTTGATTTTTATGGGAGCTGATTGTAATTTGAATGGCTATCGAAGTAGTTTGTGAACGTTAAACGTGATGTAATGTACTAGGGGCTGTTCAATTCTGGTTCAGTAATGTTAAAAAGTTAATACAGAAATGAAGTCTCCTGGATGTTCAAAGTCTATTATGCTCATTCATTTTCGTTGCGTACACAAATACATTTTTTGAAAATAGTATGAAAAAAATGTTCAAGTATAAAACAAATTAACCATACAATCTATCTTTTTTTCATAAATCATCCATTTTTAGGAAGATCAATTTGCAAGAGCAATTTGTCAAGATTCCATACAGCCATATAACCACAATTGAACGCTCCGCGTAACGACGACGAAGCAGCTGCCACCATCATTCTAAACGACTACACCTCAGCGGGCGCGCGCCATTTTCGCGGCCTCGCAATGAAAAATTACGGCACTCTATCCTTATGCAGCGGAAGGGATGAAAAAGACGCGTCGCATCGCTATGCATGAGACATGTCGACGTCGATAATGCACATTCCCCGGGATGAGAAGTCATCGGAAGCATGTAGAGAAAGAGAGCGAGAGAGAAAGAGAGAGAGAGAGAGAGAGAGAGAGAGAGAGAGAGAAAGAAAGAGTGAGAAAGAGAGTCGATAGCCACTCAACCATAAACGAGCAACTGGAAAATTCGATGGGCAAGTGTGATTTTCTCGATCTTCTGCATTTCTCGCGTTTACGAGATTTCAATTTTTATTAAAAATCTTACAAGTGCTTAAAATATGTTTCAATTGCAAATTATTGAACAGCGTGGAAAGTGCGGCCCGATTAATTTTAATTCAGAAATGCAAAGTACAAATCGATTGATGTAGGTAAAGCGAATTAAAATTTCAAAGAATTTTATAATCAGTACCTGAATTTTTTTATTCCACGCGTATAGCGTGAATTTTAAATAAAGATAGATGCGACTATTTTGCATGAAAAACTCGCGAGTGAAAAATACTTCGTTTTTGGTGTCAATCTAAGCTACGCCTGAGGGTTCTATTGGATTGGCACGTCTATGATATTTCACGATCGTCTGTGCTGTTTTATTTAATAACGGAAATCAGGTGGCTTCGCGTGCGAGAAACTTCCATCTCACTTCAATAATGATATTCTACCACGGTGAATGGTGAAAAGTATACTCGTAGACGAGTCACGATCGTCTTTGTAACAGACTTTTTTCTAGTTTTGTTTTACTCATTGGTTAAATTATTTAAAATATTTTAATTTTTTTTTTATAAAATATTCTACAATTTTTGTTATAATATAAATTTCATGTTTTATGTCGGTTGCATCCTGACAGAACGAGTTAAGTCCGAATCTTATGAATAATATGCTAACATTGGATTTATATTGTTTGAATAGCTCTTTTTGAAAGTATCACATGCAACAACGTTGAAACTTAATCTAAACTGCCAAAACTCAGGATGCATAATCGGTTAACCCATTTTCATGAAAATCCTGCCCCGCAGAACAGCAGGTTAATTTTACTCAAACGCTGACGATTAATTGAATTTGTTATATATTTTGACATTCTACAAGTTCAACATGTCCTAGAAGCTACAAAAATTTCGATCACAATTAGATTAGTACATTTTGTAAAAGTCGTTCTCTGTGAGAAGTAGTTTTTGTTATATCATCAGTCAGTACTAATATAAGTTGTATCTTTACAACTTATTTTTTGTATGAGAGGTTATAGCGTTATTCTTTATATTTATTCAATCCATATATTTGTGATAATAAGAAAAAACTATTTTCATCAATGCTACAAATCCATTTGAATTAGCAAGAAATTTAACATGCTCCAGCAGAATAAAGACAAAATCGAAAAGTTTATCAGCTTCTGTTATCAAATTCATGTACTTCACTTTTATCAGGAAGTTTCATCCTACTTCGGTATATCGAGTTCAGTATCTCGAATTAGCAAGGATTACAGAGAAAAATTTGAAGATTGCTTTTAACATACAACGAAAATATCAAAATACGTATCGAATGTTGAATATGTTAAACGTTTCCTCTTTGCAAAATTTGCTTGCCATTAGTGAGTTTCATGAAAATACAGCTGTTGGTAGTCATCGTTGTGACGCAATTATGCCTAGAAGCAAATATAGCAGCAAATGAGCGAATTAGTACAAACAACGACGTAATTCATCGCAAGTTTATCAGGCTTCGCGAGTGTGAATGCGTGTCGTTTACGCATTTAATCGTCCACGGAAATGGTCCCGTTGGACTTGTGGGGTAGACAGAGAGAGAGAGAGAGAGAGAGAGAGAGAGAGAGAGAGAGAGAGAGAGAGAGAGAGAGAGAGAGAGAGAGAGAGAGAGATTCGATCTAAACGCATGCACGCCAACGCCGAGATCGTTAGCTCCTCGCTTTAGAGAGAATTAGGGAGGAACACAGGCGTACTGGTGAGCGTAATATCGTGGGAAGGGCGGCTGCTTTAGCTAAGGTGTGCATTTACAATGTGTGACGTTGTTCAAAGATACTGATTTATTCGATTTGTCAAAATTACTTAATATTCAACACATTATCTTCCATTGCTCTGGAGTATTGATTTTTGCAAATGTATATAAAATTTTGCGAAACATAATTATTACATTGAAAAATTATCCTGTATAATAGACATTGAGTGACTTCTATCCAAACATATTTTATTATTAGGCAGATTGTTTTTACAAACTTCGATGTTACCAAATACATTACACCACAAATTAAAGTATTAATAAACTGTTTTGCGATGTGAGTAAAATTGAAATAGCAGACTGATGAACAAGTTTAAAAATAGTTTTCTAAAATATTAAATATTATATCAATGTTAAAAAAGAATCGATTTTTAAAAAACATTGCATTCCTTTTGAAGGTTCTTATGATTATGTTCTAATTTGTTGATTAAAATAAAATTACTAGTGAGCAAATTTGAAAAATTGTATCCGATTACGAAACATTTAAAAACGTATTTGAATTTGTCTTTATATTTGATGAAAATATATTTCTAACTATAAGCAAACTATTAAGTTAAACATTGCAATGTACAGCACTGAAAATAAAAAAAAGAAAAACTAATTAGTTTACTTAAAAAAATTTAGTTGATAATTTTTATTTATTTTACAATCAGTGTTAAGTCGATTTCTGCTGTCTAAAATTCAACTTTCAAAAAAGTCCTCAATTGAATTAGCAAGCTGAAGCCTTTGACACTAGTCTTGACACGACGTTTTATATAGTGAATTTCACGCGCGCGCCAAGATAAATACTTGCGACGAGTTGCGGCAAACTTTCAATGGGCGTCGTACATATTTCATTACAAAACTTTATAACATAACTCTCAGTTCTCGCAGAGAAACTGCACTTATGCGGAGGACCACGCCTTAACTGCAGAAACATCTTAGGCTTTTGCTAAGTAATATTCCAATTTCACCTTCCCTCTGCGCGTTGGCACGCACCCACTACTACTGCCTCGAAAGTACGTTTACGTCATGAGTGCTCAAGGATTCAAGGATTTAGGTGCACACACGGTCTTGGGACGGTACTCCTGGGCTACGGCAGAAGCTACTCGTACATACTCGTAATCTGTGCAAACAGCGCCACACTCTAGAAACGAGTTTTTATGAGAACTAAGACTCGAGTAGAACTAGTCGCGTTTGAACAGACGGACACTAATCAAGATACGACACGAATGCCATTGCGGATGAGACGAAACAGTTGGAAATTTGAGATCTCAAAGTTGAAGCGTGGGCCCGCAGCGAGTGGCACTGTTTACTCTATCGCGCGTCGAGGATGCGCGCGCGATCCTTTGTCGAAAAGCCGAACGCAAGTACAATATCGGTGAGCGTTGCAACTTCAACATCGACGCCCAACGAGCAGCGCCGGTTTATCGCATCAGCGAAACGAGTCGATTACAGCGTGTCTATGCGCGTGGAGAGTTAATCCGCGAGTGGTAGGCTAACACTTGCCGAAACTGCATCTAAACGATGCAGCCGCACGTAGCGCTCATTGCCGTTTCGCGCACGGTAATCGCCAATCAGTCGTAATTAATTCAATAAGCGCAAGTTGCGCTGCCACCAAGAACCGCCACCGCTGTATAATGCTGTGCATTAGCCAGCGACGTGTACACACGTAGGCCAGTCGAGCGGGTAATTTCTTGGCAGCGTGCGCGGCGACGACCAAGTGGCCACTTGAAGAGCCGATGACTCTCGGAGATTGTATAATGACTTGTACGCGACGGGCGTGCTACAGGCATGGCCCTGGTTATTTTTGCGCTGTGGACTCTTGAGATTCTCATCATCGGGCTTGCGCTTGGACTTTCAGTGCTTTCAGTGTTTTGCGCCAGACCGTGATCGAGGGTCTTTTTCGCGTGATAGCAGCGCTTTCTGATGTTTTCTGAGTTTATCGATATCGCCTGACTTTTACAGTCTCCATTACGTAGCCTTAGCAACTGTATGTTAATTTATGTGCAGGAAGTACAATTAACGCAATTTTCGTTTAAAAAATATGATGCGTACGAAGCAATTTGAAATTGCTCATATGCGTTAGTGACGAGGTACAAGCTTGAGTACGTACGCTTTCGTAAAGTCCGTCGTCAAGCCTGGGTTCGCAACGTAATCAGTAAAATCCGTCACCGAACGGATACAACTGATTGAGACCGAGCGATTCGTAGAGATATACGTGCTTGAATGCTCGCACGTTTCTCTGCGCGTAAGTCGACGCCCGCATACAAAAGACGCAGAGAAAGATGAAGAAGCAGTAGCAGCAGCAACGTCGTATTACCTGCATTCTCGTACGTTTTTGTTATTGTGGCAACAACGGCAACGTCGTCTCGGCATTGTCGAGTTTCTTCTCTACTACACGCACGCTGACTTTTCGCATTATGAAGATCGTAAATATTGGGGGGGATGTACCCTTCATATGAAAAGGGATGATTTCGTTGTGTGCTACTTTTACTCCGAGCTGGAGTGTGCAAGATACGCGTGAAATTCCTTCTACGATATAATTGTATGGCAACGACTTTTAGTTGTTATATAGTAGATAGTCGTATGTTTCTTAAATGATAATGCTGTTGGGAAAAGTAGTGATTTATAAATTCAGATTTTAATAATTAATAAAGTCATATTACTCGAATCATTGTATTTCAATTAATTCATAAATAAAGTAATCAATTAGCTGAAAGGTCATCAATTACATTACTTTACATTACTATGAATTTACTCAATTCATTTTCGAATCACTCATAATTGCGTAATAAATTGGCACTCAATTTTGAAAATGGTATAAGTTCTTGTCAGCAACATACATCACAGAAACAGCGTTGTTCAGCCGTTACCACGTGCCATTCCAAAAACACCAGATAGTCCACTTAATATAACCCTCTAAAACCCATTAACCGATCAAGTGAACTCACTGCAAAAAAAACTTTTCGGCGTCGAAGCTCTGAAAAAGTTAGAAAAAGTAAACGCGCGTCATCAATATCGGCATCATTGTTATCGAGCAGCACGCGGCGGCGTCGACGACGGACCGTCCGTTAATTACGCGCAGGGGCGGACGTGTACAGAGGCGGCAGGCCGCGTCGATAAATCACCGAGCTCTCTTCCAAGCTTCGAGTTCAACGCTCTAATTTCGGGCACCGTGTGCATCCAACCAACACACACGCGCGCACACACACACACACACACACACACAAACAAGCGCGCACAAGCAAACTTGGAAAAGGAGAGATAGAGAGAGAGAGAGAGAGAGAGAGAGAGAGAGAGAGAAGTGCGAAAAAAGGACGAGATCGCGTCGGTTCTACAACTCTGCGGATGTTTCTGTTGCTATGTTTTGCCCTCTGTGGATGGATTTCCATTTTTTAATGACTTTTCCTTCTCGAGAAGAGGATTGTACTGTATGCGATATACTGCTGCTGATGCATAACTCCGGAGATTTATTGACTGATAGTTTTACGAGCAAATCGTTTTATGATGTTTGCTTGCTTTTAAAATTAAAAAATATTGTTCATAGTTTGTCTCTTAAAAGTTTGCAGAAACAAATTTTTTCACATTCTAATTTTACCAAAAATATTTTATATTATCTCATCTATTGTTAGAAAACACTCTTCACAAAAAGGTTAAAAAGAACGAAACAATTCCTGGGGCATCATCAAACTGAACATAACTAGCAATATGATAGAGAAAGACTACAAGCGTGCACGTTGCTGGGTACCTCATAATTCTCTCATTTCGCACGAAATTACACGCGAGGAGAGCAAGAGAGAGATAGAGAGAGATGTGGTTGCGGCGCGGTACACGTATGCGAAGAAGAAAAAAAACGCGAGAGAAGGCTGTGTGCCTCGGCACACATTATTAAGGGCACTTTAATCTTCGCTGGTAGAAAAAAAAATCTAAAATCTCTTTTCGAGCGCACAAGAATAAAAAAGGGAACGCGGGGGTGATGGAGAAAAAATCTCAGAGACATAAGAAGCCGATTATGCACAGATGTTCGTGTACGCAGACCGTCAAATTAAAGCACGCGTGAACCAGGATAAGACCACATTAAGCCGATTTAGCTTTCGCAGTTTGCTCAGGGTGCGGCGCGGAACTGAAATGTTTGACTCTCCAGCGTTGAGTATACGCGGCTCGACACCCGACGTCTGTGTGTGTGTATGTACGTGCATGTACCGAGGTTATTTAAAAATGGTTACTTTGTGGTCACGCGGAGCAACTTTCATTGGTGTGGGTGTGCATGTGTGAAGCTTTTTATTCTAGGTCAATGCTGTTCGCAGACTCTTTTATTCCACAAACACGCCGTCAGATTTATATTCACTAAAGCACACGAATTAAAAACAAACAAAAAACAGCAAACGTACTCATACCCGAAAGAACAAAGTCATCGGAAGTACATTTACAGATAGGGCCATTGTCCTGCGATTAAAACATCATTCCGAGAGAGAGGTAAGACGGCGCCCGACGAGACTACACGAAGACAGACGAGCGCGTAAAATGCGATCACGATAAGGGCAATTTGGCGCTTAACTCGGACCTCTCTCTCTCTCTCTCTCTTTCTCTCTGCTGCAAAACAGCTACTCGTTGTTAAGGGAGAGAGGGACGACGGCTTGCACCACTTGCCAGCACGAGGTGCTGAACACGCTACGCTGCTATTTATCGTGGCGCGATAAGACTCCCTTCGCCTGACACTCCTTTTCTCGGCTTGCTAACCCTCACACCACCAGCTAGGCATTGTACCTCGTTATTAGTTCTGTTGACATGGGACGCGTGTGCGAAATAGCACCACACGCCCTATTTCTTTTTCATATGTGTATCGTGGCTCCTGGGACAGTAGTATAGCTTCGAGTTTGGTCAGACACACTTTTCGAAAATATAGGATGGATCAATGTTTTTCTTTTTATACGATACGGTAATCTTTCCTCAGATTGTTGAGTGAATGGCTCTTCTATTTTAGAAAATAAAATCTCTGATCGCGGTAGGATTTTATTAGTATCTATATTATTTAAAAAATGTTTGAATTAACAATAACATAATAATTTAATTTTGAATTGAATATCGTAGTTCTAGCAAATATTTGAATAAATATTATCAAATTCATATGAATTTCAACAGTACACGTAGGTCATTAATTTAAACAACTTAGAATTGATTAATCATAGTTGCTAGAGCAAATGCAAACTCACTATACCAAAAATACCGTTATTTTGTAGCATTTATTAATACTCATACAGAAATATTTTGTAGTAATTTCATATTTACAGGCAGAATTATAAACTAATAAGTACATTTTCACCACTCAAAGTTCAGTTAATAGGTGGATACACATTGAGAGGCTTTGAGCTCTAAAGCTACAATCAAAATATTTGCATAAAGTATAACTTCATTATGAATTTACTTACGATCGAGATTCAGCGACACTGGAGCAGCTAGATACTGACCCCAACAGCAAGTCAGGAAAAGGATCTTGGAACAACATTAGCTTCTAGTCCTGCGCTTGCCTGCGAGCCGCATTTACACTTGCGCGCGCGCTGCTCGCCTCAACCTACTTAAGGCACACGAGAACTGCATTATGAAGCATTATGTAGTATAATTCGAAGCGGCGGCGGCATGTATGCACGTGCTCTTGGAAAATATGCATTTCTTTTTGCAAGTTAAAGCGCACCATGTCTAGGCGTTAAAAGCTAGCATAGAGTAAAAAAAGAAAAAAGAGAAACGAAATTTCGGCTTTCTGACGAGGAAAGAGGTAAACTTGGAAAACTTTAATAATTTTGCCGCAAGGCATACTATTTGGAACTTAGTTTCTTCGTAAATTACATGGTATAGCGTGTCATGTAAGTTGTGTCCCTCTTTCTTCTTCTTTTTTTGCGAAACTTTGCCGAGAGGAAACTCAATTTTTCGCGCGCGATGCTGTCCTTTATCTATGGAATTTCATTCTCTACGGTAATCGATCTGTAAACGACTTTCGTAGTCAACTGATACTCTGGTTTATTTTTAGAATTTTTTCTCTCTCTGCAATAAGTATGTGTAGCAATGGCTTACATTACATTTACATGCGTGATTGTCGGATAATTAAATAAGGGAACAACGAGTTTTGAAAGATGACGCCACTAATTAAAAGTTAATTTGTCGATACAAAGGAAGTAAAAGAAAAAAATAAAATGCAATTTGTAAAGGAACATAAAAAGCATTTAAGAGAGTCGGATTTAGTAAACGAAAGAGAAAGGCAGCAGCAAGTTTTCGATTATTTTTTCCTTTTCCTTATTCGTATGGAATTTTGTGTTTTCTGGCTCTCAAAAATTAGCCTGAATATGTTGGTCTCATGCGCTCACAATCTTATCTATTTTATGAATCAAATGAAACACGTGTAACTCCATTTTTCACGTAGACAAGAGAACGGGTTGGATGGAAACAGTTAAATATTGTTCGGGTTGAGGAGTGAAACGACAAATCGGTAAAAGGTGAATTAAGATTTATTACAGAAAAACACAAGTCAAACACAATCAATAAGACAAAGATAAAATTAGCGCTAGGTACAGAGGTGGTTCACAGGTTTCTTATAAGGTGAGGAAAACCGCAAGTAGCTGCGAACAACTATCGCACGAAGAAAAACGGCGCTAACTTGCCTAGGCGAAAGGTCGAACGGTTCTGCCCGAATCCGCTGAGCGAGTCAAAAAAGAGGCATGTGATTTTCCCTCTCCCGCTTTCCCGTTAATTTTTTCTTCTCTCGTGGCTCAAGGGCCGTGGGGCGTTGCTTATTTTCGCTTTGCCGCCAATGTTGGTGTTTTTCAGCCTGCTGTCCTGCTCGCGTCACGTTTCACGATTGGTTTTCGAGGGGGGCCCACGGCCCCCGCTCTCAACTTTTTCAACCTTCGAGTCTTTATCTCGATGTGAGATTCGGAAATACACGTTTCCGATCTGCTGGTTTGATTCGCAAGCTAACATCAATTCTGGCGATGCGCATGCTTATTCGAGCTTGACGGACAGCGGCTTTCGCACACGGGTGCAGTTTTCCTAACTGAACAATTTAAAATTTGAGGATCTCAACGTCTCGTTTGATTCTTTATTATAATTGAAATTGACTCGTGTCAGCGCGCATCACGCAGAATCGCTCATGACCCGTCCAACTCGCCACTCGCCCTCTTACAAATTTGAAATTCTACGGTGCTTATATTTAATCTTAACCCTAGTACATTTAGCGTCGCTGGCTTACAATATTTCTTATGATTCTTAACATATTATTAGTAAAAGAAACTAGTCGGAAAAGGTCTTTGCGCGTCGAGAAGGCCCGCGGAAACCTGAGCGAAAACATGTGCGCGATCAGCGGCCATCGTCGGGTCGGGTTTTCTTGCAGGCACTGCTTTTAAGTGTGGCCGTAAATCATTCTTAGGCGCACTCTGCCTGTTTTTTAAAATGTTTCCCGCACGTTTGGATATCGGATGGTTAGCGGTTCGAGATGCAGTTGCGCCTTGGTCTAAGAAAGAAATATATCGCGAACGGACATTCTGTAGCTAGCGCGTGATTTTGATTCTGACTATTTCCTCACTTAGCATACGAACGCGTAAATACTTAGTCATCCGAACGCGTAAATGCTTAGTCATCCGGAACAAATATGTAAGATTTCTTTCATGAGGAAATAAAATATTCAGTTGTGTTTCTATGGAAGTTCATTTGAGAGCTTGAATTATTAAATATGAGCTTTTTTCCTTCCTCTCGCCTTTCTCCGCACGTTATTTAAGCCTAGCATTTTACTTTTGAACACTTTTTTTTTCTTCGAAAGTTATAGTTCGATCACTTCCCTCGCGTATTATTTATGAAGATTGTGAAGTGTGGTTGTCGCAGAAAAATGTTTACTTTCCGGTATGTCGTACTGTGAAATAAAACTGACAGCTAGCCGGTAGCAAAAAATACACGCGTCAATGACACTATGTCGCTGTTCGCCCGTATAGCATTTGAAATTCACATGCACTCTATATTCATTATGAAAAATGCTGTGTTCGATTTCCACTATCGTGCACGGGAAATTTGATTCGCCGGTGCGCCAAAAAATAGTGCGAAATTTCCAGTTAAAATGACCGTACTTCACTCCAAGAGAACATTATTCCTGGCTTTAAATATCTTAAACGTTCGTCTGATCAATATTCAGATGCTCGTTTCAAATTACCGACTTTTCCCGATTACTGTGCGGAGATCAATTTGAATACACTTAGAAAAACGTGTAATTCGTATTCCTGACGAGAAATTGGAAAGGAAGCGCAAGGTATATCACTCTTACAAGGGCTGCATTTGCAAATCGAAACTGCGAAGTTAGAGCCAATATACTTCGATTACATGATCTGAAAAACGCATTCGGAATAGATTAATGTATTTTCTACAGTTCGTGTAAAGATCTATAAGAATGAAACATTTTCCACTAATGAATTGATAAATATCATTTGATTCGATTTTTGCTAAAGTTTTGCGGACTCTAGCATGATTGTTTGAGTCCGATATAGAAAAATCGATATTTGGCCAAAGAAAGAAATATATTTTTCTAATGATTAGTGTGATCGAAATACCTATTATGTCTTGAAGATATATTTTGATCAGAAAAGTCAAACTCCATTACACTCAACCACGAGCATCATTACGCTATCAATCACAGAAGAAAATATCAGGCCAAACAAGAACAACAGCAATCTCGGCAACAACTACGATGCATCACATAGCGCGTGCGAAGGAAGGCCCACAAGGCGCATACACGTACAGAGCGCACGTTTCCTGAAGAAAACAGCTAAAAAAAGAAGAGAAAAGAAAGCGGCTTATTGGCCTGTCTCCAGGCCTGCTGAAGCCGCGATGCTAAAGAAAACGACTTGATGCTACGTATGTGTGTGTGTGTGTGTGCGTGCGCGCGCGTGTGTGTGTGCGTGTGGGTATGTGTGTGTTTGTGCCTGTTGCGTGTGACTACTAACTTCTAATTGTTCCTCGTTGTCTGTCTCGAGTGCAGTTAGCCCTCAGGCAACTCGACCGACGATGAGTTTTCGCGGCAGTGTCGGGACTGTTGCCAACTTTGGACAAGTGCATGTACGCGATATTTCTCTCTCTCTCTATCTCTGTGAAACGTTACATTACGTAAATTATGCATGGATTTAGGCAAATGAAATTGCTCCCTGAAATGCTGCCTCTGTTAAACTGTCTGGATAAATGTATAGCCAGCGAGATTTTTGGTCAACTTGCTTATACGATCCTCTATTTGCTGCCTTAATTATTCTTCTGAATAATTGTGTTAATTATCTTGGACTTCCAGAATTATTTTATTCATCAGTTCCATAGCTAATTTTAAGCACAATGACTTACGTCGCAAGTTACCCGTTTTTACAAAAATCCTCTTTGAAAAGACATTTACTTAAAAGTCTTTCGAAAAAGATGTCATTTCCACTGAAGCACTATCGGGGAAAAATTAGCTTTTAAGAAAAAAAAGCCCTCTTGATATTCTGGCTCATTTTCGTTTTACTGACCTATTAAAAATTTACTGAAAAATGAGAAACTCGTGAAAATAATTGACGTTTTAATCTGACGATTTTGCACGAGCAAGTCAATCAATTTAAATACTTTCAGTTTACACATTTTTACAGCCGAACGAATGAATAACTATACTAAATAAAGGAATTCTTCAGTCGCTTCTTTTGTGGCAGTAAAAACTCTCGTGAGCAAGTATACAAGCCGACATCAAGAAGCAGAAGCAGCAGCCCTTACGCTGTGGAATTTCCAAAGGAGCAAAACTTTCGCTCTCGTCAATTTCGAAAAGCGGTATGCGGCACTCGTATACATAATACACCTATACACAAGGTGCATCTCTTTTTCAAGCCTGTTGCTCTCTCTCTCTCTCTCTCTCTCTCTCTCTCGTTCCTTTTGCCGAAAACATCAGCGCGTTGAGAAGCTCTTATATCTTTGGAGAAAGCATCTCATCGCTCCACGGCCTTTTTTCTTCTTTTACTGGGCTTCTTTCTGCCTACTTGAGCTCAACGCATCGTCACTTCTTCGGCGTGGAAATCGTCTGATAAGGAAACGTCCCAAGTGAACGTAAGTAGTATTTACTGTGTGAGCTTTCTTTTTTTCTCCGTCTTTTCCAATGAATTTTCATTCTTTTTCAGAACAGGTATCAAACTAATATTAGCTCGTTCAGTTTTCTTGAGGACACGGAAAGATGATATTACAAATTAAGTTATAATCAAAGATGCTTCTGGTAGAAAATAACAAACAGAAAATAACATCGATTTCACGTTTCAATCAGTTAAGATATTCTTATATAGCAAGATAATATTCCATGAACAGTTTTTATGTTAAAAAATTTAATGAATAGAAGGAATTTTCCATCAATAGATTATCAGCAATAATCTTTCAATGGAAAAGTTAGATACTTTTGTTATTTATTAAAAGATATTATCTCTGACAATTTTTTAATAAATGATAAAAACATCGAATAATAAAAGTATATTGTGATAGTTTATGCTTACATATATAGTGAAAAATATACAACATTAAGAGAAGTCCTCTTTGGTATAAAACCTCTTGAATATTTATTAATTTTTTTCTTTACGCATTGGTAAATATTTTCAGTCATATTGCAGATTTTTTCAATTGAATCCTCCGGAATAATCGATATACGAACACATATTTTATTCCACACCTAAAACCTCTGTTTAAGTTTTCCATCGATAAAATAAAACTTTCTAAACAATAGTCTGATATTTTTTCAATGTTTTTTCTGGTATGCTCTTTCAAGATAAGCGCACAGAATGATAAGATTTGCTCCACGATGAATCTCTCATTACTAGTTTACTGTAAATAAAGAAAAGAAAAGGAAAAAGAGAAGGAAAAAGCAACGAAATTCAATATCGCGTGCATCCAATATCCTTTATGCTTGGCATTCAATATGAGAGTTTAGAATTGAGTTGAGAGAACTTATTTTGATACTCGTCGTTTCGAGTGAAATCGATATCCGTAAACGCTTCTATCGTTTTAACTTTATAACGTGACACAAATATCTTTCATAGAAGTCTGCGTGCGTTCGCGATCATTCATAAAATCAAACCAAAAGAGACTCGCTGTGGCGCCATATCTCTGCAAATAACGTCAATCAAATTGGAAAACTACAAATCTATTCTGTTCTAATTTTCTAACAATGAGCCAGCTATTGGCAACAATAAGGAAAGCTGCACTTTCAGAAGTTTTGCAATATATCAAGGTGACGTGATCGCATCGGTGTTAAAAGTATCGAGTTCAATCGTGCGGTATTATATCACAGCTTACCAAAGCACAAATCTTACAACGTCGTTAAAGTAGCATATTTCGCCAGTGTGCGATAAAATAAGGCAACGTCACTACTAATATTACCATGGCGAGAAAGTAGAACGTGTAGATTAAGGTTTTGCAATTCGTAAAAAGGCGTATGGGCGCGAATCGACGACCCATAAAATCTGCGCCAACGAAATTTGCCCCAACGACAAAGGCGCACCCGCGTTTATAAAACTCCCTTTCTCGGTACTTTGTGAATTGGTGTTAAATTTAGAAAGGCGAGAAGGTGTGTGAGAGAGAGAGAGAGAGAGGGAGAGAGAGAGAGCGCGAGAGAAAAAAGGTTATATCGAGTCAAAGCCATAAGAGGTCGAGAAGAGAGAGAGAGAGACGTCATGCCGCATGAAAGTGCCGCGTCGCGTAAAACAGCATTGTTGGAAATAACCTCCGCTATTTTCCGGATCGTTCAATCTTCTTGCCGCAGCGTCGACGCCGTCGTCTTCGTCGACGACGGGCAAGCGCCATGACATTAACCCACCAACGCCTTCCTCTTTATCTTCTTCGTTTTCTTTTTTTCTTTCCTTCAGCCAGCTCGTTTCTACGACTTACCTCATCTTTTTTCTTTCTTCTTCGCTGTCTCTATTTTATTTGCTTTTCTTTTTGTCGCGTTGCTTCTTGGTTTACAGCGACTTAAGGAAAAGGGGGTGCCGCCCTGATTGCTGCACACAATGTCACGTACACTAGTTAAAATTTCTTTCACAGTTGGTCTCGAGATTTTTTTTATGAAAAATAAATTATGTTTTATTTTTTTCTCCGAAATTATTTTGTTCATAGTATGATATGCGGCAGTATTATTATTTTTTATTGTATTTATTTTGTTTACATAATAATTATGTTTGAAAACAGTAACTAATTTCCATTTTAATAAATATTATAATTCACGTTGAAATAAAAAAAATGGAGTATGCGCGGATGTAATTTTCACGATAGCGTATAGAAATAATGGTATGCTCCTATGTATATATACTAATAAACTAAAAACAATGTACTAATGTTAACTAAATTTAATTCTCTTCTATGGAAAATGTATCATATTGTATTTCGACATAAAGAGCTTTACAAGGAGTTAGAAAGCATTATATCTACGTATTAGACTATTGTAAATGTAAATTTAGTGTAGCATATATCGAGATAAATTATACATTTTCCAAAAATGCTTTTTTAATAAAAACGACAAAGAAATATTAATAGAGTAAAATTCTTCTTTATTTTTCTTTCAACAGCCATAAGAAATTCATTGCATTGACAAGCAGTGGAGTCGACACAAAAGCCATCTTATATACGGCTTCGTATACGGCGGTGTTAAAAGTCAGGTTACTTCACTGCATTTCCCTGGAAACTTCTTAAAGAAAGTAAAAAAATGATATAATTGTACTGGTCTTTCTGCTACTCTCCCTCTCTCTCTTGCTCTCAGGTAGTTCTCTCTTTCCGCAAAAAACTTTATCATACACCACGCTCGTTGCTCTTGTTCCTTACATCTTTCATGAGGCCAACAGTGAGAGAGAGAGAGAGAGAGAGAGAGAGAGAGAGAGAGAGAGAGAGAGAGAGAGAGAGAGAGAGAAAATACAACTGCAGCGCATAGCCTGTTTATTATTCTTTTTCAATGCTCGGTTCATTCTTTCATTTGTAGAGAGATTTTACTTTATTAATGCTTTTTGCTCTCCCAATGCAATGCACCCGTGCAATTTGAAAAGTGACGTGGAGGTCATCATCGCCTACGCTACTACTCTTTTGTAGAGCTTTCTTACAGTACCCGTAATTTTTCTTTTTCTCTTCTTCGTGAACTGTGCGTGAGGCTGCGATGGACTTTATCTCATTCACTGCACTTTTCACTTATATCTCTCTTTGTCTTTCTCGTTTTTACTGGTATTCTTTATTTCGACCGTCGTACTTCTTGTCTTTCTTACGAGGCCATAATGTTCAGCTGTCATAAGTATGCTGACTCGCAGTGCGTTACATCCCTGCAGCTATGCTTTTTCAAGCTCACGTTGCCCTTTGGCACTTTGGCGCATGTCACATTTCTCACAAAAAATTTTCATTTGATTTCAGTTTATTAAGAAAATGCAGGGGAAATAAGATAGTAATAAATCGCGATGAAAAAAAAGTGAATTTAATAGTGATTTTAATTTAATTACAACTTGAATTCTCAGTTTCTTTTAGAAAATGAAATTACTCGTTGGAAGTAAATGCACTTTTTTTATTTTTCTTTTAGATTATCGTCTCTCTTAAAAAATCAGATTACAAATTCTTTCGAATAATCAACCCGGATAAGTCTTCGCTTATTACTTACGTCAAAGAGCAAGAAGATATTTAAAGTAATGAAGGTAGCACTGGCAAGGAAATGTTACAAAGACGAGAGTCCCTCCTGTAATGAAGAGTCTTCGACGTGCTTCTTGATTACAGGGAGTAAATGACGATCAAAGATGACGAGCAGAAGGTACCTGAATCTATCAAAGACATCGCAGTTAATCCCGAGGTGGAACGCACAAGTTTGATTTTACAAAGAGAGAGGCGATCATCCTACTGCACTCTAGAAAAGGAAGAAAATAAATTACCATGAATCGTGAAATAAATTTCGAGAAGATAATTATTTGAAGGGCAAGTGAAAGGATCGATTTAAGTGAAGGTTCCTAAGGGGTGAAGACATTTCCTTGAGACTTTATATACTCTTGTCCAGATTACTTTAATACTTGAAATCGATGGTAAAGAAAGATTTCTGTGTTTGATCTTTGCTCAGGTTAAATAAAACAGTGATGTGAAAAGCATGAGATTGAACAAGAATGTAAAATTCAAGCATTCATTTACTTGTATCGAATTTCTTATAGGGGCCCATTTCGCCTGATATACGCCAAATCGACTCCCTGAAATTACTTTTGCTGACTCAAATCAGTAGATCTTTGGAAAGATATTAATTTTCAAAATTTTAATTGTGCTAACGTGTTTATTTTCTAGTAATTTTAATTTTAATAAATACTATCGGTCAGTAGTGTATATAATCAAATGTTACCGCTGATAAAATATTTATCTCTCTCTCTTTCTTTCTGTCTTTTCATTTGCAACGACGGCGTTTGATAACTCACATACTAAAGCCAGTATACAGCATTGATTGAAAAATTAAGTAGAGCCAACGTACATTTCAACTCGTGCTATTTTATTAGCACTTTCAATCATTGATGAAAGCCTCAGTCTCACAAACATTCAATTGCAAAAGTTCGGCTATCCTCGGTTAATCATATGCACCTCCAACTGTGTGCGGCATCGTAAAACTAAGCACCCCTAAACTGAAACTTTAACGCTGTTGCATAATTTTTCTAGCTATCTTTCTCCGTCGGTACCCTATGCATTTATATATATATTTTTTTTCCGTCGACTAGGAACGAACGAGGCCACCTGCGACAAAGTGTCGGCTGCTCTATTTGCAGGTGAGCGCTCTTTCGCGTCGACTGAATAATAAATGCCGCTCGCAGATGCGCCGCACTGCAGCACCAGCAGTAGCAGCAGTCTTCCGGCCGAAATCGCCGAAACAATTCGCACGAGTCAAAAGGAGACTGGAACTACTGCTTTTCTTCGCTCTCGTTCCTCGCCCCACTATTCTCTATTTGTGCCCGGTTCGTCCGCCGCCAGTTCGCGCTCCCTCGCCCGATTCCAGCGACCAAATTTGTTTATCCTTAGGCGTGCGCCCTTTGAGATTTCGCGCAACACTGTGTGCCCGTAAATACGCAGCGCTTCTTTACTATTTTCGTTTCGTTTTGTTCTTTCACTTTCTATGACGTTGGTTTACCTGCGCCGCATTTCCGTTCAGAAGGCTCGCGAAAAAAAGAGCCCTTTGAACGGGGGCGCTGGCTTTTTTTTCGGTCTGGCCGCGTGTTCGCTCGCGTCTAAAAAATTCAATGTTCCTTCCTTGCGCATAGTTGCGCATTCGTGACTTTGTTTTTCTTTTCTTTTTCTCTCATTCTTTGTCGGACAGCGTCCAGTTATGGCCTGTATAATTGTCGCGAGAATTATGCAGTAACGTGAATAGGTAGCGAATACTTTTTTTTTATTGTGTTTTTTTGTCGAGTTGAAGTGGAGCCAAAACTAAACCTGTTTAAAATTTAAAAGGAAGTGGTGTTACTGTTGTGAGTGAAAATTACGACAATCTTGATGTGAAATAGCTATTTAGTAGGAATTGTAAAACTCTCAATGATTCAAATCTGCAATCAACAATTTAGAGAACCTCGCGATGCTAACAAAATGGTTTGAAATTTGCTGCATATTTAAATTAATTTTTATAAGTCAAGTATATTTTTTTTTATTTAAGAAAATGTTTTCTTATTTTAGGGAAATATATTCCGAATATAACGAAAATCAATGGAAGGAATTATTATTAAAGTATATTATATTAAAGTATATTACTCAAGATAGCGGGCGTTATAGTGTATTCAAAGTATAATATCTAAAATTGACAAACGTTGGCGACCTTATATCTCCAGAATATTGAATTTAGATGGAAAATATGAAAAACCAACAAACTCACGTAGGTGACAAACAAATATCCAAACTCAACTGGAAAATTAAAATGTCGCGACTTAGCAAACATAGCGTGGGGCATTGTGGGAAAGTAAAAAAAAATTGTAATATTGTCGTAGCGTCGTAGCAAACGTGACAAGAAAATTCTGCGACACGACTTTCTGTTGCAGGAATGGAATCCAAACATACCGAAAGTCGACCCGGCACGCGCATCATACGTGTGTGTACGTACATTACTACGCCAAAATGTATTTGCGTTTGCACACGAGGCCTCGGAGGAAAATCCTTTCTCCTAGAAAGAGAGGACGCGATAAATATTTCGGACGCACGAGCGCGAATCTTTTCCTCTCTGCGATTTTTATATATATGATGCACTTGACGTTGGTCTCGCTGAGAAATTGGTGTCACCGTCGAAATAAAATATCACTAGAGCTTCGTGTACACTTTACCAAATTGAAAATAATTTCACGTGGCGGTTTGCACTTTGAGAAAAGATTCTTTACTATTGATTATATGCGCGATTGAAAGTTTCTCGCTGTAATATTTGAGTGCGTAGACGTTTTTTTAATGTGCAGCATGTGTAACCTATAAATATAAACTTCTTGAAAGAATAATAAGCAAGTCAAAATACCTCGTATTCAAAGTAAAGTATCGACCTTCTTCTTGTGAAGGGAAGAGTATGAAAAACGCGCCACGTGCATGGCCCCGCTGTTCAAAAATACTTGAATTCTATTCTGTCGATCATAGCAAGTGGAAAGTAAGAAATTTTTCACTGAAGACACTCTATTAAATTTTATCGAAACGCGCAAGCTATTGCTATTCAAACTTTCTTCGAAAAGTATGAGATTTTCTATAATTTTATAGCGTAAAATTATTTGAATTGTAAAGTTTGAAGATGAAGAATATTATATTTTCAATTCGATCTCAATGATTGATAGATTTTCTAATATCTATTATACTTTGTGTGTGTCTCCATGTTTTTGGGATACTTTCTACATTTTAATGACTGTTTTCTATTGATAATTGTTAATAAAATTTTTCAAAAAACAGTATTATTATCATGAAATTCAAAAAACGTAAGCATTATATGCATTTTATTTTTAAATACATAAGGACTGTATCAGCTCACATATTCATAATCATAGGCTTTAAAAAAAATTGGATTTTTTTACAAAATGTAAATTCCTTCATTGAACGATCTTTTTTTTACTTGGACAGATTGTAGAACTCGGGGAAATTCCAAATTGGAGCTATTTTGATATCAGGACAGCCATCTTTATCATTCTTGCTGTTGTTATCACAGCGAACTTTCAAAATATTGTTAATGACCATGCAAAAATCTAAATCACAAACTTGAATTGCCAAAAAAAAAACGCATATAGGAGCAGCTGCCCACTTTGCAAATCTCGTCGTATTAGACAGGATGAAAAATTGGAGATAACACCTGCAATATCTCGGGCAGCATATCGTTTTTAAAATGCACAGTACGTTCTTCCTTTCCTCGTCCCCGTTATCAACAAAATTGAGATTCGGCTCAGGTTGTACACATCCCCGACTAAATACTAAGTCGATGCCTGCTAGCTGGCTGGCTTCAGCATTTTCTGCCACCAAAATAGATATACAGCCAAGCTAACTGGTAACGAGAGAGAGAGATAGAGAGAGAAGGGGGTTACTCTCCGCCGCGAGCAAATAGGCCAGCGCTATAATTTATACCCGTCAGAGGCCGCACTTACGCCCACCTATGCATGCATGCCCGTTTACGAGGCGATCTCTCTCTCGCCGTGTGTATACAGGGGCGCAGAGAGAAACCCACGTCTCTGTGTCGCTGGCGCGCGGTACCGTGAGAGAGACTCGGGAAAAAGCGATTAATTGTTTAGCGAACGACCGCGCGTCTACCTACGCGTCGCCTGCGCGTCGCCTGCTCGCATCAGCAATGCATTCGAGCTCGACGAAAGCATCTTCCGCTGGGCTTGAAAGCCGCAGCGTTGATACTCGTGTACGTTTATGAGGCGAGCCCATTGCCGCAGCGCGCACTAACGGTGTTGTTTGCATATTCCAAGCTACTGAAATTAAGGCTTCAACTATTCAAGCTTCTTGTTCTACCCGCGCTGCCAACTACATTACGCCGGACTACAAGGCTTTCAGCGTACGGATCCTCACAATAATAAGAATAAATAATATTGTCGACCTTGAAAAAGATTGAGGAAAACTGATTCAGTGGGTTTTCAAATAATTCTTGTTTGATTCCATATGATTATCAGATATTTCCTTGTCATTATTGCAATTTCCGATGTGTATGCAACAATAGTCGCTATTGAAGATATCTTACTAGTCGGGTCAATTTGAAGTAGTAATAATCTTACTTAATAAATGCATATGTAGATATAGTATATTTCTAGGCGAGGTCACGTGCTATTAGTATCGCAAACACGTAGAGGGAGAGAAAAAGAAAACTGTTATAGTGGAATCGTAGCCACAGTTTGGTCTGAAATTGACGAGGAGTAAAGCCCGCCGTGAAAGTAGTACTCCTTATTTCTCTCTCTCTCTTTTTCTCTCTACTAACTTTTTCCTCTTCACAAATAAAGCACCAAGTCGAACTTGCTATCTTGCGCACATGCAAGCAGCCGTCTTCGAAGCTTTTCTCTCTCTCGGTCTCATCCATACTTTCCAACTCCCCAAGTCTTAAGTACGTGCAGGAGAAAGAGAAAAAGAGAGCGAGTGCGCAAAAGCTAGTGCGTATTGGGATAGGAAAGACCGTCAAACGAATCTGAGTGAGTGAAAGAGAGAGAGAGAGAGAGAGAGAGAGAGAGAGAGAGAGAGAGAGAGAGAGAGAGAAGAAGCTCTCAAAATAATATTCTTGGTTACCAAAAGAGTGAGAAGTGTTTTTCAACCAACGCATCGCCCTGTTATTCTATTATTTTATTAAAAATAGTATTTTATGAGATTTTTTAGTTTTATTTATTTATTTTTATTTATTTAAGTAAAGTAACATACTTTAAATAAAGTTACATAATAATACTAGATATACATATACATTACACATGTATGTACTTCAGCAGAGGAAGTAGCTTTCAGTTTGCTGGTCTGGTATTTAACTTAATAAAAACTATAATGAATAAAATATTTTAATATAAAACAAAATAAAGTTCTGCCTTTTCGGTGCTCTATCAGCCTGTCGCTACTAGGTCAAAGCCAGCGTATTAATTGTACTTGTATCCGTCTACCTTTCGTCACCCGTACTTGATGAGCATCTGTTGCAGTTGCATATCGTCCCACAGGTGCTTTCTTATCTCTTATGAAAATTATTCTTTCTACTGTGTTTAATCTGGCTGAACATTGCACGTGTGACTTTATAGTGAGGAAACATTGTTGATGGTGTAACGTTGATCTTGTTTGCTTTGTCTAAGAAAATGAAACTCTCACATTTTCGAAACGCATACATCTTTAATTTGTTAAAATCCAAATAATATACATAATTATCATGTAGTAAATTATATTATAAGTAAGCATCACGAAAACGCACCTACATAAATAAATCATTATCATGTAAATAGATGACTAAGAAATAAAAATTCCTGAAAATTCTTCACACAATAGTGTTAACTTGCATCTGAGAATCTGAACAATAATAAATTTGTTGCAATCAAAAATCTTATTTTCTGTTCGAGCAAGCGATAACCGAATCATTATTTGCCCTCGACAGCCAATACAAAACGGTAATATAAATGTCTATTTCGAAATTCAAAAAGCGTAGTCCACTTTTCACGTAGCCGTAGCAAAAAAAGCGGGAAAGGGAAGGCTAGCAGAGCGCACGATTCGATGGAAGTGAAAAAAAAAACACGAAAAATAGGCGACTTCCGGCGACGATCTTTTCCGGGTGCGCTGCGAAAGGCGGGCCTCGTAAAAAAGTCACGTTTTACGCGAATATCGATGCACCAAGCGTTGCTTAGCCGGCCGTCGCGCGCTTCGTGCCAACGAAAAATTCTACCCTACGCAGGTAGAGAAAGAGTGAGTGAGAGAGAGAGAGAGAGAGAGAGAGAGAGAGAGAGAAGCGGCTACGCGTACACTGGTAAATGGGTCGAACGTGCGGCCGATGTAAGGACGCGAAAATGCCGAAATGGTGAGCTCCTTTCTCTTCGTCGCTCATAATTTTGTCATTTTTTTTATTCTTAATACATTGGACTGGAGGCGGCTGGCTGTCTTGGCTTGCACGTTGATAGTAAAGTGATTTTGATTTTCTTCGTTCTACCATTCTCAAACAATTTCCTATTTTCAAAAGTTAGTGAAGTTAGTGTTTAAAGTTGGAAAAACAAGCAGAATCTAGTTTTCATTTTAATCTGATTCTTGTATTTCTAATATGATAATTATTTACAGAAAATACTGTCATATTCTTATAAAATACGCCTGATATATCCAAATATGTTGTTGATTATTAAAAAATCATAAAACTGTGCTCTATTAAATTTGCTTAATTAAATTTTCGAAAAAGCTGAATAAGTGCTAGTGCCAGTCATTCTTCAATAATGACATCTAAATATTTTCGGAAAATATTATTTAATAAATCGTTGAATTATTAACTTATTATTTGACTTTCATATACGCTGGTTTCTTTTTAAGGTGTAGTACTGAAGTTTGAATCATGACAATTATTATTTTAATTGCAGTCTAAAGTCAGTGAACTATTTTGAATGAAGTGGGTAAAATGTTGAAAATAAGACTCGTGTTATGTATAGAAAATCGATTGCTAATAACGAAGGGGGAGCGGGCGAGAAGGGGGGGGGAGGGTTAAGTTAGACGTGAAAATGAGCATGAACGTCAGAAAGATGGTAAATATATGGCATATAAGGGTATCGCGCGTGCAAGAGAATTCGACGGTGACCTCCGTCTTACATACGCGAGAAGGTCTATTTGGGCCAAACTCAATGCTCATTTCATGATGTCAAGGAGGAAGGGAGGATGGGTTTTGATTATATTCCGATGCAACCGTACAACGTCAGCTTTCTCGATATTCCAGCGCCCCTGCCGCCGCAATCCTATTAAGGGATAGATTGCGGCCCCCTTTTATTATGCGCAGCAGCCGAGGAGCTGTTTTGTTCCGTGGGAATTGGCTGTCGCCGCCTTCGGCATTAAAAAAAATACCCAAAGCCTCCCTATCGATATACCACCCGCGAGGTACATTATCGAGTTTTAGGCCCACCCGCTCGCCAGTGTGCGCTCATGGTTCAAGGATTTTTGTGTGTAGCCTGATTGGATTTTCCACGAAAAGCAAACTTGCCAGGTGAAGGTCAAGTTTTTTTATTCTGGGTAAACAGTTCGACGATTTTTTATTCTTTTGATGTATTCGCGATATAGTGGTCGATTACTATATAACATGTAATGGAGTTGATTTTAAAAGGTAAATTTTAAGCGTGCGAGTCACGTTAATTATATTCAGATAATATTTGTAATTTCTTCGATTTTCTTCTAATTCTGATTGTTTCATTTTAAATATGTAAAATTCACATCGTAAACCCATATGTGATGCGTGCATCAAGTATCAAGTTTCATATTTTATTCAATCGTTCAATGAGCATCCACGATTTAATTATAGGCTATCAATTTCTCACCGATAACTCTCGTACCCTCAACATACACATCTATAATTACGCATAACCTTCGAACATGCGCACCGCGATGTAAAGCATGTGTCAAAAATAATGAAGTCGTGCGATGAATTGAGCTGTGCAAATAAAAGAGGAGACCGTGCTGCAGAGGTTTATAGCTGGGAGAACACCTGATGTTTTTTAATGAACGTACGTCAGCCGCATTGAAGCAGATGACGACGTAAAAAAAGCTTGTTTGTGCGCGTGTATGGGAAGAATGGCACGATCGATTTTGGAACCGAGTGAAACTGGACTCTATTTGCGTTTGAGTGTGCTTTTGAAAAATAGCGAGGTCAAGAGTTAGTGTATTTGCACATTCACTTAGAGCTTGCAATTTGCACTTTGGAACTTGTTTAGTTAGGAACATTGCCAGATCGAGTATCTGAAATACTAAAGACAAAATCGATATTCCATGTAACTTTCTGATTAGGTAGAAAATCATACAAATAATAACGTGAACGATCCTCATGAAAGAGACATGCCGCTGCATGCGAGTTAATAAATAACTCATTTGCTTATGACATGGCTTCCAGTATTCATTGTCGAAGTTTATCTTTGGAAATGTGCAGCGAATTGACAGTCGGCACAAAAATCGTTAGTACCAAGTGTGTAAAATATTATTCGGTGTCTCTTTCTAAATGTTGATTAACATATAAAGTAAAAACTGATACGATGGACAATGGATGAACAATTGGGCAAAGAAAAAAATCGAAATATTAGTCAACTCGATGTCTTACACTAAACGAAAATTGTTCCAATTATTCCGAACGTTATAAGCTAGTTTTTAAAATTAATAACTTAGCACGTAATACGAGAATGAGACTTGAAAGACAAACACGCAAAATGGTCCGTAAATGGAAAAAAGAAGTACAACATAAAAAGTCGACTCGTCAAGCGCGTAATTGAAAAGAATGATGCATGCATGGGTACCGTGTCAACCCCCAGCGGTATGTATACATATTAAACTGCTTAGCATCCCGCGCGACCAATCGCAGAGTTCAATCGGAAAGATAACGCTCGACTTGGCCGCCTTTGCAAGCACATCAAAACATAAACACAGGAGCGAGGGTAGGAGGTGGCGATGCTGTAGGTTGGTAGGGCAAGTTGTGCGAGAAGTCCGGAGGGCGGCGCTTTGGCTGCAGCAGTAGCAGTCGCCGTAGGCTTCTACAGGCAGAGACAGGAGGATGACGTCACCATCGGCCGACTGCGTCACTGACGACGATGCCACGACGATCGATGCCAAGCGACCTTGCCGACTATGACCGGATCCTACTCTCGCTCTCCTCCTCTCTCTCTTTCTGCGTCCCAGCAGCGCTCGTAGGGGCGGTGGCTGTTTCTGCAACCTGGCAACCCTGCTTATATTTAGAACTCGCTCCAAGCACCGCAAATTCACACATATATATATGACGCTGAAAGAGAGAGAGAGAGAGATGCTGCTATTGCCGTACATATGGCTCGCTGTCGATGGAACATTTTTTTACTTCCATTTACTTTTTTATTTTCTCTTTTTCTTCACCTACTCTGATCGTGAGTTTGTTGACATTTCCGGTAAATATTGTAGGTTAAATAAGTTATAAACAAATGCTTGTTCGAAGAATGATTTTGACTAGGTCCTTTACGTATAGTACGAATATCATTCGTCCGTTTAGAAAATTATGTGTTATAATAATTTATATATCCTTTGCCATTCAGTATATTTTATTCAAGTCGGCATCAACCTTTATACCTACAGATAGCAGAGCTAATCAACGGCTCGCAAAGTTGTTGGCTACGCAGGTATGTATACATGTTTAAACAGTCATCTATGACTGTTTAAAAATACATATTTTTTTAGAAATTTGATCGCTAGTCGCACATTTGAATAATAATAACACAGTCAAAAATATTAATGTACTCATCGTCAAGGTTGAATTAATTTAACTCGTACATCTAATTATTCAGCCTGAGCGTTAATCGGATGCAATTACAGTGGATTAGAGGAGACAGATGTCGGGCTCAAGAGCATTATTGCCTAAACGTCCGTGTCTCAAAGGCATCACAAATCATCAGTGCGATCACTCGAAATTTAGCACGAAACTGGATCGCGAGCTCTGCCTCTTGTCTACAGTTGGCTAACGACTGCCTTGTCAATTATTTACATGATGTGTATATATAGCAGTACTGCCGCTCGCGGCTACACGTCGTTCGGTCTACAGAGGCCAATATCCTGGTTTACAGCCTCAGTTACAAACTAATCAAGGGTGTTCTGTATTTATACAACCGAGTTTAATAATCAAACCTTCGTTACTAGCGCTCAATAAAAAATCGCTCTCGTCACACGCAAGAAAAACATTTTGAAAGTTCAAACTTATATGCGAGTTTAGATTGATGCTGGCTGACTAAATTCGGATATTACTCACTTAATAAAATTTAGCTTGTTTCCAGTATTAATATCAATTTATTTAACTGAGATTTACTTATTCTTACTTTTTGTTCATTTTAGAAATGTTATACACTAATTTTATTCACCTCGTGAATGAAATTAGCACCTGTATTTAGGTGAGCAATGTTTATGTATAAATCATAAGCTTCTCGAATCACAATGAGAGTTTATCAAATAAAATTTAGATTGACAAGCGCAATGCGTGCAATGTCATTGCATGAGGTCTGTCCACATAATCGCGCGTGCAAATATCGCTCAAGCAATTTTCGTCGCTGCATGCGGCAATTTATCACTAGTTCAACGCAGCATGTATACGATCGTAAAATCAGTCAGCATGAATCATTCGATTCGCTTGACTAGTCAATCGGGACTATTCTTTTGCTTTTAGTGACATGTCGAATTGACGAGAGATTACTGAATTAATTAACACACAGATCGGAAACGATTCCCGTTTAGCTTTCTCTGTGTGTGAGAATGCGTATATTTGCATTCGACTACTGCAGATCAGAGAGCTCGGAAATATTGAATTACCGCGATTACCCGCCGAACCAATCTTAGCTTTCATCGCTCGCCTTTGCTCTATGATTTTTTTTATTCATATTAGTATAGAAGATGGTTGTGAAAAAAAGTAAACTCAAGCCCTGGTAGACTAAAGTATAAACTGCATCTGAATCCCAATGCCACGTGTCACGTACGGCTCTGATTGTTTTCACGTGTGTTAATTGACGGTGCGACTACCTGTAGGCTTATTCTATGTAATTAATATGCGCAGAAATATGTTAACGAAACGAGTATAGCTATATAATAGTGCGACAAAATGATAATTATCTGTGTCGCGCGCGCTTTTGAGAAAGCCAAGCAGCAGTGCGCGGCGGTGGTGATTAATGGGTTAGATCGGCACGCGATATCAACGATCGGAATGCCGATTGAGTTGCTAAATAGATTACAGCTCTGCGAGTTGTTACGCTATTACTATCGGCGCGTGCATGGATTATTACGATGATCAATGACTGATTAAGTTGGAAACGAAAACAGTCTTCACACTTCATACAAGGCTCATATCATTTTTGTGATATATAACGTTTGCGATAATAATATAGCTGACGTAATCGCAGCTCAAAGACGCGGCATTGATTAATGACCTCGGGAGGTTGTCAAATACGTTATCCAACGCACATGAAGCGCATGCACTGTATACAGGGAGAGAGAAAAATGTTTACTTATTTCAGAATTTTTGTTGTCCGCGCAATGATTGATTGCGATGGTCGTAGCATGGGATTTATTGATGTGCTGGGATTGAAAATAATCAAGGCAGAAGTATCACCTTGTCATGCGTGCTTCTACTTTCAAATCCTTTTAAAATAATACGCGTACAATGTTGAAGGTATAATAGATCAATATAATGATACTTGAATCGGTATATCTTACGTTTATTTACCTATAAGGAAGTTTTAGTTGCTTGAAAAAAAAAAGTTAAGAAAAAGATATTAAATCTGCTCATAATAAATATAAGCCGCATTTGGTTCTGTCAAGCTATGTTAATTTTTATTAAAAAATGTGAAAATATTTTAATGTAAACAAGAACATAAATTTTTGCTACACGTCAACGTGGCCGTATTTCAAAGCGATGTAGCAGCAAAGTTACAAGTACATCATTCGCGTAGCTAGAAGCTAATTTGGGCCAAACAACGGCCGTCGTCGCGAACACGACACGCATCGCATGATCATTTCACATCCATTGATGTAGTACGTGTTTCCCTATGACCGTGCCATGCTCGCAGCCAAAACTAATTGAGCAAGCATTGATAATGGTTTATGTCTTTATAGGGGGAGAGCAGTAACAGCAACTCTCGGAAATCTATGCTGTAGCTGCGATATGTTCGAAAATTTTTGCTGTTAATAATCCTCCGGTATAATTAAGGATATCCAACTGAAATTTCATTTTCTCGCTTACCTGCTACGTGTGAAAATTGAAACATTCATCGTTGTTTTTACACGTACTATATCGAACTTGAATGTTCTCGCTAATTTGAATTGATATCCACGCTCACACGAGTAAAATAAATAACGTTGGTCGATGAAAAATTAACATGGTTAATTAACGTGGATTAGTAACGTTTACTGTCAAAAGTAATTTACTTTCGTGATTAATGCGACAAACATTGTCGAACATTACGTGCTTTAATGTATTCGCGTTTTCGGATAATTAAAAATTACTATCGCAATAAAATAAAATTATATCAAGTTTTCCGTTGATAAAGAGATCATTAGATTGGTGTTTTTAGATATTTTCATTATCAAACATTTTGTTAAAGTAGAAAATAATATCCTTTTCAGTTTCAGTACAACATATAAAATATAATGCTCAAAATAAAACTGTCATATCATTTACATAATTGAATCGATGTTAAATCATCAAAAAGAAGTAAAGAAAAACAGCGTATTTAGAAGATGTTACACTGATTGTAAATACTTTATTACATTTAAGGCATAAAGAAGTAGGAAAATGTAGCATTTTTAGAATAGTATATCAGTTATTATTTACATTCAAATAAACGATTATGCTTACAACTTTTCGCATATTTCCGAAGACAATACCGTCTCGTTTTGATATCTGATCAATAGAGAGAGAATCACGCATATCTTTGACAATTACCAAATTAGTCTCCGGTTGCTCATTGGCAACGTGTACGTCAGAAGCCTATTTAATTTTAATTTTCTCTTAATTTCTCCACATCATAATTTTATGAAGTCACATATAATCGAATGCTTCTCTATTGAGACTCATTTGTTCGCAGTCCATCAGCGTACATTTTGCACACATTATTGGCACGAAATACATGCTGGCGTGCGTTTTGATCTATTGGCTTATTTTATTAAAGATCACGAGGTACAAACGCTTTTTAAACAGTCACGCAGCGTCTTTACTTTTTTTCTTGGCAGCACAAGTCAATTAAATTTCTTACAGAAAGTGTGAAAATATATGTATATGTAATGTGTTTTGCTTTTACAAATCATATTAAAGTTATTTTGATTTTATTTTCCTTTAATAAACTTCGCATTCATTATTAAATTTTATAGATCTCAAATTTAAAGAAAACGATGAAATTCACTCAGAAAAACAGATCTTTAATTATTATTCTGAAAGACATTTAGTAATGATTAAAAACATTTAGTGAAGAGACGTTAAAATAAATATCGTTATTTTATTGGTAACTTATTTCGAAATCATTTCAGTTAATGATGTAAATATTTTACATTTTTCTATAATGATAACAGCAGCTTTTTTACATCAGTCACCGTAACAGTGCTTTTAAAAGTATTCAAATGTTATGCAATTAAATCTAATTTTTTATTTTTCAACCTTAGGTTGAGATTTGAGATCTTATTTTATCATTCAGTGTCTTAATCTAGTATACATTATCTAATTTATTTTACTTTATTCATTATTTTAGATCGCTTGTATTATTTTGTTTTACCATTTTAACTACATTATGTGAATAGTATTTTTAGTCATTATAAGAAAGTATGGAGATATGATAGATTTAACTTGTGCAGGAATAGTTTCTTTCAACTAATCCTAATCTTGTTTTACGCTTTTGAGAAATATTTTCTACAACGTATGTACAAAAATGTCTGTATAAGTTTTCTTCTTTATCAAATTGATTCGTAAAATTTCGCAGTAACTGATTTGTCGCAGTCTTACATAAAATATTCCGAGTTAATACAATCCAATATTATTTTAGCTTGCTCTAATTCTGTTAGAGTTAAAAAGTGTAATTTTTGTTTGCGCTGCTGAAACGTAAAAATATAAACATGTTATAGCTCATTCAATTTTATATACACATAACATGTATATCATTCAATATTGAATAATACATATTTTTATAAGTAATCTATGGCAGTGGAATGTACTTAACAAATGCGTGTGTCGGTTTTGAGCTTATATTTATAGAATTGTCATCGAACAATGGCAGCATATAATCAATTCGTTATTTTAACATTCAAAACTATTTTCTTTCTAACTTTACGTTTAATACTTTATTGTTCGAAATACATTTCACTTTTCCTTTTATTTTTCTGAAAAATCTTACACTTAAAATTCCTTTTATTCTACATATCAAAGCGTAAGCTTGATACAGCGGAGTCGTTATAGAAATATAATGTTTCAAATGGATTTAAAATTCTGTTTTTAATCCCACAATTATCCTTTTACGTTGCTTAAGAGTCGTATTTCTCAATAGAATTGTTTATATATTATAAGCATTATAAATTTATTCAATTTTATAATGTTTTCAAATCAATGTTAGACTCCACTTTTTTATCAAAACTAGATGTAAACATCCACTTTTTCAAATACATTCATTATGAATTTTATTCCGAGTTTACTCAAATAAATTATTTGAGTTTGCAAGTTTATAATTCAAATCTGTATTTCTTATCCATTTTTTTAACTTTCCGATGTTTATTGAACGCCACATTATATTGAATATACTGATATTAAAAATACAATAAAATTTGATGATTAACAACTTTACTAATAGTCTAATAAATTGGAGACATCAGTATTTCGCTTGTGATATTTCAAAATATTATTTGGATCTTTATCATTGAATTAATGTAAACTTATACATCATTAAAATATAATTTATAATTACCTATATATCATTATATACTCTTATAGAAGATCAAATTAAATTAAAACATTACATTAGGAAAAGTAATATTTACAAATGGCAACATATATTTTATGTCAATGCGGAAATAAAAGATATAAAAAGCAATTTTCTAAAATGAATAGTTTTAAGTTTATTTTGATCAACTCATAACAATAATAAGAGATCATTAGTATCACAACTCATATCTCGAACGTAAATGCAGCTTTCATTCTGTCTATATGCCGGCGTTCAATATTAATAGTAAAAATGCTGAGTTATTTTAATGTTTATGTATGCTTACATTTAACATCCTTTCTAAAAATGTAATTCACTCATTTACACTGCTTATTTTATTACAATAAGATTTACATTTCAATAATAACTGTCACCATTACAAGTTTATCAACAGCTTCATTATAACTATCCACAGTTGAGTTTTTAGATGTGTCGAATTCCCTGATAGCATCTACATTGATCAGTTATGTCTTTGTATTGTATAAAAAACGTAAACAATCAATTCCTGTGCGTGAAATAATACCATGTAACTTTATTGTTTTTGAATGAACTTGATTTAGCATTAAGTAACTTTGAAAATAACAAATTTTTGATCTATCGTAAAAGAGTTGTGTCATTTTTACTTTGTCAAAAAACTTAAATACAGTAGTTTTTATCCTTGACAGTATTATATTATAACCTACGTATATTTATATATTGAAATTGTTAGAACGAGATCACTTTAATCACACTCATTATACAAAAGAAACAAACGGGCGGCTGTGCTGATTGATTAGATTTTCATGCACCTAACCCAGGACCATTATATTGTACGATTTCACTATTTTAGAGTCCATGACGTGCGATGAGTCTTTTTCACTTACACATAACATATTTACAATATACAAACTTTTCGGTAATGTCCATTTTTTATTATTTCTTCATAATAATATAGTTTCTAACATAAATTCTCCGAAGCACATCGATTGGCAAAGTCTTTTGATTATCTGAACATTTTTCCGCAAGCAAAGTTCAAAATATCTTTTTTAAATTCTATAACAGAATTTTTATACAAAATCTTATCAAATCAAAATTTGATGATTGATTTGATTATGATTCTTAAACATCTTTTGATTTTCAAGATGAGTGAAGTTTCAGTGATAAAGAACATAAAAAATCACATTTGCTTTGAAAAAATGATCAGTCTTTTGCAGTATCAGCTTTGGTATTGATATGAGTTCAAAGTTTTTGAGTCTTCTCCGAGATTAAAAAGATTGATTGTGACAGTATATTACTCTATGTTTTGTATAATCTATAATCAGTGATAGCTAAAGCATAGATCTGATTTACAATTAATTTCCTATAGTTTTCTTTATACCATTTATGTAGTTTAGTATTATTTTATTTTTAGTATTTTTTAGCAATATTTTACAATCAATTATTTTGAGTTATATTATTCTACTCGTTACATCCATTACATCAATAGAAAAATTATATGTACATCAGATCTATGAATGTTGTTTGCATTGTACAACAATTTATAATGATTATTGAATTTCAAAAATACTCCTTTCAACAAATGTATTCAACGTTCGATACTTTCATCTACCTCTTTACAAAAAAATATACATTTACATCATCCCTATACAGAGTATCAAATTGCTACATTAGGAATAGGATTGATTCCTTAAAAAACGGAAAAAACCATCATCTCGCGTAGTTGAACGAACCTGTGATAAACAAAGCTATCTAATTTACCACTCGAACGAAGACTCAAAAGATCGAAGCTCATAAAAAGGCGCCAAAGCGCAGAACACATGGTTCACGAGCCAGCAAACACATCGTCACTAAGTTCATCTTCTTCCCTCTCCCGTTTGCACCTCATCACAGGAGTATTCATTTGTGATGCCCTATCCGTGAGTGAGCTTTGATACTCCTCGGACTCGCGGATGGGCGTCATATGCTACGAAACCGCATCAGCTTCTTCGATTGCCTCTTGCTTGTCCTCCATTATTTGTTTCTTGTACCTCTCATAGGAACCAGGCGATGCAGGTGCCCAGGGTACGTTCACCTCCAACGTTGCTACACCAGTACGACCGCGTCCTCGTTGAATAACCTTTGGAGTTTTCGGTGGTGATTCGGCGAAAGTCACGCTGCGCCGTTGCGGTCGTCTTGGTGGAGGTGGAGGTGGTGGAGTCGGCACCGAAATTGCAGCTGGTGAGGGTTGAGAGGCTAACGATGGTGAGTAACTGCTCTCGGCTATTGGCTCGAGAGTGCTACTCGTACTGCATAGGGGGCTCCTTATACTTGAGTGTGAGTATTGCCGCAGTGGACTCGGTCGACTTCGACATTGCCAATCGCGTTCGCTGGTGCGTAATACTGCAATAAATCGAATGTTAGTTAGATGTGCTTGGTACTGATGGATGGCAATTGTGCATAGGTAGAGACTCGTGTACTTGTATGATTTAAAATGTTAGGAGGTGAGTGGGAATACGATGGTGTGTAGATTTAGAAAGGATTTCGTGGTCGGGTTGATTGTCGTTGTTTTTTAACATTTTTGTTATAATCTATGTGCTATATCTCAAAAAGTACGAAAGCTTTTATTAAAATGAACGCTGTTTAGACTATTTATTTGAAAAATGAATATTTATTAGAGGTTGCTATCAATTTGCTGTGCAAAGCGGAATTTTGATATATCTTTTTATACTATCTCGACATTGACAAATTTAAAAAAAGTGAAATGATTTGGTTAAGCATCACCTTTGAATTTATACATCATTAAGGGCGTAAGATGTCAATCTCACTAAAAACGTATCGTATGAACAAGATAAAAAGGTACACAAAATTAAAACTCTTGCAAATGCAAATATGCCTCACATGATTCATCGCTAAAACTACGTCGTACGTCATGCGCTTCAAGCCAATCGGAGCCTGTCTGATTGAAACTGGGATAAGATAGGGTTGCTAGAGAGATAGGAAAGAAAAATTTTAATTAGAAATCTGCCTAAGCACTGCAATTTTTGATCCAGTGCATGTCATTACTTTAATTCTTTACGGTAAAACGTATTAAGTAAAATGTATAGAATTAATTAAATTAAATTTATATTAGTAAAAATTGTTAATACTATTGATTCGAGCTCATGTACCTGCTATTTTTATTTCTAAAATTACTCTAAAGCTAGCACTTCGACATTTATATAATTTTATTATACGTTCTTATAGTAAACAGAATTCAGTCTTAAACTAAAAAAAACTAAATCTAATTGTAATGGTATATTGTTCACTTATCTTCTATATTTTATGTACTAATATTATAAAAAACTATTCTAAATAGAAAACTTGTAAAAAATATGATTATTCACGATGCATAAGACTGTTAATTACAATCAAAGTAAAAATGTATCAAAATTTAATGTAAAAGCAGAAGGATCTATTTTTATAACAAAATGCATACGCAAATAGAAGCAAGATAGTTAAAAAAAAGAAATTATATAATAGCAAAGGTTTCAAGGGGAAATACTCACTTATGGTCCCGGGCAAGGTGCATGCATCCTCCGTCTAACTTTGTAGTCCGTACCACTAAAGACAAGAAATAAGAAAATAAAAAGAAAACTATAACAGAAATGTCTACTTTCAACATCTGTTATAAGCGTAAAACTACATTTTAATTTTAAGCGATGATACACGAATGATAACTGCAAAGTGATAGAGATTAAGAAAATATAAGAAATGATAAAAAATTAATGGAAATAAATACATGGTATGATACACATATTCATTACAAAAGAAAATATGGTACATCTGATTTAGACGCACTATTCAGCTAGATGCACGTTATTCTGGTGAAGCTTCAAATGAAATGATAAAATGAGCATGAATGAACAAAACCGTTATAGCACTGACACAATTATTCGAGCATTTTGTAAATAATCAAGTTGTGTTGTTTTTTAGTCATTCGACATCTAATTTATAGTAATATACAGTTGAACATTTTCATTAGAAAATCGACAACCTAAAAAAAAACAATTTTTTTGAAAAATTACGATGATTTCTCAATATTTTGTAAATCGTTACACAACGCATAAAGAAGCTATGATTAGAGTGAAAATCAGTGCATTAGCGATTGCGTTCATTACGCAAAATTGGCTGTCGAGTCGCAGTATCTATGCTCCTCGTAACTGATTACCCCGCGCACACGTGGTGGTGTGTTTGCTTTATAGGTCGAGCGCCGCCACTCGACTTGGTGATTCACCTGTCGGCTCGTTTATCGAGTGGCGAGGGAACGAGGAGGAGCGACAAAGTTTACTCAGCTAACTGCATGCCAAGCATATGTAAGTCTATACACGTAGTTACAGGTGTGATTACATTCAATTAAGAGCTTCTTTTGCTCATCTTTCGTTTTTTTAACTTTTTGGTCGCGTCTTTTTTTTCTTGTGACGATGATGGTAATGATAATGATGATAAAGCATGATTGAACGCGTGTATAAGCGAACAATAACAATATAGTAATCATTTTTTAAACTTACCCGGCCGTTGTCGAAGTCTCGACCGCCACCGATTGTTAAGCGCGCCTTCGCCTTCATTGCGTCCGACAGCGGAATCTAGAACGTTAATTTCTTTTTTTACAGTTAGCTATTGCTTTACAAAGGTCGGGTTGTTGATATTGATTTTGTGTAGACAGAAGAAAACCATAAAATTTCATTTAATTTGGAAAAATTCAATGTGTTAGAGTTTTAATCATAATACTTTTTTTGAGTGAGAGTAAAGATTTTCAAACATTTAAAAATAATTGTACGGGAATAGAAGGTGATAGTCAAAATGTACACTGTGAACTACAAAAGATGAACTACTGGGGCAGAATAGTTCAATTGAAATTAAATGTGTTCCATCCGTGCTACAAACAACATACTGATGAACTTTCATTCCAATAAATTAATAGAAAAAGATAAAATAATTAATTGTGAAAATACTATGAATGGTGAGGGGGGTGAGAATACATTTCATCAGCATGTTGAAGATAAAGGTCGGAAACTTCAAGACTCACCTTCGCTCTAGTAGCTTCCGTGTGGGATTTGTAACAGAATTCCACAAGGGCAACAGCGAGGGCAAGTAGAAGACCACCTATTAGAATGTAGAAGATGCCAGCGACATTGCTCAGTGACAGCTCGTTCCTAGACGTGTCCTGCTTGTCGCCGTGCCTACATTCGGTACGTTCGTACCACCACTTGTTCATTAGTTTGGCTAGCTCGCCGCTTTCCTTCAGTGACAATACAACTAAGTTTATGTCATCTCTGTAAATGCAATTAAGAGTTGATTTATTTTATAGAAGAAATTAATAGTTTTACTGTAATTAATAGTTGAACTGTTAAATATGATAAATAAACTTTCAACAATACAAGCCTTTTCTCAATGCTTTGTACATTATATTTTATATACATTTTATATAATAATAAAAGGTGAAAAGATTAATGCAAAAACAAACAGTTTAAAACCAACGTCAAGCATTAACGTTGGGAAACGAAAAGAAGGAGAAGTAGCAGACAGAAAATAACTTAAAGAGAGAGAGAGAGAGAGAGAGAGAGAAAGAAAGAGCAGGCCGGAGGTTTAGCGCACGAGGCATACAGCATAAACATTTTATATGCTAAAGCTACGTGTGCTCGCGCTCGCCCTTAAACGACCTAGAAATAAAAATGCTAATTGTAAGAAACGACTCGTTAAAACTTGAAAGTAGCCGCTAAAGTAACGATCCGTGAAGATGCAGACGAGATTTTTTTTCCGCTACGCTTTAATTATGCACGCGATAATGAAGCTGTTTTCGCGGACTCATTTTGAGACTTGACGCGCTTCGGAATAGCGAAAATTAAGAAAGTTTGTCACGCGTTTGCTCAAATTATTGCAGTAAATAATAGAAATAAGCGCATTCCGGCCAAGCGCATTATAAATATTTATCAGCTAAACATCAACACAGCGAAAAAAAATAGTAGCCGTGTGAACTAAGAATTACCTGAGACTCGAGCCAAGTGGAGTAGCGATGCCAAATCCCTTGGCGTCGAGATTTCGGCCAACTTTCATTGTATCGCATGGTTCGCGTTCGTTAATGTAGTCATTTTTTGGACTTTCAATGAGCAAAGCATACTTTCCTTTGCTCATTCTCACTCGTTGAATTCCTTCGTCGTACGTCTCGACGAATACCTGTTTGTTCTCGTTCATAAATCGCCACATTTGTTTATAAAGTTCAATTTGCGATCTCTGTAACATGTAACAAGCGACACGACAACTTAAAGAAACGTAGGTTTAATTTGTGTCTGACGCGAGCAGAGTGGTATTATTTAATTCGACGCATGACTCGCAACTTTCATTTCCGTATTCAAAGAGACATGTTACATCTCACCCTAAAGAAATCCCAAGTGGATCCATGTGCTAACGTTCCATATTGAACTTCCGTTTGAGCGGCCAGATCCTCTGGCGAGTTGATGGGCGTCACCATGCGTTCGACGGTGAGAAACGCTGCCAAATTGGCAGTATATGATGAGATCAGAATTAGCGTGAAGAACCACCAGACACTTCCCACGATTCGACCGGACACTGACCTGTAAATTTCGGAAAATTTCTTTAACGATATAAATTTGTTCTAAATAGCAATATCCAACCGAAATTCAGCTACTCGGTAGCAAGTCTCACTTTGGAATTCATTTTGCGGGCGGCTCTTCCTCTCTCTCACGATTAATTTACATTTCGGGCCCAAGCGCTTGATTAATGGCTCAAATATTCGCACGCACGCGCGCGGTGTGCGCGACGATATGAATTGTAAATTTTCTCGTGGTGTATATCTCGTTCTTTCTTCTCCCCCGAAGAGCAACGTGCGATATAAGACATTTTATGCAAATATCCGTTATTAAATAGTAGAGGCTTCCCTGCACCGCGTTGCCGAATGTGATCGGATCATCGAGCATTGAACATCGAAGGAGAACAATTTAAGAGGCTCTCTTTTTTTCGATGGGTTTTTAAGGAGAGCTGTGAATTTTATTGAAACCTACTTTAATGTTCGGTGCATTCATTTTATTTCGGTACTTTGCATTTTACAACTTCACGTTTGACGAACGGACGCGTGATTTCTTTTTAATTTGTCGTCAAGTGGATTCACGTGCCTACTGATATTTTATTTTATTTTACGGCTACTGAAAATTATGAGAAATCCGATTGTGTTTACCGTGGCGAAATGTCGCAGCCTTGCTGCATGATGGCTCCGAGGGCAAACCACAAACTGTTAAGTATAGTGAAGTCGTTTGCCATACTTGTGTGCTGACCGTGCGGTGACCCATGAGAATGTTGCATCGTATCGTCTCGGGATACTAGACTTGCGTCTCTGCTTGGTCCTAACGTAAGTACCCGCCACTCGTACGGCGAGAATCTAAGTATAAATACGTTTTGTTGTTATAGCATTGAATTATAAATTGTGAAAAATTTCTTGATAACTCATTGAATTTAACAGAGATTACTCATTTGGCTTTAAAACCCGAACGGAGAAAGATATATTAGTTCGAATTGATTAAAAATTGGAAAAAAGAGTAATGAAGTCATTTTATTACCTAGAAACGATGAATAGGACGATTGATACGCCGATGTAGGAGAAGATGACGCAGACCCAGATCTCCTTGCTCAAGGGATTAAGAAAGCTGAAGACGCCTGGATTCTGCTTGACGGGCTTCTTAATCATGATGCTTATGCCCAGAGACATGAAGGGCTTACTGAAGTCAATTACTCTTTCACGCTCCGATGTGATCGTCATTGGCGCTATGGCTATATCTGCTTCCTGCGGGAGTTAAGGATTAAAGTGTAATTAGTTTGCGCATTTCACTCGTTTTCTTTTCTTCGAAGAGAACATATTTCCTCGTCAGCTTCGTAATCTACGATTATATAAACTTTGAGAACAATCACGTGTCTAATGTTACGTTTTTAATTTATATCATTGGTGACCCATTAGCCTTCAATTTTTTTTACTTAATTGTAAACTCAATAAATATGGTGAATAAGGTGAATTGTGTATAAATGAAATATCGAACAGAATATATGATTCGTCGAACACTGATAATTATGCAAAACAAACAAAATATCAACATAAAAAAATTTTTTTGAGTATAAAAAAAAAATTTCTCCATATCTAGTGTAGCAGAAGATAAAATCACCATTAGGTTCCGCGAGTAATCGACAGATGGAGCAAGCATCGATGAGTTCGTATAAGCTTGCAAGCTCGAGGCCTCTATCGCTAAAAATGTAAACTCGTCGAGTTCGCCTTGATAAAACAGCTTTTTTCCGTCTTTCGGCTAAGTCAGTCGCGACAATTTCTGGCTCGTCAATAATCGATTAAGAGGCGTTGTAGCTTTCACGTCTGATGCTAGCGCTCTTTTTTCTATCTATTTTTTCACCACTCCCCAATGCAAAAACCACCTATCGATAGTGCGGTTGCTCTGAGTGATTGCTTTTTTGTTATTTTCGATTGGACGATTTTGTATGTTATATGTATGCTGATATCTGTATTTTTTAAACGATCCGATTCTGTATTTGTATTTTAACAAAAATTATAATATTCAATCGTTTCTGAACCACACCCGACTACAAGTCAATTGAAATGTCGTTAACTTGCGATCCTCAACAATCGATGAAACTTCACCGTATAAAGTTGGAATATAAGAATAAGCAGATAAACTCTTTTTAGTTTTCCTTTTAAAAAAGTAGTTATCGGAATATTATTTATTAAATTAATTATAGATTTACACTAAATGAATTATTGAGTGAATTTAAAATATTTCCGTAGATCTAACCAGTGTAAAATTCAAATTAATTCGCATGAATATAACATCATGTCAACTGAATTTCTAGTTAATATTTCATTTGATTTATTTAAATATACCTGTTATCATGAATCAATTTTAAATGCAAATTTACTAGTCTACTTTAAACCGTTGCCTAGTAAATAATGTTCTAAATTACTAGTATCACATCATTATAAATTTATCCATTATGAATTGACGATATGAATTGAAAAAAATTATATCGCCATTATATTGTAAGAATTATACATTTCGAACATTATCGGCAAATTATTAATATTGTACGAACATTCAAATATTCTCAATCTACTGATTTGTTTAACACACAAGGCGTAATTTAATAAACTGAATTCACATACAATTGGATACATACATTGGATCTTAATTCGATGCAGCAGTAATTACAAATTAATTTAAATTTGCAAGCCTAATGACATTATTTGATTTATTATTATTAAAAAATGAATCTCACCTAATCTAATTAATAATATCTAGTATACACACTGAGCATCGTAGATGCGAAAATTATGGAATCACTTCGCATTTGGAACACAAAATCCTAAGTATCTAACACGATTCCCGGTGGTAAAGGGAGAAAAACACTAGGCTAAATCTTCGCCCCCACAGAGTTAATTCAAGAGAGCATTTCCCCTTAGAATTCCTCGGAACCCTCCGACCGTGAAAATACATATTTTTCCATTTTTACGATAACGCTCGTATTTTGAGGGAACTAGAGAGCATGTCTTCATTAATTTATGAAGATTGCCAAAGGGACAGCACGCATCATTGTTTCACGAGTGAATTACCTTTCTGATCAGCTCACCAACCATGCCATCCCAGCCCCCAGGCACCGCCGGATTTTCTGAGCCATATTTTCCGTCCTTCACGATTTGCAGGTCCCCTATAAAAAAACAACCATGAAAAATGATGCCGTCGTGTGTACATACATTATGTGTGTTTCGATATATTATTTAGTATTATTCGTGCGCATATGATTAGTTTTATTTTATAATGAGTTCTGATTTATGAATTTTAGGGATTTGAGAAAAACAAAAACAAAAGTAAGATCCAAATTTAGACATAAAAATTTAGAAAATTGTTCAAGCTTGAGAAATATTTGACTAGAATTAGCAGAATAAAATTTTTTAAATAGCTTACAGCTTATGTTTAATCTCTTCGTTATAAGTTCGGCAAGATCTCTGCAGTAACCTTCGTATCGATCTTTCACTTTGTCAGGAATCTTTCCGTTATCGAACCTTTTCTCCATTATGTAAGGTTCTTCCACAATAGTAGTTACAATATACGTACGATTTTTCATAATTTCAGGAATTCGATGACGATCACGTTTTGATGGTACCACTTGATAGCCGTATGATTCTCGCCATTCGGCGACCTAAAAGCATCCCGTACAACACGCGAATATTGCAAAATATAAAAAAGACCATTCACTCTAAGTACTTATTCAATAATGTTACCTTGACAGCTGCACTGTTTACTGTCATTTCAACGACATCAATCGTGTAGTTTTTACGTCGACCTGCTTCGTCAAATCTGATCTGACCAGTTAGTCCTTCTATCTCAACCTTAAAAAGAGCAAAAATTGGAAATGAAAGGCTCCTCGTTCACTTCACGTCGAAACCTATAGTTTTTGGCACTACGTTATCGTAAAAAATACCTTTCAAAGGTACTTATTTACTCAACGCTATATTTTTTATGGTAGTGTCATTTCACGTACGGTTAACATTTTATTAGGTTAAATCGATGAATTACGCGAGAAATAAAAGTACTGGAATTTGATGTGATACTTGAACTTTTACGTTTCGTTTCCTAGCGAGTAATCTTAGGAAACTATTCGCTGTCTTGGAAGGAAGTAGTTTATTTCAAGACATAAAAGAACACTCGTACACTTGTAATACAGTATAGTGATATAAATTAAACCTTCAGTATTTATAGGTTTATCGAAATGTAAAAAATGTCACCTACAATTCGCTTGTAATTTATCAATTATAAGTGAACGAAAACACTTCGATTTTTCATTATTTTTAGATCGATAAAATTTCAACTAAAAGTTTTTCATTAAACTTTCTTATCACATCCACATAAAATTGTCATCATCTTTCTCGCGAGCTTCCTAGAAAAATCACTTTTCAACAAGCTTCTCCTGAAACTCTTGGCCTAATACATAAAAAAAAAGTTTTCGATCTACATTTACCTACTGGAAGGTTATATACGCGTATTGACAAGACATTTCTGGCATCGACACCGCAACTTGGTCGTGGAAAAATTCGCCTAGAGCTTGGGAATTTCTTGAAGACGACGGGAAGAAGTCGCGCCAATTAGCGTCAACCGCAGACGTGTACTTTCAGCAAGACAAAAACTGAGGACGCCCTCGGGAACTATGGCACAATTTGCAGGTTTGCGAATGCGAAGGAAAAAATCATTTTCTTAGTAGCCACGACAAGAGAAAGTGCGATAGTAACGCTGCGCTCTGGGCTATTTCTACTTGTCAGGTGTGTTAAGTAGCTCGTCTGCTATACTAACGGCCTCTCCCTCGCCATGCAAACGCCAATGCTGCTAAGTAACATTTCTTTTGTCCGCGTATACTTCTTCACTCCCTTTTTTTTTACGGTTAGAATTCATGGAAATAAAATTGGTTGTCGCTCATCGCTATGACATTTTCTTTCAATGGATTAAAATATCACTAAACGTAATTGTTTTCTTCCGTTCCAGTACTGGTAGCGAATTTTATAAATGAAACGAATAGAAAAAGTTTCCGCGTTAAAGTCGTTCGAGTTTTAAAACTTTTACCTGACAAGAAATAGAAAATATCAAGTTCCTTTAAAGGGACCACCGACAAAGTTAGCCTGCTTTTTCCAATTAGAGATCGGGTCTAACAAAAAGGGAAGCAAAGGACGTCTGCAGCTCGCTCAGTCTCAATCGAATCAATTTCCGGACGTCGACCATATGTATGAAAGCTGCGCGTTGCATTGTTTTCCAGCGAAAATTCACAAATTGAAGCCAGGAAGCTATATACGTAGTTCCCTTTTTGTGCGCGCGCGTGAGCTTCGATTGAAAAGTTTTTCGCCGCCGTCGCCGCCGCTACCGTCGCCGCCGCCGCTGCCGGAAACTGAGAAATTTTTAGCCCGGCGACTGTACTGCTGCTGCTGCAAGAACGAAACAGCTTTGTCTGGAAGTTTTTCGCGACGAGTTTGTGAGAAATCAAATTTTGCCGGGGAAAGAAAGAGAAAGAAGGCAAGGCCCGAGCAATAGCTCAATCTTCCTGCATAAATCAGTACCCTTTCAGGAGTTGCCTGGCAGCAGCGCATACTCGCGCGTACCTGCCTTCATTTTATGGTGTATTGGCTGAAAATATATGCACACGATGTTTGCCTCAAGAAGAAAAGATCTTTCATCCCTTGCCGATAGGTGCGCCAAACAAAGATTGTATTGGAATTGAAGGTTCAATGATCTGAATATTAATTTCTTTAACTAATTTCACGAAGAAAAAAATTTAATAGTATTATGTTAGCTTCCCAATGAAAATGCAAATTATTTGACAGCGTAATAAGCAAATTTCCATCTTGCAAAACGAACACTGGACTCTAAGCTTCTCTCATGCTCCATTTTGAACTCGCTTATCTAAAGTCCATTGTCCCGCTAATATCCTACAACTATTCCGCACGTGTATATATATATATATATATGTGTGTGTGTATATATATATATATATGTGTGTATATATATACACACGTATACATATAGTAAGTCGATTTCCTTAATGACGAAATAACTTTACGTACGGTCGAGTGGGAAGGTTGAAACTATGCCGACTATACGTGTCTGGAAGATCGACTTACCTTGCGCACTGACTTGGCGATTTTGTCGCCCAACTCCCAGTGCGAGACCCAGGTGTTGTTGGAATTGCAATCTAGGGTAGGGTTCAGTGACTGGTTAGCGTTCTGCATTCCACCGATGCGACGCTGATTATTCTTGTTGGGCTTCTTACTTAAAAACTTGTTGAAGCCTTCTACTAGCACAAATACTGCGTCGTACATCAATGCTGCCTGTGCCTGTTTCATTTATTAACAAAAAAAGAATTAAAGTTTTTCTAGTTCATTTCTGTATGTTTCTTATGCATCTAATTTACATAGATAAATACATCTCACTAATGAGCAACGTTTTAAATCTCATGTACACTCTCTGCCAAAGCACACTCGACGATACACATAGAGAATGGCGAGTGAAACGGCGCTTTTAAAAAAAAACATGTCGCACATAAAAAGTTCAACCGTACACACAGACACTCAATGGACAGTTTATATCTCTTTAAAAGCGCCTCGCGGGCTTAAATTTTCATAGTCCATTCGGCTAAAAGATAAACTGTGTGTGTGTAATTGCCATGGAATACGCAGAATGTTCACTGCAGTCTGTGTTATATCGTCGTCGCTCTCGAGGATAACTGTCGTTTCTACTACTGATCACCATGGATGTATATTTCCGAATGGTTACAGCTCTCTACTGCCGGCGAAAGAGAGAGAGAGAGAGAGAGAGAGAGAGAGACGTTTGAATCCAATGGAATTTCCGCCGTTTCTACGTGGGCGCTCAGGTATTTTATTAGTGTGTCGTTGAGTTTACTTCGTGGGAGATGTGCACAGTTGTTGAACTTTAGTTTACTCCGACTTTTAACTTGATAGCTCGGCATATAAATGAATTGACCACATGATGAGATCAGTTCGATAACATTATTAATCAAGTTTGACATTGAACCCTTAAACAACACTAAGCAAATTCTAAGTATAATCCAATTTATTTTTAAACATGCTGGAAAAAGTTCGTAAGAGTGTCGTTTGTAAGAGTGTCATTTAAGGATTCATGCCTGAATGAGACATGATTACGTGAGCACTATGATATGCGGATTAAAGCAGCCCGAGATCACATAGTTATTCGTTACTCACGGAAATGGAGTCTCGAGAAGCACCACTGTAGACGTGGTGTCGCGTGGTGTCGACGATGCGGAACCCTGTGATGTTGATGGCACCGTACTCGATCACCTCGCTCTCCCAACGCTCGTCCATTATCTGATTAAGGTCCCAGTCCAGCGTCCAGACATATACGCATGTCAAAGCCAAAAGACAAAGTTCTCCCTGAGTGTTATGAGCTTTCGGATGGGAATGTGACAAGGTGAACTTTGAGGAGTGATAAGATGTTGTCTTCTTTTATTATTGTTGTTGTTTGTTGTTGTGCATGTCAAAGATTTCGCACGCTCTCGTACACAAGTTTCGTAAGATGTGAATAATAAGATATGGAAAATATACCAAAGTTTTACGCGGTAGTCAAAGTTTGACATACGAGTCCAGGATCGTCAGTAAAATGTAAGTTATTTGCTGATTGTCTACTTTCTGTTGTTCATTGTATATATTATTATTGTATATATGTGTTGGTTCGAAAGTTTGTTTCGGGTATCCTTATTTTAAGTTTTATCTTATATTAAATAATCACTGGTTATTACGAAAGTTAAATAAACGGAGAAGCTCCCGTTCTTTGTTGTGGTCCATGTTTATTCATATATGTGTGTGTGTGTGTGGTCGCGCGTGCAGGCGCGCGTGACAGGACCGTGGTAGCGTGTCTATTCTGCTTCGGTGAACTTTGGCAGGCAGAGGTGTTATTGTTATAATAGATATATTTAAATGATGTGAATCGACGAGTTAGTCATGTCTGCATCATCGGTCCTACTTTTTTTTATTTCATTCTTTCATGTTCTATTATTTTTTTTTCTTTCCATGATTGTACGAGCGTGGACGAACGCTACCTTGCGATTAAATTTTTTGCATATACGCATTGCGACGGGCTAAGCCGATTAGCGTCAATTATAAAAAGAGGAGGAAAATCTCTTTCTTCATGACTTATATCGTTACGACTCGCGTATGCTCGTCTGATTCTTTAAGTATACTTTGTTAAGATTAAAATCTTTTTTTTTTTTTTTTTTTCATATTTTTCTTTCTGTATTGAAGTCAATTGTGAAATTTCAAGTGAATAGTTAAGGTAACGAATTTAAGTTTTACGATTTATTAGAGTGCTAAAAATTTGTTATAGGATTTTATTAAATATGAGAATTGAAAATATGCAATGTAGAGAAACAAAGAAAATGAATGAATGCTTTGAATAAATGTTATCGAGTTAATTTCTACAAAGAAACATTTGGAAAAAACTTGAAAGTTACATCATGTATTCTTCAATTTTGTTACTCGCTGCGTTTGATTACACGCTACAGTTATTTTTTCAACTTATTTTCATAGACGAGAAGAGATAAAAATATAAAACGACGCACGGTGCTGCACAAAGCGTAAATTTCCATCCCTTTAAATACAATTCACATCAGTTCAACGGCAAGCGCGTTGCGCTTTTTTAATTAAAACGGAAGCAAGAAGGCAGTGAGCGTTTTTCCAGTGCGCGAATCTCGTCATCGCAGTATGCAACGAAAAAAGAGAGGAAATTTTCCATGCGCGGAAGTGATGCTGAAAAAGTTAATTATCGCAGTAACGAGAGAGCAAATGTTGCCAAGTGACAATGTTTAACCAATTTAGCAAAGATAGTTTATACTAGTTAACACGTGATGATGGTAATTAGGAACATTTATTAGGGTATTAGGTTAGCAATTGAAAGAAAGAATCTTACAAGTCCACTGAGAAGATAATGGTACGTTCGACGTCCAAGTGTAACATCTCTTACATGGCTGACTACTATCTCTTTCGCCATTTCAGTCGGGCAGTCTAACACAATGTATTTATTACTCCACCTGGAATAAAAAATTTTTTAATACAAAATCCCACACCTACAAAAATATCAATCTCCAATTCGACGATTTCCCGATAAAAAAGCAGTCTTTTGAATCGGTCTAAACCAAGTAAAAAATCAATATACCTCAGTAGAGAATATTGGAGCCTAACTCAGAGAGCAGCAATATAGCGTTCAATTGATGTACCATGGATGGAAATCAACTGATATATGTATGCGAGTGTAAACAGTGACCTCAGTTACGATGGTAATCACTAACCGGTATTATCGATAGGCCGGTCGATACCGCGAGCGAGAGAGAGAGAGAGAGAGAGAGAGAGAGAGAGAGAGAGAGAGAAATGCATCGACTCATCGCTGATTAGCCGTGCAGCATTCGCAACGCGATGAATCTCCACTTCAAGCGCATAAACGTGTTTGCAGGCATATATATAGCTTATGTACTTCGGTTGAGAGGTAGCATCCCTCCCTCCCTATCTACCTTCTCAGATGATGAATGAAAAGCAGTAATTTTATGAACCACCACGCTTTTGTTGCGCTCGTTATACTTGAGATCACGTATTTTGTTTCAGTGAATGTAGATCGCATTTTTAAATTTGATTTTGCTTGTATATTTCCTCGAGTTATGTTAGACTTAGAAAGAAAAGCACATAACTATCAACCGAAAATGTTACGTCGTGTCTTTTATACTAAAAACAAAATAAAAAAACTAATATTACTGTCACGCTACGTTTTTATGTTTTTGTTAATATACAAGTAAGACAGAAAATAAACAAAACTAATGTTTGGTAAAGATTAAAATAAAAATTGTCAACTCACCGATTCAGCTCTTCAACGCTTCGCAGAAAATCCATAGCTTCCGTCACATTTTGTATCCTTTTAACAGATTCAACTTGAAAGGTGTCATTTCCGGGCTTCAAACTTTGATAAATTTGCTGCAGTCGTAGAAGTCCTGAAACATAAATCGAAATAAACTTTTAACTACCAAATTATTCATGCTCGTTGGGGCAAAATGTCTTTCAATAAAAAAACAGGTGAAGATATTTTAAAATAGTACAGTGAGTCTCATCGATACAATCCAAATGTCATTCATCACGAAAACCACACAAGACGCCTATTCATTTTTATTCGGTACACGTATCAATACCAATCGTGGAAGCAAGAATACCTCCTCGCTGCCTTTTTCCTTTTTTAGAACAATGCAGTCGTGTCTTTTGACAAGCTGGAATAAATTATCCTAGGGGCTGTCGATCCTTGGTAAGCGAGATTGATGAAGGAGACCCCCTCCTCTTACGTAAAACAGCGCTGCGACCGCCTTAAATTGTCTCGCAGGACACACGCGCCGGAATTAATGGTGCGGAAGAGTTTCATTTTTCGCTGGGAAGCGTGTGTAGGTAAGCGAAGTTCTATATACATACACCATTTTTGAAGCACGCGAATTTTCGTTGCTTTCGCTACGCGTAGGGCGTACTGCACGTCAACGACTTTGACGAGGGAAATTGTAGTTTCGCGGGAAAGATTATTTATTTATGTGAATGACAGCTCTCGGTTGGATCAAATTATGTTATTCGCTTTGCGTACATGTTAGATAAAGTGGTGGAATATGTTATTCTCTGCTTCATTATTGGAAATACTTCAACGATATTATATGATTTGAAATGCAGTAAATTCGATCCTTTGTGTGATAATTTTGAATTTTGAATTTTGTCAGGGAGTGAAAGTTATTCGTTTAATAATAATATTATTTATAAGCGAAGCAGAAAATATCAATAACATAAAATAAGATTCAAAGGGAAGAATGTATTGATGAAATGAAAAAGCCTTTCATATTTACTATAACGGAGTATTGAAACGCGATTGATAAAATAACAGGATTGAAAAATTTTTATTATTACATCTATTTTAGAATGTCGCATTGTTCCGCATTAAATAATCCACACGTCAGTAGTGGAAGTAAGCAATATCTCAGACACATATGGCCTTTGAAGTCGGATGCTTTTTCTATTCTCCGCTGAATTTCAAAGAAGTCAATAAAGCATTTTTATTGACAAACAAACGTCGGACAGTACGATTACTACTAACAGTTCTCGAAGACATCAAACTAATTAATAAGCTAGTAAACAATGATCGATAGATCAAATAACCAAGAGGAATCACTTAATAATTCTTTGTCAATTAACTTCTGCTCATGAATTACACCTTGAAATGTCACTTGAAATTGGAAACATCATTTTATTTTTTGTGAAAAATAGTCTTCTTGGAAGAACAATCAACGTTAAGCGAGCAGCGCCTCCTAAGAGTGAAATTTCCTCAAGCCAGTGGTAAGAAATCTCTCAACGATCTTTCCAACTACGTTTAACTATAGATAGATAGATAGATAGATAGATAGATAGAAAGACAGAGAGAGCGAGAGAGAGAGAGAGAGAAAGAGAGAAAGAGAGAGAGTGAGAGAGAGAGAGAGTGAAAGAGAGTGAGAGAGAGAGAGAGTGAAAGAGAGAGAGAGAGAGAGAGAGAGAGAGAGAGAGAGAGAGAGAGAGAGAGAGAGAGAGAGAGAGAGAAAGAGAGAGTGAAAGAAAGAAAGAGAGAGAGAGAGAGAGAGAGAGAGAAAGAGAGATAGAGAGAAAGAGAGATAGAGAGAGAGAGAAAGAGAGAGAGGAAGAAAATTAGCCTCACGTCCGCTGGAGTCATCGTAAACGCTTTCTATCTATTTCTTGCTTGGCCGCGAGAATCCAAGTCCCCCGATCAATCGGCGTGCGACACTGTTGCAATAAAAAAGCTCCTGGCAAATCGCTCTTTTCCTTCGCCTACGTGCAGTACTCTTTCCCCATGAAGAAAATGATAGAGATGTTCGGAAAATGGCGAGGTTTCGTTAGTGTTATTCCATTCGACGAATTTTCTACTGCAGGATGTGCCATGATTTTTTGGTCTGTCTGTTGAAGCAGAGATTGTAAATTGCTCGAGATTGATTCGTGAGTATTATTTTCAAATTTACAGCTGCGTAAACTTTCAGCAGATCTCGAGAAAAATAAGTCAGACGAAATCAGTAGTAATACCGGAGATTTTGTCAGAAGACGCTTTGACATTAAACTTTTTTATTTTACTCGACTCTGGTGAAGTCGAAAAAGAGCAACGGATCCACAACACTGACATTCTTGCTTGCTGCCAATCTAAACTGAGAATGAAAAACATTTTCGAAACTTTCAGCGACCAAAAAGCTCACGCGATAAAGCGTTCGCTAGGGAAACTTTGAAGCAGACTGAAAACTCGAAAAAACACGCGCTGCAAGTGAAAAACAAAGAAGCGAACACGAGCGCGAATTTCGAGCGACAGTATGTATAGAACATCTCATTTCTTCAAAGCCGAACCGCAAAAGCTTACTTCTATCGCGGAGATTGCTCGCGTGCCGCTGCGTCATCAGCTAGACAACTCGTCGTCTTTACTCGTCCCTACTTGTACTTTGGATGTGTCTCAGAGATTACGCGCTACGCTTAGGCCTGCCAATGTAATTACACATATTTTATGACTATTTTCTGCGTATACTTTCAAATATAAATTTTACTGTAAAATTTTTATGTTACAAATTTTATAAATTACATGCATATATTCATTTCAAACAGTAGTACATTAAAATGGTTTAAGCGGTAAATAATTAAGTAAGTTTTCGGGAGCGAGGTCAATATCCCTAAATTTAATGCAATAGTTGTTTAAAAATAACAAAATTGCATTCTCTACAATTTTATTTCAATAATGTACAATATTAAAAATTTAATTTGAAACTTCTATATTTCAATTGTCAATGCATACCCTCATCCCTGTTTTATATATATATATATATATATATATATATATATATATATATATATATATATATAAAACTGTGATATATAGATTTTGTACTGGAGTACTATAGACATCGAGTTTATGCTTTCATGCGTGACTGTTCTGTAAGTTCTCGTTAATACTATATATAAAAGCTACGACAAAGAAAGAGAAAAATTATATTGAACTTTAAAGATTGCGTAATTAGAAGCAGTTACAGAGATTGAAATTCATTATACCCAGGGAAAAATCATTTCAGCTATCTACGATGACCGTAAAAAATTACTCATAATGTATGTATATATTAATCATATACGAGCATAGATGAGGAATGACAAAAGATAGATACACTAAAGGAAGTAATAATAGTGACCTCAAAAAGCCTTTTTTGCTAGCGCAACTGCTTTAATTCTAATTCTGCGAAAATTTTCAGCATAATCCTGAGGTTACTGCGCATATAGCCTGCGGTATCTTCCATCCCCATCCCGCGTGCGCTTCGACTTTCCGTCCGTTTCTCTTGTGCACCTTTTCAGCTTTATCTCTCACTCTCTCTCTCTCTCTCTCTCTCTCTCTCTCTCTCTCTCTCTCTCTCTCTCTCTCTCTCTCTCTCTCTTTCTCTCTCGCTCTCTCTCTCTTTCTCTCTCGCTCTCTCTCTCTTTCTCTCTCGCTCTCTCTCTCTCTCTTTCTCTCTCGCTCTCTCTCTCTCTCTCGCTCTCTCTCTCTCTCTCTTTCTCTCTCTCTTTCTCTCTCTCTCTCTCTATGCTGGAGTTACAGAGTCGAATGGACCACCTACTACACCAGTACACAAAGCGCGTAATTGTCGCATCCTACAGGCAAGAAAAGCGACGTTTAACATGTCTAATTTTAAGCAACTAATGCTCTCTATGTACGCTTTTTTTGACTCGAGTAGGCGCGAAAAAGGTCAAGTGGCTTTAAAGAAAAAGCGTTATGCTTTGTTGGATCTATGCCGCATGCCAAGGCGTGTTTCTTTATAAAAGTCGCTTGAGGAAACTTTTAATTGCTCCGTAAGGATGCTAATAACAATCTGGTGAGAGAGCTTGGGTATTAAATGCGGTACGTGCACGTTTAGACATTTTTTGTTTCACTATTCAGAATGAAAATTTGTCTTAAAGACCTCGTGAATAAAATTTATTTAGTTGCGCATAATTATTGTATTAAACATGAAAGATGTGGAACTTCGTTCAAATGTAGACTTTTCAAGTTTTAATTTTTATTTTATTTCAACGTCCATCAATAACCTCAATAAGTATACACCGAGGGCCTGATTACATATCCATACTTATTTTTACTTGTATATACACATTTTTCCAAATTGAAATTTCACACTTTTTTATTTGTACTACCTTTCTATCTCACCTTCTCTCTCTCTCTCTCTCTCTCTGTCTTTCTTTCTCTCTCACTCTCTCGCTTTTTTCTCTTAAATAATGCCAAGAAATCTAGAGCGAAAGTACGCCAACGGCCAACAAACTACCGATGAGAAGATAAGCCATATTCACATAAAAGTCTATGTTTATGATTATCGTGCCCGTGGACACTTTGAACTAAATATCGGAGCGCTTTTTCTTATCGAATATTGTGCAAGCATGTTACGGATAAGCTCTGTTTTTTTAACCTCGTCTATTTTCCTCCAGCACCTGGGACTTCTTTTGTCGTCTTTGATTTCATTGGATCAATCTATGTCAATAATTATCGATAAGAACTTTTCCCTAAATTTCTTTATTAAAATCGAAACTCTAATCGAATTCAATCGATACCAAGATTTGGTGATAATAGCTACTTACTTTGGTTCAATATTGTTTCATATGTTCTCTAGATTACTTCGCAATAGGTAGCATAAGTGCAGAATATACAAATTAATAGCAGCTTTGAGCTTTGAATTCATTACGATGCTTAATATCAAAGGTCTCTATTTTATGAGTTCTCGTGATTCATGGCTGCAGTTGGGATTTTACAATGTAGTTTTATTATAGCTTATGAAATATTTTTCCCGCAATTATTACGTTGTAAAAACTTTCGATAGCTTATTCTTTTGCTTTGATTACACGAAATTGTATTCATTTAGACGTCTGCTTCATCACGTGCCGAACAATATACTATTTGTTTTGAAGGAAAATTGCAGCTTTCTCGCATTGTTAATGTCATTAAAACTATGTAAGCCTATTTGATTCTGTTTTTTATTTCATTTGACATTTTTAGTTCTTGAACAATTGTTTTATTTTCGTTTGTTTAATGACGTTAGCAATGTTTTTTCGCACGTGAAAAATAATTGTGTATGAAGAGAAATTTTCTTAATTTAAGACGATTTCAATTTCTTTGTTTAGTGTTGATTATATCGAAAGGAAACAGGTAGGGCTACGCAGAGGTCGCGAGACTAAGTGGAGCGCATCCAACCGCGTAGGAAATCGTGCAGACACACTGAAGTGGTCGTTTGGGGTTGGGTTAGCGTGTATGTGGGCGTATGCACTCACACGCATCGGACGGCCAACAACAGGGACTAGAGCTCGTCAAGCTCGCGAGCGACGTGCCACCTCTCACACTTCCTCCTACCTCACCTCGGTGCTAATTAGCAGAAGCGCGCAGCCCACGGGGCGTCTGTATATACGATGTCGGTGTTCGCCTCTGTTGTCGATTCCCCAAAGTGTATTTTTTTTCTTTTCGCTGATCTTGCAGTGATTCTGTTTTTGAAAGATTAATTCTTCTTCAATTACCAAATTAAACATGTATGTTTCTGTTAATGAGGAGGAATAACAGAAAATTGAATTAACACGAAGGTCTCCAACTGTTGTTCATTACTTGGTAGGATTAAATCATCGAGTCATTAATACGGTGTATCTATTATCCCTTTAGTCCTTATTAATATAATTAAAATAATGAATTTTATTCAAAAAAGTGCATTTTCTTATATGCTAGTGATATGTGTTGCGGAGTTAGAATGGTCCGTTAATGGCGTCGTACGAATTTCATGAACTGAGCATATTTAGGTTGAGAGACGGCTCAACCGCACAAGCAACTATAGATGTTAAAGTGTGTCTACAATATACTCTACTGCTCGTCTTGCATTTAGTGGCGAAAATCTTTAAAGACTTTGTAACTTGATAATTATTATTTTACGTGTCACAATGAAAATAAATTATAAAGAACCGTGAATTAGTCAGTTTTTTTAGGGTGACATCGTTTTCAAGCTCGTATTTTTTTTCTCGTATACTTGTTACTGGTTTACGGATCCTACAAAGAGAGAATAAAAGTTCACTTGTTATGACGCCAGTCAGTGCCAGAGTTTCGTTCGATTTCTACCAAATCCCTTAAATTGGTTAAATGTGTTACTGTCTGCTCAAAAATCTAACTTTGTTGTCGTATTTTTATATAAAAACAGTGAAGCAAAGCTGAAAATCTTTTTTTGCTAAAACGATGAATTCCATAAACTGTTGAAACTATCAAATCTTCATTATGATTCCTTAATTAAATGGCTATCAGCATAATAACCGCGAGAAATTTTTGGTTGACAATAAAATGCCACTGCAGTGAAGGAATTCATTAGTACGATAAAAATGGTCGTCCAGCACCTCGCCATTTTTTTTTCTAGCTTTTTCCTTCCCGGCGGCGCGGTTGTAACTTCGAGCTCGTTAACCCGCTCTCTCATATCGTTTTCTCTCCACGGCTGGATAAAAACCCGCTCCGCCCACTTCTCTAGCTAGTTCTTTTTTTCGTGGACTATCATACGCCGTATTTTCCAGTTAACGCTCGACACCAGGCGTCGACGTTTCTCGCTCATCCTTCTCCTCCCTCTTCTACGTCGTAATTCACGTGCGTGCAAACGCCAGGTGTGTTGTAACGTGTCAACGACGCTGCTTTACACATGGTTCGTGTTCGAACCTAGACTAATCATTTTTTTTTTGGAGAGCTAGAATTATTGTTGAAGTTGAAATTTCAAGTAGGTTGATTTGGGATTACTTTTCTAAAATCCAATGATTCATCCCTCGTTATATCAGAAGAGTGTATTTGCCTTTATTTTATGACCATTTACTTTTTAAATACTATTTACTTTCAGAAAAATCCTTAAAAAAATATACGGGTGCCAGCAATTTACCGTTTTCCAGTAATTTCCACGAAGCGATCAAGCTAACTTCAGGTTACGATAAGTGATCAATCGTTCTTTTTTTGCATAGCTAGGTGATTGGAAAGAGTTCATGTAAAAGTACACGAGTGGCTTTGATTGCCAAGCAACAAATTTAGTGAATTGAAAGTCTAGAGTTAGAGAATTTGCACAAATTAGATTCAAAGAAAAACAGTTAAAAAAGAGAAACGAAATAAATTATCGAAAGGATTGTTGCTGACAATAGAGTAAATCATTTAAGAGAAAGTAAATAAGGGTTTTAACGAGCGACGACACGTTGCAGAGAACAGTTATATGTTTTAAACTGTTACGAGATTGTCGCATGTGTGCGTTGCGAATACATTGGAGATTTATATGTCTGCACTTGTCCGCAGTGTCTTACGCACCGGAAATTTATATCTCTTATAACTACAATTTTTTCCAAATATTTAAAATTTAATCAATACTTAGGAAAAAAACTTCTATTTTAATATTATTTTCAAAAGGAATGCAATATAGTTTTACTCGGAAATATATCACGAAATATGTTGAAGTCGATAAATTAATGGCAATTATATTGACAGTAGAATATTTTTTTATCTATTCTTTGTCCAATTATGAATAAATCAATATTGCAAGTGAGTTGATTGTCGTTCAACAATCATACATGACCAGCCAGAGCAATATATAACTTTAATAACTAGCTGTAGTTGATTAGCACATCTCTCCCTCTATTGTCAACTTTATTTCTTTCCCTTCGAAAACGCAATCAGCGCCACTCGCGCGTAAATCCGCGTACTCGCGCACGTGAACTCCGTCAACGGCGATTTTGTGCGAAAATTTCACTTTGCCTCGCGCTTGCAATTGCAATTTCTCGCATGAAATTGCAATGCCAACGGGCGCGTTTCTCTCCTCACCCAGTGTAAAAAATTATTCTCGTAATTTCGCGCGCTTGCTTGCGTGTCAATTTGCGCGCAGCCGCAGCGAAACTACGGGCATTTTAGAGAAAAAAATCGGCGACACTATTTGCTCGACTGTTTGGGTGGTGTGAAATGAGCGAGAATGAGGGCAAGAAAAAGCAAGCGATGCGAGTGTGTAAGTCACATTAGAGCGAACAAGAAAACGTATATTAAAAAATATTGCAGAGCGAGCTGTATGAGACATATAAGGAATTAAATTGCGCTGATACGGTTTCACTTTTTCGAAATTAAAAAATTTAATCATATAAATGTCAATTTCATGATTTCATATTTGCATTCTCAAAGAGTATCAAACCGACCAAGCGATTTGTAAGACTTGTTTATTATTCTGTAACTAATATCCTTGAAGTAGAACGAATTTGGTTTCCTATATAAAATATCATTTTACGATTATAATTAAAGCATTAAAATATTGTTCATTATTTAACCAACTGGCTCGTAGCAAATTATAATACAAAATGCTATTGCTCAAGCAAAAGCAATGAAATAGATAAACCGTTGTGTAAAACACACCTGCAGACATTGTAATAGAGAGAACAAATGTAAAAGTTGAAAGCGTAAAATAAAAAGAAGAGAACTGCAGAGGGAGAGAGAGAGAGAGAGAAAGAGAGAGAGAGAGAGAGAGAAAGAGGGAAAGAGATGGGAACTTAGCGCTAACAGAAAGAGGGACAAAGGCCATAGAATCTCTCTCTTTCTCTCTCTCATACGCATACACAGACAGACACACACAGAAGATAAACGGCGAAGAAGACTACCTTTGCCTATATACGTATACTTGCACTCCAACGCATATTCATATTCAGAGTCACGTATTTATGTGTACGGGCGCATTGTTTTCTGCTTTCGTGTTTTTTTTTCTCTCCGGTCTCCGCGTGCATACATGGATCGATACTCGCTATGTATGCGCGCTCTCGACGCGCTTTCAATGGCAAATCGAGCGTATATATGCCGCGCGCTAATGCCTCTCTCGCCAAAACATTAACGCTATCCATGCGTGCCTGCGAGAGAGAATCCCCACATATTTCATATATTTTTTTTGTCTCCTTCGCAAGCGAGCGGAATAAAAATATTACGCGTTGTTTGTTTTTCGGCTGGAAATAATAACCTATTCGGAAGAAGGGGTTTAATGTTCTTAATCCGTGCGGTAAAATGGTTAGCGAACTGTGGACCCTTCCATATGCATATATACGTATACTTTGCATCATTGAAATTATTGCTGTAGGCAAGGATCCTAATTAAAGATAATTCTCTAAAAATATAAACTTTTTGAAAATATCAATTCTATTGTTAATAACATTTTTCTAGGAAAGTGATGTTCGGAACATTAAGGCGCATACTGCATGCAACTCGGTTGAATGTAAAACGTGAGCCTGCTCGGATGAATGTGTAATTTGGATTGTACTAGAGCTACAGTGACAACTTGAGTAGCGAATGTGTAAACTAGGCCGGCGACTTGGAAGCTCGCGCCTCTTCGTCCGGACTCCGCAATACCGCGAACTGACTCGAGGCGCGTTTTAGATGGTTTCGGGTATAGTCAAGCAACTAGATATATGTAACTACTGAACCCAATGAAACTGTCGTGCTGTGACACGATCGACACACCAAATTCTACGGGAAGACTTAAAAATGAACATTTTCAATACTATTTTTGACTGGTGAATGGAAAAAAATAGACACGACTGAGAGTATTATACGTTTTTTTTTTCAATCAAGCTTTGGCTTCGGGCAGTTTTGCAAATCGAATTGATCGCATTTTGCATATCAGCACTATGATTGATAGCTCCCGTATCTCTGTGAAACTTGAGAGCTTTCGCAAAGCTATTTCAATTCTTTTTTTTTTGTCGAGAAACAAATGACTTCACACATAGAGATGTGACAAAAGACAAAATCAATAAAAAAAAGTGAGAGAAGAGAAGTGAGAGGTAGCTCGCGAATGTAAAATCGAATTTGCTTGTTGCCATTGTCAAACGTCACTCTCCGTCGCGATAGGATAATCCAAGAAAAATTCAGATATTCTATTCAGAAACCTTAGCTTGCCTTGTATATACGCTCGGATTTGCATTCGGCGAGTCTCGTCCACTTAAACCCATGCCGTATGTTTTGATTTTCGTAACGGCCAACGCTATGCGCGTACTATCCACTCACCCCCGGCGCATTGTCCTCTCTGGGAACACTCGACTACCTACCTTCACGAACGGATTCTTCTGGTCCATTCGAGCAAGCAGCATTAAGGTCGTGCTCTGCTTTCCTTGTATATACTCGACTGTACAGAAACAGAAGAAAATATTGAGCGTTCCATCGAGCTACGAGACACACGCAGATTTCAAAACGTTGGCTACGTCGTTTTCTTCGCTGCGATGCAACGACAAGGTAAAAGGGGATGTTGACATGAAACACGAAAAAGAAAAGATGAGTAAAAACCTACGCTTACATTGTGCACTCGTTTGTATACAGTTTTCAAAGCGCATATCGCTGCAGCGTGTTTAAAGATAACTCATTCTTTTGCGGAATACAAAACGCAGCTTTAAAAAAAAAATCTTTTTTTTTGTCATGTGAAGTATGCTTTCAGTTTAATAACTCGCGAGTAATACGCGAATGGTAAAATAAAAATTACCATCGATTATTATTCCGCAAGCATTTCAGTGGTTAATTCCACCACAAAAACTATGCAATTGTTTCTTCACCATTAGTCGGGTGATGAGGAATCAAGAAAATTAGCGTGTAGCTTTATCTCTTATTGTCTTATCTCTTTCTCTGTCTGACTCTTTATATGTATTTATTTTTCGCCTTATTCCTTTACGCATCACTCGCTCATCCGTGTATCATCATTCATAATAATTCTATGCTCTGTAAATTTAAGTGGACATCTTTTTTTTATAGCTGCGAGAAGCTTAGCTTAAAAGCAAATTAATTTTTCATTGACTGTACGTAAATTCGTTCACTATAAGAGCAAGTTTTTATTCTGAGTATGCAGCGATTTTTCATAAATTTTACGTTTTTCGTTTTTTTTTTCTGATTATTTATGGCATGTTTAGTTTGTCCGCGCCATAGGGTGGAAAGGATGTTAAGGTGTGGAAGGCCGGTAAGAGACAACCGTTTAGATCTGAATTGTTAAACTCATCAATTACACTTGTGTTGATAATCCGTGTGCATTAATCCGATTTATAATTTATTTATAGTTTTTTAATTTGGAAAAATCAGAGTTTCATTTAGCGTACATTTTTTTTTTAAAAAAGCACTAAACAGCATTAAGTACTGTAAGATTTTCTTTTCAAGTATTAATTGATTCTTATATTTTTGTATAAAAATCACAGAGTGTTAATTTTATCATTAGCTCATTTTAAGTTAGTATAAATAATTGTTTATGGCTGTCGCGTACCTTTGAGTGACCATTGAAAAAATCGTTTGCGAAGTAGGTCGTTATGAGTACGAGATAAAACTTTAGCGCTTGGCTCATAAAGTATACTTCATTTCATTTTTCTTTCCATTTATGCAACACTTATAATTGAAAAATTCAACGTTTTCCTCCCTACCTACATCCCCAGAGCTAGCGGGGGCTTTCCTACTTTTTCTTCGGCGTTGCCGTCGTCGCCGCTTCTCTCTTTTCATCGTGGACTCTATACTTTTTACTCTCGCTTAACTTTTACTTTCTCGTCCCCAAGATGTGCTGCCCTCCTACTCCTTATTCTACCAACTTCTTTTTCCTTGGGCTTCCATAACTTTTCATCACTCGTTCTTTTTTCACGTGAGCGTGTATTCTCTCTGTTTTATCGCTTTTTCAGTTTTTTTTTTTCAAAAATAAAAAAACTCTTTACGTCTTTCAAGTTTTTTTTATTATAGTTATTCTACTACTTATGATATCCGCATCTTTCTTCACCTTCCCTCTCCTCGCTCTTTTCATCTATCGCGTAGCCTTGGTATTTTTCTGGCAACTTTTCACTGCGGCAATCTCATCTTCTATACTTCACTTGCCGTCGGTAGTTGTATTTCGCCGGCTACGCTCAGTTTTTTCTCTCCTGTGCTCTGCCCCACTGCCAAGTTTTTCCTCGCGCCCCGAGCGTCGCCTCGCGTTTCACATTTACACCAGGCGCGAGCGACGTCGACGCGCGGTTGCTCGAGTATAAACCGCGTACATGCTAGAAAAACGTTGTTTCGCGAGAGCAAATGTTGATGTTTGCGGCGTCGTTAGAACGTGTTGTTTGTTTTTGCTTCCAAACACATCCGAGCTCTTCATCTCGCATCTACTCGTTTCACATCGGAATTTGATTTTTTCTGCCTGCTATTGACGTCAACATTTCCGTCAAGAATCCAGCAACAGACTTTTTCAAACTCAATAGATTCATGCAAGTGCACGATAGTTTACGACAAAGCTCAATAATTCATCGTAATACAAAACAATGGCAATGCGTATTACGAAGCGTAGCGCACTTAACAATAAAGCTGAAATACATACGCTCACGCGTGGAGTCGTAATAGCTCGTCACGCTGACGTACGACGACGCAGCAGCTACAGCACCTTTTATTTGGCAAATCAACCTCGAGGCCGTATACATTAACTATGCCGCGCGTAGAGCGAGAGAGACTTAAGTACACAAGCATGCTTTCTGTGTGTGCGCAAGCGAGAGAGTATTGTATGTGTGTGTGTGTGTGTGAGAGAGAGAGAGAGAGAGACTGAGTTAACTCGCGGAAACTCGCGGAAATTGTCGACGACGTACTTACAGGCCATTCTCCGTGTCTAATGGACTCGCTCTTTCCCTCTCTCTCTCTCTCTTTCGCTATAATTGCGAGATCAGACAGAGACATACAAGCGTGACGACATAGTCTATTGTGTTTTCATAAAGTACTTTGACAAGAGTGAACATTCTTTGCCTCTTTGACACGCCAACTGTGTACAGTGTTGCGCACAGAGCACTAAGGAGCTTTTAAATTGTTCTGCGCCTAGAGCAAGAGACTTAAACATACAGGCATGTTTTCTCTGCATGTGTGTTTGCACGGGAGAATTGTGTATGAACGAGACTGAGTTAACTCGCGGAAACTCGACCAAATTGTCGACGACGTACTTACAAGCCATTCTCCGTGTCTGATGGACTCGTGCTCTCTCTCTCTCTCTCTCTCTCTTTCTCTCTTTCTCGCTGTGACTGCGAGGTCAAACAGAGACTCAGAGACTTACAAGCGTGACAGCATAGTCTATAACTCCTACTGATGCCTCAAGGCGATGCACTGGTACTGGCACCTTTGACCTAATATAACCGCTACTGTTACGTGTTATATGGATTTAACGCTTCGCTTAGTTACTAATTGAATGCGTGTGTATAGGGACGTATGCGTGTCCTTTGGAGAGTTTGTTTGAGGCGCGCTGTTGACTTTAAACAACTCTCGTCGGCAAGAATATGAAAATACACGTTTGGATGAAATTGACGAGCGACAAACTAGTGTAATTTTCAACGGAAATAAACCTTCTTGACTGAGAAACAATGGCAACTTTCGCAGTCACAAACCACTATTTTATAATAATAAATGGCGTTAGAGATAAAAGCGAAGTTGTTTTTTTTCTAGTTTTTCTTAGTCCCAATACAAAAAAAAAAAAAAAAAAAAAAACAAGGAAACTCATGCAGTTTTTATTTGTACATAGGCTCTGTGCTTCTATTGGCAAACTGAAGTGTGTCATTGTTTGACACGCGTGATTTGTTTCGCATTTGCATACATTCTATAATTGAATGTTTTCGATAACGAACGGTCGATTGGACAATTTCGTTTGTTCCGAAAACTGTCGGCGATTATTTTCGTTAATTCAGCTTTTACAATTACAATAATGTAGCATGGACAAGCAACTTGGAAACAAATCAACGTTTGCTCTTGATCAAGTGCCTGCGACGGATTAAAAAGAAAGTCAATATACGCAACGGCTATTCCCCCTTCCCCCTTCCCCATCTCGCTACCCTTTTCAGGCAAACTCACTTCGTTAGCGCACGCAGTGCTAAAATCATTAGCGATGCTTTGGCGATGCTTTACTTTCGGGCGTTGCGTCGTGCGCCATGGAATCGTTCATCAGTTCGACTTTGATCAACCATGCTACGTGAGTTTTCGCCACAGTGGCGCTACGCGACGCGTAGGTAGCCCGCTCAAAGGGACTCGAACACTTTGATTCATTGACGTAACATTCAACACTTGTTCGGATTAAGGAGGAGGAAGGGTAACAGCATTATTTTTTTCATTTTGATATATACATGCACGCTTCGGCTTTCATTCCCAAATTCACGAAAATTAAAAAATAAATTAAAATATAAAATGAATAAATTAATTTAGAAACATTAATTCGAAATAAAAAAACAAATTAATTCTTATTCGCAAAATTTCTTAAGTTGTTGCAGACAACTCTAAAATTATAATGTTGCGAGAAACTAGTGCTGAAAACGCAAACTTATTAAAATCTAAAAGTGTTCTGAGCGATTACAGTAAGCGATCCGAAGTCTCAAATTTTCTTTCCCTCTCTCTCACATTCTTTACCGAGTCTTCCCTCTATTGTGTTTCAGAGACCACGGGGCGTAGCATATTTTGGCTTTGCCCCCAGTGATGGATCGATCTGGAGGAAGTCATTACGTGGAATAAAAACGAAAGATTACGCCAAATTGAGCTTAAAGTTGCATAGATGCACTTGCAAAATTAATGTCGTGGTCGACTTGCACTTAAGTAAACTTTTCTCCCTTGGATATTCTTTTGGAATATTCGTCTGGTTGCAATTAGTTTTTGTCTAAAGTGATCGCGCGAGAATGTATCATCGTAAGAAATGGCGAAAATGCTTAACTGTAGAAATTTGTTCGAACTTACTCAACAGTAATGAAAATAACTTATTCGTATATATCACGAAAGGAAAACATAAAATACGTGAGCTTTAACTTGGAAAAAAATCTGAGGCATCCATCAACGAGTATTGCAATCTAGAACTACGATTCGATGTTTCGCTATAGACTCATCTTCAAATCGACAAGTCAAAAGAAAGTAGTAGAAATGGAACGAATTAATAACGCACTAACAAGCTCGCTCGTATTTCTTTTTCATCAACTACGGTCGCACGTTATCGCTTTTTAATTAACAAGAATACCGCAGAGCCGGTCTGCCGGTAGATTAAACATAAGCCACTGAAAAGGGAGAAGAGAGTAATAGCGACGTGTTTTCTCTTTCCCCGAACGTTCCATTTCCGCGTGCAACGCGGCATTGGACAACAATGCGAGCACAGCGGCCGATACGTCAGTTCCCGGTCCTGCGCCATTAATTGAAATTCAAACGGACATAAACACCAACGCCCCAACAGCTGCTCTCGCTCCTCCTACCGCTCTCTGCAGTGCCAATTAAAAAAAAAGATAAAAACGTACGAAATAAGACGAGAGAAACATTTTAATATTCCAACATCGTTGTCGATGGATTTTTTTATCCGCGGGGCCATATTGAATTTCTTAATTTGATATTCCATTTTGGCAACCGCACAGACCGATCAAGGGATCAATTTGAGCTGTGCTATGCGTTGTAGATTATAATAGTTTGTTTGAACTCTGGCCCTTTTGTCATAACCGTGCATTTCCCAAAATTCCATCTATATATAGAATGAAAAACCATATGTGGACACTGAATATTCAGTTTCGTCATGTAGAGAACAATACAGTTTCATGAATTTAGGTTATTCAATGAATATGTTATAGACGTAAATATAGAATGATGGTGCCATAAAAGCAGATAAAATTCTTTTTCAGCTTTCGTATACTGAATTCATCTAATAGATTAAAATGTGCATCAGCGATAAAGTACATTGAACTTTACTTTCGAATGGAATATCGACATTATTTCAAAGACAGCTTTCAATGTTCGAGCGGTTGGATTAGAAAGCCATGGAAAGATACTGTATCAATTCGGTAATACGTTGTTTGCAAGCCGGAAAAATTTGTACGCTCGTCAAGATTTTCAAACAGAGATGCAATAAATCACTCAATAAAGTTGTCTTTTGCAACAACACAACATAACAAGAACTTTCGAAATCCTGTCGACGCGCGGCGCAGCCCATACGTCGAAAAAGCTTTAGCGTAGTATATATCGCCGGAAGGTAAATCTACTCGACGGCTCTGAGCTCTCTAAACTCATTCGGCGAGTGTGCGGCGCTAAAAAGCGGCAACTCCATAAAACTCATAAATTCCGGGCACGGGTTCGAGAGAGAGAGGAAGAGAGAGAGAGAGAGAGAAAAAGGAGCGCCACCCGTCAAGTGTAGTGGCAGCGCCAGCAGATGGTGTGCTGGTGGCTTTGAGGCAAAAACAAAAAAAGGCGAATATGAAGGAGTAAAAGCTTGCAGCGTGCGAGGGGAATTAATCGGCCGAGTCGCCGTCACTACTACTGCAACTACTACTAGCGCGACGTTTAATTGAAATTCTTGCTGCGTCCTGCCGTGCGACCACCACCGACGGTCACATCGCGTTACATTTCCTATCGTGTTTTGCGGCTTGATGTGTGTTTTGGATTATCGCTCGATTGTTATCTGCCACGTGGAAAATCATACTTTTTCTGCGCCCAACGTCGCTACGCGGGCTCACGCACATTTAGATTGACACTTTAAAATCAATATGAGAATTGTTTTCCTTTTTTTTTGCGAATAAAACAAAAATAAACGTGCGTTAAAATGAATAATTCGAAAATGAGAGCACAGTGGAGTATCGTTAATCCGCTTTCAACTCTGCACCTTGCACATTTTTCATGAACCTTTTCAAGTAAAACAACAACCAGAGATATTATGATAACTGATAAGCTCTCGTGGCAGCGTTGTTTCAAAATTAATCACGCAAATGCAAGTTGAAAATGCGCATTTCGCCAGAATCCCTCTTCTTGTTTCTCACTCTCCTATCAGCATCAATATTCTAAAAACTATCCAAACCCGTCGCACACTCGCTTCATATTTTTCTTTTATTCTTGAGAAGCAATACACACGTACAGAGAAAAAAATGTATGCTAGATTTACGATACATTTGTAAAAAAATAGCAAAAAAAAAACAAGGTTATAAAGCTCTTTTTTTTCCATCCATCGAAAATCGGGTAGATTGCGGCATAGTACACCTTACACAAAAGCGCGCGGCACCAGCATTCAAAACTATATGAACTTCACGGGCGCGCGCGTGCACGCGTATATCCATTTAGAAGACTGACGCTTCCATTAAAGTTATGAAAAAAATGGCCCGATGTAGCGTCCTTCAAGGAAAAAAAAAACAAGAAGGTACGTTATCCGCTCGGCGTATCTGCCGACGCACACACGGATAGTTTTCCGCGTTCACGCAGTTTTTGTGTGTATCATGAGCGAGAGCCCACTAGGGGTTTCCATACCAGTTAATCGCTTTACGCCGAAGGCTATGCTTCTATTTTTTTATTTTATTTTTTCGTTCGTTCGTTCCAGAAATGGTCGAATAGCTATAGACCGAGTTTTGTAGGTTTCAATTTTGCACTGTTTGACCTTTTCTATTTGACAAACTTGTTTGCCAGCGAGCTGAAGTTTGTTCGGCTACACATATTGGAAATGTTTGAAAAGTTTCGTTACAAATGATTTTTTTTCGCTCTTTGGATCTCTTATGCTGGATTTCCAGCTAAATTTTTTCTCGATTTGTTCGTGTAAACTACACGTCGTTTTAAATCACTAAAATTAATTTTCACGATGATCGAGGGGATTCTCATTCATATTCATTTTAAAAATTGCATATTCATTGAAAGCGTTGCGATTACACGTTGAACGGGTCTTATACATCAGTCGAACACCTCTTATCAATATTTATAAGCTATTACTGTCGAATACTAGAAATCAAAATTTTCTATGAAAATCAATTACATTACAATTTATTATTTCATAGATTTGTATATCAATAAAGTGTAATCACAAAGAAATAAAAATAAACGCCAACGTATATCATCGGCCATTCATAAATTTATCTTTGTTTTCCACAAAGTATAGTCATCGGAAAAGTCGGAAATGGAAATGCTCTACGGCCGTTAGCTCTAATTTGAAATTGCTACATAAACAGATGAATTACGAGAGTTTAAGCTTAGACATGCAGAAAATTGATGGGATATAAAAATGTTTTAATGAATACTTATGCGAACTCGTGCTATTGCTGAGCTGATTCTCTAGTATAGCCGTAAAAAAAGGATTTTTTTTCATGACTAATTTGCTAAAACAGAGAAGTTCGCTTGTAACATTTTATAATGGATTTTCGTTTACCCATCTTCGCTAGATAAATTTCCTGTCAGTTTATAATGAAATTATACGTTGAATCTATATAGCGAAATTTGATTTACTTTCGAAAAAAAATTTTACAAGAAGCTGAATATTCTTGAATTATTTTCACGTGATAAAAATATCAAGTGATTTTCGCATTGTCAGCTCTACAAATACGTATAACGATATTCACACAGAAAACTACAAACGCAGGTAACCGCTAAAATGCATTAGCTCATTGAATTTGTTAACGAACGCTGCGACGCACGCATCTGAATTGCCAACAGTTTGAAAAGCCGTCTCTTCGTCTTCTCAGTGTAGTGGCGCATTATTGGATAACTTGTCTAATAAGATTGCAATGTGCGCGCACGGGTGCGCGCGCGAGAGAGAGAGAGAGAGAGCTATGAGTAACGCCAGGTAGTCTAATGCTATTGCGATGATGAAGGATATGTGGTGTCGCATTGCTCCACCGCGCTGCGCCGCCTCGTGATGCACGAAAGTAACGAGCTGACACGCGATATTCTTGTCTATCTTGCACACTTTTTTTCTCCGACGAGGAAGCGAAAGATTACAGCGAAGCGAACACGCATGCCGTCAGCGAGCTTTCACTAATCAGCCTTCTCCGACAAATTTTAGCTGATGCGATCTTATGTGGCGAGAGATTTGAAAGTTAACCATATGAATCTCTCAATAAATGATTTTTTTTTAATTTGGTATATGTTGTAATAATTATTGAGTTAATGAATGGATTTTTCAAAAGCATCCTCTTGATTGAAATCAAATTATATTTATCCTAAAGATGCATAGTCAACACTTTAGTGCATAATACTAAGCAAATTTAAGTAGATAGCTTTTAAGCACTTCAATTTACATTCCGCGAGATAACTTTGTTTCCTATTTTGAATTATGAGGGAATTTCTTGATAAAATCTTAGACGTATTCAACGTTTTTCATGTATATATTGAAATCGTGAAAAAGAAAAGGAGCTTATCTCAACAAACATTTAGTGTCACTTACACGTGTCTTCGCGCGAGAGAGAAAGAGCTTTTACAAGATGGGCGTTAAGGTGTCAAAGCGTGACGAAGACTGAACTTGTACGGCAATAGTAAGAAATACGCATGACGTTGCCGTACGTGAGAAGTATTTGCGTAAGCGAGGCATTGTTTACGAGATGATTATGGATTTTAAAATGATATCATCGTGCATACTAGTGTAATACAAAAGAAATATCAAAGTTGGATATCAGTTATAATGTGGCAGAACAAATTGTCAGCAATTACGAGATTTTATCGTATAATTCAAACTTCATATACATCGATCGGAAGTCGCAGTCAAAAAACAACATTCTTGTCATACGCGGAAGCTCGCTGTAGCCACTTTGTTATTTCGCCATTTAAAAGAGTTATTAGATTTTTCTAGAAACTAAGATCTTCGATGCTGATTACACGAAAATATGGTCAAAATAATAACCATCTTTATAAAAAAACAGCATAATCTTGCATGCAAGGTAAATACTTTTTAATCACACTAAGTCGTGTAATCCAGCCAGCTAACATGAAAATAAAAAGCAGTGGTTTGAATAAACAAATCCTTGTTTCTATTTTTGTCCTTTCTTATTCGTGAGGAAAACAAAAATAAAATATGGTCGACGAGAGCGTAAACAAGCCGTTTTCCCTTACGTCACGCATTATGCACTTGGAACAAAACATAGCGGGGCTCACGTCTCGCCGCTTCATTAGCCTCGGCGGCGTCGCCCGACAGACGATTAGCCGCGCGTTCGAGCTTACGCCTAATCGATTTAGCAGCCGAGAATCCTTCGCGCTCGAAATGCCGGGAAAGGGAAAGTCCGCTATAAAGCGACAAGAAGAAAAAAAATGACGACGTAGGAATATATTTGTTCCTACTTTTAAGCCGAATGGTTCAAGGCTGTTTCGTAGCTAAGATTTTTGCAAATCTGTTGTGTTGGTTATTCGTGTCGATTGATCGCCGTAGATCGCCGAATTACACGTCGGCTCCTTTATACCATGGTATAAAAGTGTGGTATAAAAGGCGTAGGATTAACTCTCTCCTTATTCTCAGAGGGAGAGAAGCAAGATGAAGCAATCTCGAGGCGCTCATGACGTTTGTTGTGAGAATATGGGCAATGCAAGCCGGTAGTCATGAATAAATCAAGCATCGTAAAAGCGGCATGTTCAATTGCAGATTGGACAGGATTTCTCTCTAGCTCTGCGTCCGACCTCGCTCTACTTGCATCCTCTCTTGGTCGTCCACCTTTGCCTCTATTTTGCACCTTTCTCTCGTCTGTTGTTTCAAGCTACTATCTCTCTCTCTCTTTTTTTAATGAATTTGCTCGTTACCCGCGTGCACCCATCTCGTTCCTATTGTGGAGTTTCTGCTATTGCTTCTAATCTTGCAGTAGGTCGGTTTTTTCCTTCATTGTGTCTTTGTGAGTTAAAGTAATAGCGGCTTGTTTTCCGGATTAAAAAAGAAAAGCAATAAAATTGAAGTCACGATCTCGCTGCCGAAGTATTTCATGAAAGCAGATAATACCATTTTATTGGCTGGTCTGAATACGTGCATTTTTTTCAGGAGATTTCCATATTTCAGAGCGAGTGCATCGATTTATTCCTTGTTTACAAATCGTTTTATTTGCGATGTATTTTCTGAAACTCCACTATTTGAAGTGCATATCGATCAGCAGCCCGTATTTTTCTCCCTCTATGTCTTTTTTTGGTCTTACTTCAGTTGGAGTTTTTCCAATTTTTGAGCGGCAATTTTTCCTAAGTGAATTATGCAACGGCAGTTTGCATCTATTTTTCTGTATTCATGGGTATCAAAACTATAGTAATACGATTGAAGAAAAAGTAGCTAGTAATGGAAAGGAAAGACAGAAAAAAGGAAGGGTAATGGTCCAATAGTGAAAAATGCTCCCTCGTTCAAAAATAATTTGCACGGTTTACGAGATCAATCACATCGGAAAGCGTCGTTCATTCTCCGATTATTGTCGAACCGCTTCTTTTTTCCGCCACTGATTTGATAATAAATTTGGTATAAAGCTCTAGCCATGCAAGACTTATCCTTTGTCATTTTTCAACGAAAACTGTATCATTATTTAGAATCCCGTTAATCAGCCGAATACATTACTGTGCGAAATGCGTTCGTTCGAATCGTTTCAAAAGCCTTGTTACCGAAGTACAATCGAATTTGATATTTGCTGTAGACACATTCAAACATTCGTGCTTTTGCTATAATTAGGAAGCTATTTTGGAGTAGCAGGATCGTGCAGTAGCAGAACATTTCGACCATTATTGCGATAAACAAGGATTTAAGAGCAAAGAGCATTTAATCATACAATACGTTGACCGTATGTTATCGCGCGAAAACCGAATGAACCGCTGTGCCTCTCCCCAACCCCCATGATGATATTATTTGTTTTGTATGGAAATGTGGGCTGTAGTCTGGATTTACTTGCAACAGTAAGTTCATAGTGGAATTAGATGTTTTAATAACAACGCGGAGGTAGTTAGAGAGAGTTTTCTGAGTCTGTAATCAATTGACCTTTGGCTTAAAATCCGATTCCAAAAGTTCACTAATAACAATCTACGCGAAGTTATATTTGACGAACGGTATCTGTTGATAAATTTCCGTTTGTCCGTTAAAAAATATCGATATAATTATACGAGCATTAAATTGATTATTAAAAGTGCAATCTGGAAATTTCTCGGAAGCTTTTGTGAAAAGGCTTGATTATAATAGTTTGATTGACCAGACCTCAAAATTCCGAAAAGTAATAATCAACAAACTAAAAAATACCAATAAAATATTTGCAGCAGGTTTAGATGAAGTTTAAATAACCGCAAGCTCGCTTGAAGCATATAGGTAACCGACCGGATCCTCGATCGAGGCGCTTGGAATTCCGCATTGCATTATTTTGAAAATAGCCACGTGCGAAGCCTTCCTAGACGTGGAATTCGATGCTTGCATCGAACCACGCGCAAATAATACAGTGTATATACCATAGTGGGTGCAATTATCCCTCAAAACTGTGTTGCATGTAATCACGTTTAAGGGCTTTTCTCTTAGCTATTAAATGGATTGCGCGCGTAAGACTGATATCCTCCGATAATGCATCTCAACTCTCAGGGCGAATACAGCCTCGCGTCTTGTCGGCGTGTATGTATGCGAATATTATTCTGATCGCGGAAGGATAAGTGACGTAGACACACGTATGGAAGGGAGAAGATGGATCAACTGATTAATTGATTGATCGACTAGCTGATTGATTGATTAATAGCTTGCAAGTTCCAAGGACATTTCGACAGGAACAGCGCACACACCAAGCCTTCGGGGCTAACAGCTGATATGCATAGCGACACGACGTCGTCGTACGCTAAACCTGAAATTTCGCATCGGATATATATATATATATATATATATATATATATATATACACGCGATGTCGTTAATGAATGTGTCAGTTTGATGCTTTGAAGGATCGTTTCGTCGCTGTAAATGATTTTCCGTCATATCAAACTGAACTGCTAAACTTTGCTCATATTTTTTTTCAATTCATATATTGCTTCGTTAGGAACGATCTGTTTGATGTATGCTAATAAAAGCGGAATTCAGAGGCTAAATTGCAAATACGAGGAATAGCTCTAGAAGGGGGCCAAATACTGTTCCAGTTGTAAATCATGCCTCTCTCGTGCGTTGCTGACTGTACATTTTGACTGTGTGTACGTATTGGCTGGCTCGCGCGTACCAATTTTGGATAGGCTATTGTTGTGCGAGAAGTGTGCGTGCGCGAGCGTGCTTTCACCGTGAAAAGAGCTTTCGGGCAACATCTATCATGTGTAGACATTTTCCAAAACTCAATGGCTTCACATTGCTCGAAATTATACGATTGTCAGTAGTTATAAATAGTTATAAAATATAAATGCAAATTGTAATACTTTAGCTGTTATTAGATTCTTTATTCATTGTTAGATTAAAATATATGTACTTGGTTCGTTACTTTTTCAACGAATACGATATATAAATTTCAACCAGCCATTGGTGATTAGTTAATTCAATTGTACAATGACTTATTTCGTAAATATCGCAGCACATAGATACTTGAAAAAGTAAAGAATTTTCTCTCTGGCTGGCTTTATAATTTCCCAATTCTAACGATAATTAATGTGAACGCGAAGCACAACAATTATTGAGCATGTATTTTATAATTAAACAGTTTACAGTTATGACAGGTATCGTTTGTGAGCTTTAGTGAAAGCTTTTCTTGAGAGAGTAAAGGTTTATTGATATTTACTATATGTATTTATAATTAAAAATGCATCAACATTTTTTTATGCAGAGAAACTGCTGATTGAAATATGGAAAAATCAATTTTTTCCTATGGCCATTATATAGAAGAGCAATTACAACATTTAACATTTCGGTTATTATTAAAGTTAATTTATTATAAACGAAGGATGATTCATAAAACTAATGATTTACAAGTAGAGCTTACCCGTTTAACATCCAAGTAGTCTGAAAACTATAACCTGAAACTCATGAGCAAAGAACCCACCATAGATAGGGCTTAGATGATATATAATTATAACGTTGATACAATAATAAGTTAAAATGTTTTTCTTTCTAATGGTGTCTTCAAGTTTTAAATAAAATCAAAACTGGCGAAGTCATTCAAGCTCAAAAAACAGGAAAAAACAGTGGACTTTTAGGTTAGAATCTCTCAGAATCTTGACATGATGGAGAAATTTTGACGTCGGATTTGGATTCAGCGTACCAAAAACCTATGGAGACATGTATTTCCGTTTAAGGTTGTGAAATGAATAGAAAATTTGTTGACCTGCATTATTAAAACTTGAAGCACTTACTAAGTTGGTTTTGTTTAAAGAAATTTGTTACCTATTTCTTTAGCCTAATTAATTTTCTTCCCTGCATTTATATTGATTTCTTCATTTGAACAGTTATCAAGCATTACCAAAGGTTTTTGAAAACAACGTTAGACTTAGCTGAGATCCATCTTTTTTTTGAGCGAAAAATACTTTATATTGTGAAATGCGAAAAAGAAATGTTTCCTGATTCCAAAGAAAAGAATCTACGTTTCAAGATGAAAATCCTCCAGCTTTTTCCCTAATAGATTTCATCCAACTGCTGCCAGAGCGTATACAACAACGATCATATACACTTTACTCTGCAGCAGCACATATAGCGCGCGTACAGTATAATATCTCACGTTTTACGTGCGAGATCTTCATTGCGTTGACGGCCGTGCTCGCATTCAATAATTCAAAGCTCACGCACGCATAAAGAAAGCGTAAAAGAATGGAAAAAGGAAGCATCTTCTCTATTTTTCCCATACATAAATATATGCGTGAACACGCACGGATAAAATATTCAAAAGTCATCACGTCATGCGCGAGCTCTGTGTCGTCTGTGAGTAGCCTGCACTGTGTATATAAGGATGCACACGAGACGCTGAGCTTTATGGCCTCGTAAAAAGCATCGCTCGCGTGATAATGACAGCCAAGAAAAATCTGCTTTAGATTCGAGAAACGCTGCTTTTATTGTCTTATTATCAGAGCTATTTATCGAAACTATTGTCAGAGTACCTATCGAGTATAAGAGACGCAATATATTTGTAGCTTGTCGTCTTGTATGATATATGATATATTGTACGTATATCCACAATGGTTGTTGAGATTAAGCTGCCAATGCGTCATTTAACGTCGTGCGTTACGAACATTTACTTTTTGTAGCCGCTATAAGGAAGTTATTTGGAAAAAATTGCAGGCTGCAGTTTTCATATTACCACCGCTTGTTCAACTAGCTGTTTTCATTTTATCTCACAAAAGCATTACACGAGTGAGACGTACGATACGATTGTACTCGCGGTATTTTCGTCAATTTCATAACTGCATCGAGCAGAGTAGTGATTCACAGGAAACAATAAATGGAAGCAATTTGCTGAACTCTCGCGTTTGTCTTACGCAATGAAATTATCTCGGCCAATTTGTCACAGCGCTTGTTAAGCCTGGAATTTTGTGACATAATTAAGCACGAGAAACAAGCAGAAGCGCGAGACAGCGGAGCTCTCGTACTGCAGTTCTCGAGTGCTTGATTATTTAACTTACTTCTTCCAAGAGTTTACGGGCATTATGCTCGTACTGTTTTCACAAAAAGTTGAAGGCTGCCGCTGCTGGTACTTTCTCAAACTTTAATCTGTTAAGTAGCTGCTCAATATGCATTTATATCTTACTTGCAAGTTTGTTACAAGCATTGTAAAGTATTTTACGAGACGATGTAATATCTCAAAAAAATATCTTTTTTATTTTCTAACAATCGAAAAAAAAAAAATTAGATTAACCTAATTTACATTTGAGTATTCTTGTCAAAATCAAATCTCAATCAATCGCACCCAGAGTGTCAATTCAATGTCTCATAACATATATAAACAACTTTTACTTTTACGGAAACTTCATATTACAACACATCTTCGATATTCATATTCGAAAATTGCCATCATTCTGCCAAAATTCTTTTGTAACAAAACTTAATATTATTATACTTGAAAACAAAATAAAATGTCAATCCTAAATACCTTAAAAAACTGAATAATACAATCGTAATCAACTTACGAAACGTAGAATTTTGATCGATACAATTATTAGCTTACGATTAAAGTTACACGAAAAACGATTGAATCGCAATCCTTGTAACTTGCCTATATTTTTATTCAAGAATTACGTTTCATTAACTATATCGTTCATATAAGAAAATATCATTTGCTCTATAAGTATCTTGAGTATTTAACGTGACAAGAAGAAAAAAAAGTGCATTCGGAGACCTCATTCTCTCGGTAAATAATTTCAGACACGCAATTTTCGCAATTAGCGATCACAGATGTAAGTGTTATTCGGGTCGAACCATTAAACTCTCGGATTACAAACACGTGCGCTAAATACTGTGATAAATAAAAAAAGAGTTACGATAAGAGTTATACAAAAGAGAAACAAAAAAAAACCAATCGGCTAATTTTATACGTTGAAACAACATTTCGAGAGCATGAACATAGCAGTATCGTTGCTCTACGATCAATACTTAGAATTATTGATATTGGTTAGGTACTCATTGGCAGGTTCATTCTTTCCACGTAGCTCCATTTGAATCTCTTCCAAACTTTTACCTTCGGTCTCGGGTACAAATAAATAGATCAACAGCCAGAGGAACGCCGTTATCGCGGCGAAACACCAGAACGGCGCGGCCAGTCCATAACTCGTGTCTAGTACCTGCAACATGCAGACGCGCATAAACGCGAAGAACCATACACTACAATACTTGACAAATGTAACGTTATCACGGCAATTGCACAGCTCACGAGCGATCACTTGTTAGGCGAAATCGAGTGACTATGCTCATTTTGAATATCCTAGTAGTATAAGCGCTCTTACACGTGAAGAGCTCACTGTTATAGTTCACGAGAGAGAGAGAGAGAGAGAAAGAGAGAGAGAGACAAAAGCTTCTGCAGAGATTATATAGCTGAGGCGCACTCAAGCTGTTGAGATGCCGCGTTGGGGCTGCTCTATTTGGGTTAAGCTACTATTTACATCTGTTGCCAATGCCATTTAATGTGATTGCATTTACGACGCTTTCATTGTTGTTTCATACAGATCTTTGCTTACAAAGTTTTATTAATGTAAATATATTTGGCAACTAGATAGGATGTTATTGCGAAATATTACTGTTTGTGCTTTCTGCGATATGAAGTGTAAATAAGCATTAGTAGATCGTTTGTTTGACATTGATATGGCAAATTGTAGTTAAAATTAGTTTCCCAAAATAACGTTACATTTGTCAATCACCATTAAGTTAAAAATAAAAAATTCAAAGACTATACCTCATACATTTTGACGACCAGCAGACTGCCGAAAGAGTAGAATAACGAGCAATACAGAGCAGCAGGAACCTTGACATCCATCGGAAATACTTCGCTAATGTAACTAAGTGGTAAAGGATTAAGTGCAATACCGTAAGCAAGAGCATACATCAGAATCGCCACCGTAGGTATGAAATTCCAAGAGTTAACGTCTCCACCTGAATTTTTAACAGTAAAAAAGGCTCCCACGGCGCAAAGACACAAGATCGTTACCGGCGTTGCCCACAGTAGGAGCGCTCTCTTTCCCGTGTGTTTAACGACGATCACACAGGCAATTCCGGACACGACAATAGCCACACCAGTAGAGATGACACTGTGGTCGGGTGACAAAGCCTCGTACTCAGCCTCCTTGAATGTTTTGAACGAGAAGGCTAATACAGGCGCGGCACCAGAAAATATCATGGAACTCAATAGGATCCCAGTGATGTTGAATGCTCGACGGCTTTCAACTCTTGAGTACGATTCGGTGACTGACTGGCAGAAAGTAATGCCGTTTTCCTGACTCGCTACGATTCTCTTGATCTCCTCCATCTCCTCCTCGACGTCGTCTTTACCTAACGACCACTTCAGTACTTTTTCAGCTTTGCCGAATCTCTGCTTTTTCGCGAGGAAAACCGCACTCCTGGGTAACCAACCAACGCATAATACGAACATAATTGGCACGATAATGGCGATCATTGACATCTTGAATCGTTGACTGTTGAGCCCAATAGCATAAATCATCAGCATGCCAATGTTTATCCATACCGCGAGTGAAGCACTCAAAGGCCCTCTTGTTCTCTTCGTACTAACTTCGCCTATGTACATAGGTGCAACGCAATAAGTGATACCGGTACCAACACCAGCGAGTAAACGACCGACGTAGAACGCCCGGTAATCCAGGGCGAAGGCGAAAATAATCCAGCTGCTAATCTTGGGTATGGCGGCTATCAGCATCGTCCACTTGCGGCCAATCGTGTCCATGAGCAAGAGTGGTATTAACGAGCCGACCCCGACACCAACGTACATGAGGTTGACAATCCATGTACCTTGTTCCTTGTTAATCGTCACCTCGGGATCCTTACTTTCAAGCTTATCAATCATCGGTGTACTCCAGCCCTCGTGAAATCCGCTGTCGACTATCAGCAGATTACCTGCAAATTTTGCGGGTTTTTTGAAAAGTCTCGCCAGGGATAGATTTATGCGATCGACTCCAAGCGAGATTAGTTGAGGAAGATGGGGTTGCAGTATGTGCGTTAACGATGAGTATATCTGCAAGCTAAGCTCCTTGGATATCTTGTCCCAGCTCACTCCCTTTTGATTAGTAATGGTTTTAGTATGATTGCCGCCGCACGGTTTGCCTTACTGCACTGAACGTCACGAGATTAGTATCAAGTAAAGATGCGGTGATCACATTCGCGACTAATCTACTTGCCATTGTTAGTTTATTTCTTTTCAGAGATTGATTCGATTAGGATTAGAAGTGAGATCATAGGTTATTAATTCCAATTCGGTAAAGGAAACTGGGAGATTTGCAAGACTAATGAGTGTGGTCAGCATGAAAATTTCATTAGTCGTTCGTTAATGAAGTGTATGTTAATTCAAAGTAACTACTTCCCGTACCAATGATTTGCAAAACAAATACAAGAGTAATTCTGTTTACAAATCGGTTGCTTTTCGGACTTATACAAATCTCTTTCGGTATGTAAAGTTTCGGCATAAAAAAAGAAAGGCCATTACGTTAAATAAAAAATAGTTGTTTACAACTCGGGAAGACATTCAGTAAAAATAAGAAGAACAAATAATTGCCAGTTTTATGAGCTCATTTCGTGCATGGACTATCTCTTCCTTGGCAATTCACGATGTGAGAAAAAGCGTACGTTTTAACTTTGTCGCTCTTCTCCCGATCGTAATATAATTCAGGTCTAATCGATTTTGCGCGATAGGTACTTCCTCTCGTAGAAAATGGCCAAAGTCGTTTACTTTTATTGTTATGCCAGATCGTCCTCTTCTCGCGCTGTTTCTTGCCCGCCACGTCCTAGATTTTTTTGACTCTTCGCAAATCTTCGATCGTCTTTGAACCCACAAGTAAATCTAATTTACTCGCGCTCCCGTTTCGCATTTTTATTTCCATTGCGGCTTCACGATATTTAGATACTTACAAATGACACCAATCATTACTTGACGGTAAAGTGAATGATCCATGGTAGCTTTTTTTTCCTAGATACTCTCTTTCGTTGGTTATAATCTATGCCTTCTCATACTCTCCGGCTGCTAAAACGAATAAATAGGAAACAAAAATAAAATAAAACGACAATCGAAAATTAAAATTGAAATTAAAGTGATGAGTACTATGAACTTCCATAGTATTCTGTAATTGACCGCTGCGAAATAAAGAACCCAAAATGATTATCGCATCGCTAACTAGCTGGATGGGCGTGGGATAATGGTAATTTGTCAGTAATTACGTTCCGACTCAATAACGCTGAATATGACTTTTGCATTTGTAAATCGTCGATTGTAATTTTCATGTAAAATCATTCTAATTTTATTCCTTATTGCAGATATAATTCAGTATTTTCGTAAAATGCAAATACTGATTATTTTTTCCAGTGATACTGTAACGATCGTTATTTTGAACTGATCGCGCAGAACCGGCCACAAAAATATTTATTCCGTCAGACCTGATACCAAACCCGCGGGCACTGAAACAATCGAGGACAACGCACGCATCGTCGTCGTCGAAATAAACTAATTAAATCGAGCGATAAATATTTCATCTGCAAACGCGTCGGCGTATATACGCATTGTGCTGTCGCGCGGCCAAACAAAAGGCACTTGGCGCAATCCCGAGCGGCGCGACGATCCAGACTTCAATTTATACGTTTGCGCGCTGGTGGAATAGTTCCGCATTGGTATGGAAAAGAGCAAAAAAATGTGCGCCCAATGCGAGCTCGCCACAATGGCGAGAAATTTTTCTCATTCAAAAAATAACGATCACAAGTGCGCGCTTCATAAAATCCCTAACCAAAGAGGAATACGCGTATATATGTGTTCGCATAGGAGTTTGCATGTGGTACGATCGAACTGTGCAGCGGTTGTTACTGAATTTGCTTCGGGGATTATGTACAATGTAACGTATAATCGACGTTACCGTATGTAATAACCACAGTGATGTACTATTTTATTGTATTGACAACTGATGTCTTTTGATACTTTTCCAGATTTATAATATGTACGTTCCTTCAATTCTATTTAGCCCACGATAATTGTAAAATTTTTGTTACTGCCGATATGTAACATTGACAGTGATACACCGTTAATGTCACATATCGGAATACATTAACTTTGTATGCCAATGGGCTTTCAGACTCCTAGTAATCGTATCATTAGTATCCATAATATAAGTTCGTATAATCTGCTCAGGACTAGAGATTCATAGTGCACACTACTGATGAACTATTCCGTCAGTTACATTGAGTCTCATTGATGAGGAATCTGAACCGGTCAATACGATACACGTATACTCTACCCACGGCAACTTAAATTGAAGTACACATACCGACTTTGTCCCGTACCGATTAACAAACGCAACTAATTCCTTGAATGGAGGAAACTAACATCATTGGAAAATCAAAGCTCAAATCCCAAACGCTAATGATTCTATTATGTGACGCCCGCAGAAATCCGATTCCCCGAGGTGAGGTAGAGCGGAGTCCAGCGGCACGCGCAATTAATCAGATGAGGAGGTTGAGGTTGGTATATATGCGAGGTTTCGCGCGGGAGAGACGACAATCGCACGGCATAAATGTCGGCTCGCTGTCTGAGAGATATGGGGAGGAGGTAAGTGCGCCCTCGAGCTCAAGCTTCGATACAAGCCCCTCGCGTTCTCGCTCCTAAGATATGTGGCTTGGAATCTGGTTAGTAGATATTCCAGGCCAACCCCATGTGCGTCTGTGGTTATGTATGTGTGTGTATATATACAATATGTATATATATATGTGTGTGCGTGTGTGTAATATGTGTGTATATGTATGTGTATACATGTGTGCACCTTGCATTTCAACTTGCCTTTTAATTGCGTATCGTGTAAGTATGATTCGTGAGCTCGCTTATTTCAATACCTGCGAGAGAAATAGGGAGAGAGAGAGAGAGAGAGAGAGAGAGAGAGAGAGAGAGAGAGAGAGAGAGAGAGAGAGAGAGAGAGAGAGAGAGAGAGAGAGAGAGAGAGAAATAGAAGGAGTAAGAGCGAGGTGAGATTGAATTTCGGAAGTAATGACAAAGTAATTTTTGCGATGATTACCGATAGAGAATTTCTGATTTATTCACATTGGCGTAATTACATATTGAACTTTTTGAATACGCGTGTATGTAATGTGTAATTACTCGCAAATTGAAATTTGGTCGACGAAGTGAAGTAATTAAAATTTAATTTTAAGCATTATGAGCGAGCGGAAATTCTTCGGTCGATAATCGCGGAACCTTTAAAACAATAGAGCATACCGCCGCTCAGTGTGCTTCAAAAAAATAATTTTTGTTTTTCACTTAGCAAAGAGCAAAATTGAAGGAAAATGCGCTCGCAAGTGCAATACATCGATCGTCCATTTTAGCCCGAGCAAATCGCAAGAAGAGTTGTAAGCTCGACAATGCACTTAATCGCAATTGCGCGCGCGCGCACGCTCACGCTCACGAGAGCAGTTGTGCTCTGCGCAGTGCGAAGAGCGGTTTTCCAATTGCTGATATACGAGGTACTGGCTAAGTTGACAAGAAATCAATACACCAACGACTACTCTCTCGCGACTTTCGTTGATTTTTTGTTCGTTTTTGGTCGCGTGATGATCGATCGGCGCCCGGAAGTCGATTGCGTTTCGAACACGACTACCGAAACAGTCAGTTTATGGCAGTTAAATGTTCGCACCAGAGGACATCGATACTGTACAGGATAGGTACACTCTCTCCATTGTTTCGCTGCATTCGCGCCGTTTCGATTGTTACTGGAAAAACTGTTTGTTTGCTGACTCATTGTTCCTTGCCGCTGATAAGATATTTTTATCGATCTCGTTGCATAACTTTCGCATGCGACACTCTTTACGATCGACACTATAAAAGGCTAATTAGCAAACGGTTTATTTTTTTGTTTATATTTGCACCGGTAAAATTATTACTTTTCGCAGATAATAATTGTGGAAAAGGAACGGGACGATAAATCTTTCATGTCATTCTAGAATTTGCATTGTAGTGATTGATTATTCATGAGCGGAATGTATTGATGATATTATGTCTCAGATATAAACATCATTTCTTCACACTATCTTATCCCAACAAAATGATAAGTTGCACGTTAGTCATTGTAAACATACGCTTGAAACTTCTCAAGAATTAAAAAAAAGAATAGAATGATTGCGAAGGTATTATTGAATTGATATATTTTCTGAAGGACAATCGTTGGAAAATTATAAATGAGAACATTTAAGTCGATTTCGAGGTTTTATTGAGGTTATTAGTTTTTGGTCAGTTGACAATTGATTTAATAAAATAGATAGCGCGTTATCCAATATACGAATTCAGTGATCGATCGACTAAAAAAAGTACGCGGAGAGATAAAAAAATTCAACGAGAAAAAAAATTGAGTGATATAACAGGATAGTCCGATCAATTTGTCGGTAAAACCGAATTTTCAGCGAGGAAAAGAAAAAAAAGAGTTCATCAAAAAAAAATAATAGAGTGTCATGGCATTTTTTCGCGCATCCATTAAAGTGGAATTATTAAAGGAAAGAGTTTTCCGCGTGTCACCGGGCCAAAGTCGTGTTGTAGATATATGTATAGTCGGAGTGATTTCGGTATATACATCGCATCAGGTTGCATTTAGTTAGCGTTACGGGCAAATGGAATTCCAAGCGACAAGTGCGATAATTTGATTTCTATTCCAGTTCACGTGAGCGTCGTATGTGCTTGTGAATCTAAATGGGATAATTGCATCTTGCGTCGCGTGGTATATAGCGGAATCGAGTAAACTTTTATAAAATCGAAGGTTATAAAACTGAGATATACGAAGGCAACGTGAGTTTTTTTGCGCTGCTGCCCGCGATAGTTCACTCGACAATTTGTTATTATCTGTAATGAGCGTTTATTGGCCTGCTGACTGATTACTTTGCATGATAATATGCAGTTGTGAAAGGAGATTGTTGGTCTGTGGTGATAAACGATTCAAGGTCGAATTATACACCATGTGAACGTAGATCAGCAATGTACAGGGATTTTTCAAAGCTTACGGATTATAATAGTGCAATTACTTGATGTAAATTATTTCATCAAATGATGAATACAAATAATAGTATAAAGTAATCTATTGATTAACAAATCTATCGTAAATTGCACAGTACTCAGATCGAAAAACGTTCAACTGACCTCCACTTTGTAGGTATGCGATGATTTACACTACCAAAAAATATCCATCTTACTTGAAGTAGCTTACCAACAAATCTATAAAGAAGCGAGTGACGTCGGAAATACACGCACGCATTAATGACGTGAGTGCATTTTTGACGACACACCGTAGTCGCAGCCTACGTTCGAGAAATATCGTTAGAACTGGTTGACGATATGGTGTTCGACGATTTAATCAGTTAATTTAGTAATACTTTAATGACTTTCCTCAAAACTAAAATCTTGTCGCATAAATATGTCATAGTGTATTGAGGAAATTCCCCAAATCAAGATCAATATTTACATTGAACATAAGTTACACAAGAATCTTTTCCCTTTATCTCTGTCTCTTTTTTACCTCTCTTCCTTCTGCTAATTTGGCATCTCAAGACTGAATAGCTTCTATTGGTTTTTCTTCTCTTCATTAGTGAAACGCATTATATTAAATATCCGTCACACGTCAATCGTTGAGTATCCCAGACTATTAGCAAAGTTAATATTTGTGAAAATTGAACGCACTTGTACGCGTCCGAGCGGCCGAAGCACCAAGATAACCAAGGTCACCGAAACTGGATTCGTGAGTGACAATAACACTTGAATCCGCTCCGCATTCTTTTTCTCTTATATCTGCATATTTTTCAGCAAGCCGGTTTGCTTATATATTGCGTGAAATTTTTTTTCGACGCACCGCGCGTGGGGACTCGACTTTACGCACGCTCGAGAAATCGTCTCACACACGTACACGTCGTATCGAAAAATATGGTTAGATACATGTGCGAGGCAGTGATTTTACCCTTGTGCTGTCTCTTCGCTCTTAATTCGCTCGGGCGCCAACGTTTACTATCGAAATGTACTATTTCCGCACTTGCTCCTCCCCTCCCGCTCTCAATCTTGGAATTTGTCTCGTGCGACAAACCGAACAATCAATTAAGATATTTTCATTGCTAATTTTGGTATGATTGGAAAAAAAAGCAATAAACTTATGGAATGAGTTTAGACTTCGGCACCTATGATGCAATAATTTATCAAAATTACGCCAGGCGAATTTGTTTGAATCTAAATCATTACTTTGTTATATAGCAATTAATCAATATAATTTCATTCAAGATTTTTGACAGTTTGAGTTTTAGTAAATACACATGAATCTTTGACATCGTCAGATTGTTTTCATGATATCAATTTATCTACTGATTCATTGTTTTGTCTGAAAATTCATTGTCTCTTTTGCTTATTATGAATCGTATGAATGTTCAATTAATATTAACTTATGAAAGAAGCCATCGTACATTTTGTATATAACATTTGAAATATCATTGTATTGAAATGCTGGAAATAAAGCTTAATCAGCAACATCTCAAATTTAATCAGTGTTATATTTACGAATTGTAATGATATGTATTAGCATAATATTATGCTAATACATAATATAAAATGTACTATGAATCAAATTATATCAATTGAATACAAACATACTCAAATAGTTATTCATTCTTGCTTCATTCAAATTTGGAATTTCAACTCATATTGAAGTTACTTATTTTATGTTTCTATTCACATTGTCTATCGTCATTGCAGTTATTTAACAACATAAGCAGATCAATATTAATCTATCAACTCACCGAATAACCGAAAACTCTTCCAATTATCGGCCACCTATCGACCGCTCATCAATCACATCAAAAAAATCTCTCTAGTCCACGAAGATAAGAAGAAGAATAAGTAACAATCACAGCGACAACGATGACACAAAGTTTAATTAAATTGCACGAGCAAAGCTGTCCGGCATATTCGCACGCGGGTGGACGATCATCAGGATACTGGAAAGCTAACGCGAGAACCGAGCGATTATTATATAAAAAAGACGCCTCGGCTACTATCCTGCAGTCGGTCAATCTGCCCCACCAGAGCACGACCGTGAAACGGCATTGTTATTGACAGACACTTTTCCTATCCTCGTACACAATGCATATACACACTGGCCGGGAAAGCAATGTTGTATACACACACCTGTTACACGGTAACGATGCTGCGCGTATTTCCACCTCCACCTTCTTTCGTCATGCCGTAGTCGTCGTTGGTTGCAAAGGGAGGGGGATCACCGTAGATTTTTCATGATATTATAGTTTCAAGTTCTAATTTGTTTTCATTAATACGATAGGCTTTTTCGGATTTAGGAGTCGATCGTAGCCTCTTGTGTATATCTTCTGATAGCTCAAGTTTTATTAACATATTTTTGCGATAATTCTTTATTTCTTTGTGATTTGTATTTTCTATGATAAGTTTGGGAAAACTATATAGAAGATTATTGTTCATAAATAGCGTATTGCTGTTATGATGATGATACTATTAATTATATTTTTGTAAATTACTAAATAGTTAGAACGTAAAAAATACTAGTTATCAGTGATACAAATACACTGCGTATATCAATAATGTAGTATATATTCCAATTTTATTGAAGCTCGTCATACAATCGAAATCACGCAAACGCTCAGACCATGAATGAAGTAATTGCTCCATAAAAATTGAACCAATTCAATAACTTTTCCAAAACTTTAATTTTCTTCTAACGAAATCTCTTCTTGAAAGTTGCCAAACAGCATTACTCGAACTTAAAATTCAAAATATCTCCTCGACGCAACTTTCCTCCTCCCTACTCCCTATTGTACTTCTTTCCAATTTGTCGCGCGCGCAAACGTTCGTTAAAGTTTATCCGGGATTCCCCGTCCCATAGTCGAAGGCTGACGCGGATCCAGGTGCCAGAGCGTAGTCGTTTGGTTGAATCCTTTTGTGTAACTTGGTCGTTTTGTTCCGCGGATTTTTTGTAAATAAATGACCCTGGGTTTTCTAACATAACTCTTTCAAATCCAGGGTATTTCTGTTTGCGTGACAGTCTTCTTCTTGCTTTTAGATATTGTATTTCAAATATTTCACAGAAATTGAATACGTTTTGGAAAAATTTCCTGTACTATACAATTGTTCCATCGAAAAAAAAATTTAAACGAATTTTTGTTATATAAATTGAGGTATATTATTCATTTTTAAATCTTTTTACATGAAACTTTTTTTTTATTAGAAAATATCAAATGATTGAAATGTGATAGAATATAAAAAGTCGCGGTTTTTAAATATTTACGAAAATATCTATTCGCTTTCATGACACATACTCCCGTTTACAAAAGAGCTTTTTATTGATTTGAAGTTTCATATAGATGCTACCATTGAAAACTTTTTTAAAGCATTTTCAAAATACTAAAGTAACTATTTCTCGAAAACATCTCTTTTTGGAATTTTGAAAAGACTCATTAGCTTATACACTGAGAGAATTGCTGCAATAAAATGTACTAGAATTACAGTAAAATTTATTTCAATCCCAAGATAATGATCGTGGAATATGCTCGAGTCATCATAAAATTAATTACACGTTTATTAATGTCTACAATGGTCATAATAATTTTTATATAGCAATATTGAAAAATTCATTGTAATTTATAATAAAAAATTATTTTGTATTATAATGAAAAGTATTAAGTTTTTTTATTGTTTAAATTAGTATATAAATTGAACCATTTTTACAGTGAATATTGTAAAAATTACTGGGTCATATTGGGCATGTGCACAGTAGCAATTGTATATATTATCCAAAATCAAATATAATATTTAATAATTAATTTATTTTCCCGAACCGATAAAAAATTAACCGAGCTTATCTCCTGTATTCTGTTACTAGTAGTAATTACTATAGATTATAGTAAATTTTACTATATTAGACAGCAATTTTTACTATAGCCAGATAACACCCTACAATTACTGTTTTATAGTAATTTTTACTATAGATTTTGGAAAATTTAAGAATATTAATTCTCTCAGTATATACAAATTTTTTTCGTAGTGGGTTTATTCACCGCGAGAGAAAATGTTGAGGGGAGCATTATATATACATAGCCATCGTTCCGCTTTACGCTCGTTCCTAAAATATATTTGCATTTGCATTCGGTAATTAAACTTCTCGATCTCAGTGCAATAGCGTCAAGCTTCTAGTCTTATCGAAGTTAGGTGTCTGTATATGCGATCGCAGCTCAAGTGAGAAAACCGTGAATTGCTTGTACTATCTTAGCCTGTTCTACATTTAGGACGAATTTTCGCGTTCGCAAAAACGGATTTATTCAATCCGTCTTGAAAGTGCTTTTATTCAAAATGTGCCATCCAAGTATTTATTAACTTTCTAAATTTATCTATCCAATTCATAATGATATTATTGTTAACGTAACGAAAATATTCCACACTAGATAATTTAATCGCGTGAAAGAAAAATGGCACAATTACATTTTCGTAATTAACACATCATCCAAAGTATCGCTAAAAGTAACGTAAGTCATTATCAAGTTTCATATTGCACAGTTGCTAAACTACTTAACTCTCGCTTCGCTCCACTGTCCCTCAACCCAACGTATATAGCTTGCCGGTGGTGGGCTGATTTGCCAAAAGCTGCTCTCACTTTCTCTGTAATAACGTGCCCCTCGGAACAGCGGTTAATAACCCCTCCCCCTTCGCCTCAAAGTTCATTCTTATACAAAGTGCAACGATTAATTACATGACTGCGTATAGCGTTAATTAAACGAGTATATTTTTATCACCTTCGCAAATGTTTACAGCTTTAATTCATCATTTAATATGTGTCGTACATATGCAGTACATAGATTTTTTGTGACCTTGTGAGAATACACGCGACCTTCGCAGTGCAAATGAAGGTTTTATTCGTTGTTGACTGATTTGTTGATTAAAATAGTCTTTCGATTAATTTTTGCTAGTCGAGAGCGTACTCTTTAAATTTGCTTCTTTCCTTTTTCCTTTCCAAATCAGTGTCAATGTACGTTGAATAAACTTTCTTTGTGAAATGTGGAATTTATTTCTTTTTTTTTTATCTACATAACTCGAACGCAGCGTAGCGTGACTTTACATTTGGATTCAAGGTGATTGTTTCTTGCGCTGATTCTTGCGGAAATGCTCGCCAACGCGGAAATCAAACAATTAACTAGGGCAAAATCATTTGAGCATTTGGTATGCTCGAGATAAGATGATGAATGTAGCTATCATTTAATTAACTCTATTCTGTACATGTCTATTATTACGCCATTGTTTACACTTGAGTTGACAATAAGTTATGACTAAATTAGATTAGCTTTTTCAGATGCACATTCATACTATAGTTTAATTAGTTTAAATTTTCATTATTGATGAAAAAATTACTTGTTCTTGCGTTTTTGTATTAACTTTTTATAAGGTATCATTTTTAAGTAATGAGTCTAAAGATTGCATAATGTTGTTGACAGTAATATTACATAAAGTTTATAATGTTTTTATATTGTATAAGTTTTTCTCAAAATAATAAATTTAATAAATATTGAAATCATTAAAAATGAACTTGGTTATATATTGAAATGAACCTTAATAAAAATATTAATGTAAAAAGAGAAACTCCAGAATTAAAAATGACGATTTTCAAAATAAATATAATTGATTCCCTCAGAAAATATATATATCACCTACCTGTGAAAATACATTTATTTTCACACAACTTTCATGACAAGACAAGAATACATTTTCCTGGATTCAGTATATCATTCTAAAGCCATAAATTTTACCAAACGATTTAAGGCCAATCGACTCCTGTCACGTCGTTCCTCATTGCTCCGGTGGAATACAGCTCAACAGAAAATCCGAAGCACGAGAGAGCACAAACTGAAACACAAACTCGTTTCACCTTACCCACGATCAATCTCTGAAGCTACCGCTCGTTAAATACCTGTCCACGCGTTTGCTCCTCGCGGTCTTTGACGCGAAAACTTTCTCGGGGGTGCGCGCGCGCGACGACGCGTTTCGCGTGAAAAGACCGCGTGAACGTGAATGACTACTACGCGAGCTTTTATGTTGCCTTTAGAAGTTCTCTCTCTCTCTCTCTCTCTCTTTCTATCTCGAGCTATTATCTTCGTCTTACTTCACTATTATTGTAGATACGTCCTTATCGCATTACTCGTTTTAAATTGCTCAACCGTTACTTTTTGGCTATCGCTTTGAATTTACACGTAAGTGACTTTCTAAGTAAATATTTTTTTTTTTAATTGCAAAGTGAATTATGTCAATCAAGTGTTTACTTCTAAAAGCATTTCTTTACATCTAAGAATAAAATTGAATTTTTTTCAATTGGTGATTACAAAACATAGTAGTATTACAGGCACCTTTTACGCAGTTATCAACTATTGTTTTCTTCGCTTAATCAAAATAACTATAGAAAAATAATTAAAGCGATTCCCGTGATCTCATTCGAACGTATGTCATAAAATCTTCTAATTAAAACTAACGATTTCTCGAAAAGACGTTTTTACTGTCGCATGCTTTAATTATCTTATGTACAATTGTAAAGAACTTCTAAGAAAGCATCGTGCACTAACATCAAATTTCAATTATTATCATCATTTGCGTTATCGTCTAATTTATGCAAGTACATTTCAGTACAGCGATCAAAGACAAAGATAATTAGAGAAGCGAAGCCTTTGATGACTGTCTGCGATATCAATTATTTTGCTGCTGTGATTTTTTTGCCATTTTAAATTCATAATAAAATTAAAAAATATTCGTAGTTTTTGCACTGATAAAAATTTAGATTTCTATGTGGAATATCGCAAAATGAACAACGAGTACAGAGAGAACATACGAGTGCACTTGATTCACCGATGCAAAAGTATTGAAAGAAATACTTCGATTCAGATGAATAGTCGTAGTGCTTTGAAATATCTTTTAAGATTGCACAAAAAATATCAAAAGGATGCTTTATGGCTTATTAAAGTAGAATATGAACAGCCAACCGTAATTCGCTTGGGTGAATATTGTATAATGAACCTTGTTACCATTTGCAGTCATTGATAGATTGAAGAAATTGTGCACGGAAAACGAATGAAAGAAAAATATTGATGGTGCATTGGTCTTAATCATGACATTCATCCAACTAGACTTTTCACATATTCAAGACATTGCCATTTCAATGTAAATTTCAAAGTGCATTGTCAATATCAAAGGAGCACTCCACTCTGTAAACCCATGAAAATAAAGTTGACTTCATTTAAACCTAATAATCATCCGAATCCCAGTGGTACGATTGTGAAACCACCAAAGTCATGGCGCCAACACGAAGAAAAAAAGTCATTCACCCGAAACTCTAACTCGATCATCGCGAGCCATCTCTCTACGTCGTCGACGTCGTCTCCCAAGCGAAAGCTATCCCCGAGTCTGATTCATATTAATGGACGCCGCTATTTTCTCATTTGTGTCGCCCGGAAATGTTGGTTATTATTCGTGCTCGAGGAGATCGCTTTGTCATCGCATGCGTCGAGTCTTTCTCCGACGATTTTTCGGCGATTAATGGCTCAGCTATACTGCGCTCCCGTTATTATTTAATAAATCAGGGAGTGGGGCGAAAGACAGAACTGTTCATGAACATACCTCGTTAATCTTGATATCTTAATACCGATAGGTTACGCTATATTTGGACATTCGTGCTTTGCTTGCGATATTATACGAGTCGTTTATCAGCGTGTTTGTCACGTGTCATTCCATGATTTTCTCATTGAAAAATGAACAAGACAACAGAATTTGATTATCGGAAAATATGTTGTATTGACTGACGATTTCGGAATTGGTACATCGATGTTATTTACTGTTCGGTGCATGATTCATCTAATTAAAACATTCGGATATATGTCATGGATTTGATAATATTCAGTGGGTATATGTCGTTGAAGATAATCTTTTAATTAATCATTTTTTTTCTAAAGAGAAATCGCAAAAAATATCACTTCTTTAGAGTTTCTTATTGTTAGTTTTCAAGAAATGTAACTAATGCGCAAAAAAGAACTTTTATATTATTCCGATTTGTATGAATCCATCGGGAAAAATAAGTCAGACTTATATATAGTCTTACAATAAATTTAAGTTTTTTAAATAAGGGCAGGTTGCGTGAAAATTTATTTTTCAAAAAAATGCTCGACCTCTATCCATCTTAAAATCGATCAAATAACACTTTAAATTTCAGAGTGCACTCACCTAACATATTTTTCAATCTTATCACGAATAAAATAAGGCAAAAACAGGTATAATCATTCCAATGATAGTTCCATTTTCCTATATTTACCCTCTTCTAATAATACAATTTTTCCGCACACTAAACTTTATGTGTAGTACATCCGCGAGTTTAGTGCGTAGTAATCGTATCAAAGTCCAATGGGTGTCGCTGGTCGCGTATTTGTATTTTCCTATAGAAAGCAAAAAAGCTCTTCCGAGACCGCTGAGACACGCATAAAAGCGCAGGATCGAAGGGCAAAGGCAAAAAAAGAGAGGATATAAGAGGAAGTGGAGACCTGTAAGACTTAGAAGGATAAAAGAGAGGCTGTAAAAGGTGGGAGAATAGTAGTTGCCGACGAGATGAGGGTAGACTGGCAACGAATTCGCGTCCTCTGAGATGTGTTTACTCCTTTCGATGCTGAGAACTGTGATTTTTTACTAAAAATTTCGATTGATTTTTTACTGAAAGAGGTTACATAATAATATAGTAAGTTTTGGGATCTAGACGTGATTCAGTGAAAAAATATTTATCAATCGTAAACCGCAAAAAAATGTGGTAAAAATGATGGCGATATTTATAAATGTAAGCTGCTGAAAGTCTTATATTTCAATCCTAATACAATCTTTTCAGAAATAATCACATGATAAGTTATTGAAAAAATTAACTGTGACGTTCATAATAGTTATAAATATATTAAAATAAGTTCCAAGGCAACTATCATATTTAACGGAAATTCTTTCATTTCCAGCCGTTGAAAGACACGATGAGTAATAATTATCAAAGAAAGAGAAATACGTATCATCTAACTTGTGGTGTATATATGTATATGTCTCGCACTAAAATTGGATGTAAGCTTATAACAAAAGGGGTTTTACTCACCATCATGCGAGTCGTAGAGATACATGATCTTTTTCCAGCCGTAGTGTCGTACAGTGTCGATAATTGCGTGGTGATAATACGGCCGTATGCTTATAGCGAAGTCTTCGGCTCCGGATGACGGTTGTAATACCTGCGAACACGCGTGTTTTTTTGTAATCTCTCTAACTCGCTCAGGCGATAAAAATATATGCATTTTGCGTTAGCTTAAAGCATCTTCCCAAAGGATTTCGCTTATTTCCCTAGTTAGGCTGTGTTTGCCTGTACGTGAGAGGAATTTCATCGAAGGGCCTTTATTACTTTTCGTTTTTGTGATGAGTCATAGCTTGGACAATTGGTATGTTTCGATTTCACGCCTTGTTCATCATCGTTTTCTTACTAAACTTAGCTATAGTAATAAGAAGATTAGTTTACTCACTGGATTGTATCAATATTTACGATAGTGAAGAATATTATTTTCCTGATTTTACATGATAGGCAAAAGATAAATATCCAAAGGGTATCGGACTTTCCAATAAAAGTTCCGAGTGCAAATTTTGCAGTGGCGGTAACACGGCAATTTGAATAATTTCAAATTAACATCAGCAATCTAAAACTTTATAGCGCGCAGTACGAAAGAGGGGGGGGGGGGGGGGAGACAGTAAAATTTTCAAAGATGACCAGGACGAGATAGAGAGCTGCTCCGGCATCTATTTGCCTCATAATTTATGCGATTCGCCGCGGCGAGTTTGCATGAATTGCGCCCGCGCCAGCATCTCATTCATAAAGTTGGCACAGAGCTCCCGGGGAAATGCAAATTCTAACGATACTTTAATGTATTTAAAAACATCGCAACGATTAAAATTTACATTCACTTCGCTTCGACTTTTCTTTTATTTTCTTTTCTTTTCGAGCTATTTATAATACCCAAAGTAGAGTGCGACGTTCGTAGAACAAAAATGATTGGCGCTGTAATCATTCGCTTGTAAAATCCCAGTGCACACAGGGAAATACACATCTTGCATTTGTAACAGGAATAACCGCGATTGCTCGCAATGCTCAACTGAGATTGGTTTTGCTCGATTAATCATCACTAATCAATATTTGTACTTCGATTTACGCTTACTTGCAGTTTTTTTTTAATTTTACATATACATCTCCAATAGCTATACTTTCTGTATTTATTGATGTTAAAATTGAGAGTCGATAATTACATTAACGTATTTGAGATTGCGTGTCATCATAGCGTCTTTCTCGAAAACGTATTATTAGTGTGGTTTTTTCGACAGATTTACGATAAAAAAGATCTAGAGCTTATCATAAGCTATTACTGCGAACTAATAAACTAATATTTACAATTTTATTGTTTTGATTTTTGTACGATTACAATTTTTACGTTGATTAGTGCACCATACTAATGAGATAATGAGCCAATTGTTTATCTTATACATATTTTCGAATTTTCGAGTGAGTAATGGAAAATTCTAATGTTAATACAGTATTTATTACAAGTCAAGGTATTGATAAATTGATAAAAATAAATGTAAAAAGTCTTTTCGATATCATAAATTAAAGAAAATTACTTTGTAATTATTTTTTGTAAGAGGTAAATTTAACATTTTTATATAAAAACCTTTTACTCAATTCTCAATTGACTTAAGTATTTAGATGCCACTGTCAGACTAACATACGATGACGGAAGCTTAAAAAGAAACGCGTTTAATGTAGAAAAAAATGAATAATACATAATACTTGCTCACCTTCTCTGGAAACCAAGGAGTAACAAACGGCATGTGGAAAGTGTTGCTATACGAGTGTAGAATATCGAAGGAGTCAGGATTAACAGCTCCGATCATCGCGTATACACCACTGGCAAAACGGTTGCATACTGTAACAATAAAAGACAGAGTTCACAGTAAGTTAATATGAACTAGTTTAAAAACCAGTACAAAATTGTTAGGGTGAGAAGGACTGAGAGTGGAAGTTTAAAACATTTGATATAAGAACGCCGGATTTATTCAACTCACAATAAAATAGCTTAAATATAACAAATAAACCGGAACGCTCGAAACCAAAGGAAGATTGCAATTAAAACTAACGGTACAAATTACATTTATAAAAGTTTGAAATCTCAATCGCAAACTGAGTTAGTTAAAATTAAGAAGTGATTAACTTTATGTCGGCAGGGAAATCGTATCTCTAAATTTTACAAAGGTATAGTTGTTGGAAGTACAATTAATAGAGTACGATTAACGCACGCGTGCTCAACGATAAGCGACTTGCCTTTTGTCAGAGCCTGATCTAGGAAGAATGAAACGCGTCGCCGCGCCAGTTGAGTCTGATGCGAAAAATTTCTTCTTATCTCAATTCCCTTTCCTCGCACGAAGGTCGAAGGCGTGAACTTCTTAATCTCCTGCCAATGGGGTTTCATTATTCACGTATCAACTGCTCCTTACTCTGTTTGATTGGCTCGAGTCGAAGTCTGTGATGATTCCGACCGTGCGCTAAAGATTGTGCAGTGTTTTGGTGGCTCGAGTTGCGTTGTTTGATATTGCCGGCTTTCGGCTCAAACAACGGGGTGACGGACGCTCAATGTTCGTCGTCGGCAATCAGCTTAGAAAGGTAACCTTTCAACCAGTCTGATTGCCACAATGCATTTGCCATCTTTTTTAGCGATGTATGCATTTTGGCGAGTTTGGAGGCAGTGATCGTAGCAATGTTAAATAGTAAAATCTGATTCTAAATCGTAACTCAGCTTGATGCGGCGCACGCTTCTCTCATACGCTTATTTTAAGTAAACAATATTCTTAGTGTTGCTTAAGTTTCGAGTTTCGAAGAGGCTGTAATTGAATTTAATAATAAAGGGACCAACCGACAAATATCGGCAGATAAGATTCTTTTAGAAATGAGTGTCGATGCCGCTACGCATTGTCACTCGATCTTGATTTCGAGTTCGATATCGCACGCGCGCATCGATTAGCAAACCAGTCCGCGGAGTAATGAAATGATATAAGCGCAATGTCTGTCCGAAAATTCTGTGAGATCATATTTCAAAATACATCCGTAACAAAAATAGGACGCTGCTGTATCCATTGTACATTTATAATAAAGATGAACAGTGAGGAGGAGCAAAAAGGCATGTGTCATATAGTTAAAAAGGATGAGGACGCTAAAACGCGACGGAAATTAGCATGACAAAGGCGAGCCTTGACTTCCATACGCGAGTAAATTGCATCTCCCACAGTGAAACTTTTTTTTTCTCTTTTTTGTTACTTTGCCGCTCTTTTTTAACGAGAACAGAGGCTACTGTAATGTAAGAGTGTCTTTACAGTTCGTGGTAGCTGCAGTTTTACTTTAGTCTCATATTCTGTGGGACTTTGCTTTGTTACACCCGTCGAAAATTGCATGGTTACCACCAATCTTGCTGTGTAATGAATGGTAGTAAATGTGTAAATATCCAAGGTTATGAAGTAATGTGATTTTTTTATCTTTTAAAAGAAGCGAGGAAATAACTAAACTGAGATATTCAAAACAACTGAATATAAATTGGAATTCATGTACAACAACAAATTCAAGCAACAGCATCATTCAAGCACAACAAATCGTGAAATGAATTTCGCAAGAAAAGCATTCACTTAAGAAAACAAGCCGCGATCACTCGGTTTACCCCGTGTGTTCGTTCACTTGGCTATTTTCCTTTTTTCATTCAGCTAACCCGACTTTATTTAGCTTCTAGAGGTGCTTAATAATGAGGGAACGTCAAAACCTCAATGCCGAGGCGTGAAGAAAAAAAAAAACTGAATTAGGCGCGATTCAATTAAGCTCGTAAAACTCCTTAACAAAATCAGATCAAGCCAAGAGAGAGTCTTGAGTTCTTTTCTCTCCTTTTCCTTAAAGCCTAAGCTAATGTAATAAACGTCAGATCTCCTCCCTTGCCGAATTGATAATCCTACTGATCAAATGTAAGTGGTACAAACTGACAGTCACGTAGGAAATATGGTTTTCGATTGTAAAAAGTATATTTTTTCACATACTTCAAAAAGCAATGAAACTATCTTACATTTTAAAACCTCTTTTCTGTACCTTTCATATAGCAACATGCCATTATCAAATATTTGATAAAGGTTCACTTTCTATCGTATGCTTTTCAGCTTGAAATAAAAAAAATGTATATCTATGCATCAACGCTTTCTAAATAAAACTGAAAGAAGTAACGAGCCTTGTATTTTTTAAAAGCTCTCTCGCCAACAAAATTTCTCTCCTAGATGTGAAATTCATTTTTTTAACTAAGAGCGACATGTAATTTTTATATTTATATAAAAACAAGCGAGAAAAAGTAAAAATAAAACTAAGAAAATCCAATTAAAAAAAAATTCACACTACTTTTGAAAATATACTTCACTGCACTATTACAAAGTCACCTCATCGCAAAGTGCAATCAGCACGTCGGGGCAATTATTCGAGAAACAGACGGGAGGGTTTGGGGCTCGATATTTTCTTCCTACGAATCCCATTTGATCTGACGGCGGGTGGTGCGCCTGCCTGCTTCAAAAATCCTCTTTTCCTTTTCGTAAAGGGGATTGCCTGGGTAGTGGTGCTGCCAATATCGTTTGGCTATAGTGCCGAAGATGCTCGCGCGCAGAGTCGCACGGAAAATTCAAATCCCACGAAAGACTTTTCTTTTAATGTTCACATTTTATTTCGACCTCTCCGTGAAGGAGAGAAATTCCTTTGGATGCAAACGATAAACCTGTTTGTGGCTTTCGCGGCAGTCCCCGCCCTTCCTTCCGTCTTTCTCTATCTGGAGTATCGACTCAAATCTTAAAAGATGCACCATCATTGATTTCTGTGTTTGAATTTATTCCGTAGTACTTTTAGCAATGTATTTGATTGTTTCATAATAAGAAGATTCGATGAACAACATACAACTATTACGTCGTCAGAAAATTAATTTATAATTTATCAATAATAATTATTTTTAGGATTCACGAAAATCATTGACTAATTGCTTCTTGATTTGAATTTCATCATTCATTCAGCAAATCTTTAATAAAAATTAATGATCACATCAATTATCTATATAAGCTGTGCTAAAAAACCCCATTGATGGTCATTAAAGTAATTTAATATTATTTTTAATATGGTGTTGTAACTTTTACAAGCTTGAAATGGATTTAAAATAAAGCTTGTCAATTTTCTATAGCACTAATTTATTAAAAAACAAGATGCAGATCGAATATCATAATTAATAATACGTATAATGGAACACAGCATTTTCCTATTTTTAAAAATAATTTGAAAAAAAAAACCGTCGGTTAAAACATCAACAATCAGCTTTTATGTATCTCCATTGGGTTCGCGCAACAATCCCAAAAGTCGTTAATTAAAAATAGCATATTTACGTACACTTAATGTATCTGCATAGAGCACATCATTCAGTAGCATACTCCTAAAGAGATACAATTGACGCTTGCGTGTACGCTAAAAATTCGCCTGACGTTTCCTTTAGTGTTCATGCAAATGTACTTTACCCACGGGATAATTCATACATATATAGGAAGAGAGCGGGTGTATAAGAGAGATAATCGACGCTAAAGACGCGAGCACGAGTAAATGCATTTTCGAGTCCGCTTATTACCTCGTTTCGCCCCCCCCCCCCTCTCAGCGAATGCTTATTAGGATTTTGCCAAATGGTAATACTTGATTCCTTTGTGTAGTTTCGATGTATACTATGAAAACGTTGATTATACGCGTGTCGGGTATGTATGTTAAATAGCGAGCTTAATTAGCTTTTACCCCATGGTGCAGACTTCTTTTGAACGAAAATGCTGCATTCTGGCGAATTTTCAGGGAATATTCTTCTCCGTTAGGATGATCAGGGACAAAAATTGAAAAGCGTCTTTCTTTTTCAATTTGGCTCCAACATTTCCATTTGCGCAGTGCGACTAAACGAAAGTTCCGGGATTCGAGGAAATTCAATCTCGAAAATAAATTGCCGCTATTGGTCTGGTGTTAAACACGTGGTACGTGATTAAATAAATAGCTTTAACATCGTTACAAAATGCCAATAATTTATGCGAGATATTCAGACAATTTATTTACTTCTACATTGTATATATTTGACGTACGTGGGAAATTGTTCACGCGACTAAGTTCAAAAAATAATATGAAAGACTACAGAAAAGCACCAGAACAGTTACGACACTCGTAAATTTACGCATTGGAACTGCGTCAAAAAGCCTTTTCAACGAATGCTTATGATAACTTTGATCTCGTTCCCTTTTTATTTCTCACTCTACATAATCCTTTGTGCTATTACTGCAAAGCATATTAAAGACGTACGTGGAGGCCATTTATCCCGGTACTGCGTACGTTCGTGTGTGTTTATATTCATAAGCATAATAGGAGCTGACGTCTCTCGTCCCTTTGCGCTACGTCATTATTAATCCTGCATTCCGGCAGCGAATAGGTATTCAGCTAAATTTATCGGACCTCGTCGTTGTCGCAACGTCAACCTGCGCATGCTTGTCAGTTTCGTGCCTTTCGTTGCTGCGCGCATACATGTGCTTAGCCTTACGGCTTATCACATATTATACATAAACATAAATGCTGTCAAGCGAAGTTGGTTCGAACATTTTTTTTGGTTTCAGCTAACTTAGAATATCCGATATGCCGGCTTACTTATGATATTGGTGGATTCCAACGTTGACAGCGTGTCTATCATATTATTTTAACTACGCATTTTTTAATTCTGAATATAACTTTCCACTTCACATTCATCACCGAAAATGAGGTACTTTAGTTTTAAGTATGCTCTGGCTATGCGCAGCATTCACTTTTCAATTAAAGCGAATGAATGCCATGTCAATGAACGGACGATCAAATGCACGCAAAGACCATTATAATCGGCTTCGCGTTCTTGTACAGATTTCCATTCTCCACCTCAATAAATTTCACGTAGAATTATAAAAATATGTAAGTAGCAAAATTAATCAAATTTTTGATAAAACAGACGATATCTGTGTATATAAAGTACAAATGACTCGTGCAACTATGGAGTACCGAAAACGAAAATTTGATTTACAAATGCTAGCCATTTGCAAACTGTCCATCGGTTTATAGTCCAAATAAACAGCAATAAACAGTAAGTTGCGCGTGTACATTACCACAGTACCTCATGGTACAGCGTCCATATCATGAGCTCGATTGCCCCTAGTCAAATAATCATACGCGTGCGAACTGTCTCGAGCAGCATCTTACAAGCTTTCGTGTTCGTATATATAGTAGCCAAAATCGCGCAGCTGTTGCCTATACGCATATGCTGTTGCCGTGCGACGGCAGATGGTCACGGAGTTATCGACTCCATATCGGCACTAACTAAACAAGTTATCGTGGCTGCTGTATAGGGCCGGCGCTCCCCGCCATTATATCGGCCAGCGGCAGCTCTATCTTGCGCGTCTTGTCCCACGTAGTTGCTAATGATGCCGGCCAAACTTTGCCTAGACACGGCGTTGTGCGCGCCGGCGATACAATAACGCCGAGGCGATATTGATCTTCGCCTCGTTGAGCAAGGGAGTGAGAAAGTGGAGGATACGATAGTGAAAGGCTCGCTCCGACCTCTGCCAATTTTCCTTTTTGAGAGACGAGTGTGCACGGGTGTGGGGATATTTCAGTGGCGAGTCCAATTATGTATTCAATATTTTGGCGAGGCAGAGGAGTATTTTGTTTTTCTCTGGATAAATCAGACATCGATATTCGGCAAATGCTGCGAAGAATTACCAACAAATCTTGTCATTTGAACATAAGTGAAGATCACGCGTGATTGCCGCTGAATTTGTCTTAATTTTCAGTCGATAACATAAAAATTTCGATGCGATCAACCATCACTAGAAGAGAACCACTTACAAGCTCCTCTGATTCGACTTCCCTTTTCATTATTTCTTTCAAATTCGTCTAATATTTGCCGTTGTATCCTCTTGGCAGCCTACTTATATTTGTTCTCTTCTACTGACACCACAATTCTTCCTACTCGCAAAATCGGCTTCCGCTTTCTTGCGATTCGTAAAGAGCAAAAGGCGTTTTTATACATCGGGACAATGTCGTTACCCGCTGCATTATTGATTACTCTTATGATGGAATGCTAGACTTTTAGAGGCTTTTTCGCTTATACTTACCGCAAGCGTATTGGCTCTTTTTATACGACTACATGCCATACGGAATGATCGAAAGGTATAAGGACGACGGAACAAGTCAGGCTTAGGTACATCGATATCTTTGTAGAACTTACTTTCAGATTGGTTTGGAAAAGAATATGATGGTTCTTATTGATATAGATGAAATTTCAGTTTAGTATGCATTAATTAACGCTGTAATACTTCAATTTGGTATATAACAAGAGTTGAAATTATTAGAAGAAGTTACACAAATACGTGAAAAATACTAGCTTGTCCGGAATCACAAATGATATTGCATGGACGAGCATGCGACAAGGTCAGTCAAATAAGTGATATCGATGCAGGCCTACTCGTTTATTCCCAAAGTTAACAATTTATCTATTGTTCGGAAGCGCTTTTTGCTCGTCATTCATCGTTCACGTCACGCAGTCTACACCTATCTAAAACTGCTCTTTAACCCTGTCAATCCATAAATCAAATAAATCCATGAGTAGTCAAATGAAATTAAACGTGAATACAAAGTAAATTGCGGCACGTGAATGAGGCGAAGCGTTGCTCGTAGCTCGATTTCCTTCGATCCCAGTCGGATCAGCTAAGGAGACAAACGATCTTGTTGCGCGGAAAGGTTGCTTTATCCAGACCTCGATAGAAGCATGATGCGAGCAGAGCATTGATGGTATTTCTGCATCGTTGTACTCGCAGGCTTATCGTGCGCTGGATCGCCAGCGAGATGCGTCGCGTATCGAGTTGTGGGCGCCGAGCGCAAAAGGGAGAGTTCTCGGTGGACTACAGCACTTTCACCGTAGACGTGGTAACGAGCTAAAGTTGATAGGCTCGAGTTCGAACATAGCGCGATGATTCAGCCGTGCATCAGATTTGAGAGAGCGTCACCGTTTCGCATACAATAATGAACATTACGATGCAGTGGCAAAGACTAGAATATCAAATCCATCATCGATAGTAATGCGGATACTGTTAGGAACGCATCGAAGATCCACCTGTACGACTGCAGGAGCGAGACGGCGGCCTTTTATGAGAAGGTATGGTAGAAACGGGCCGCCACACAAGTAGCCGCGTTGGCGCCGTCGAAGGGAAATGCCACTCCCCCCCCCCCCCCCCCCCCCGTTATCAGTTTTTCAGTTTTAATCTCAGCGTCCGCAGACCTACCGTCCTACATGTCGCATGCGCTTCGAAAAGGAAAAAGATGATCGTCGAAAGAAAACGTGCGAAGCGTCTTCCCGTCAGTGGGTCATAGTCTGTCTCCTTGATAAAGCCAAGCGCGCAGTTATGCGTGTGTGTATACGTTGGTCTGCCGATAAACATTGTTGCGCAAAAAGGTATGCGGAGCGAAAGATTTTCGAAATATCGTCGCGTAAAACTGTATTCGGAGGGTTCGCGAAGCGAAATTGAGGATGGCCATGGGAGCGCGGACTCAAGAGAGAACTCGAAGCATGCGCTTCTCCGCCACTTCGATCGCCGCGAGACGGCCAAGCCGTGTGCCACTACAGGTCGGGAATGTTCTCCAAGGCTGCTTGGACCTCTGGATCCTGAAAATGATTACTCAGCGCAAATATTGCACACTGGCAAATTTGTGGCTGCCGGCAACCCACGAGCGGAGTGAAAGAAGAGAACTCGCGCGCATGGCTGAGGCCCTCGTGGAGTGGCGTTCCGTGCGGAAAAGTAAGCGGAAGGGCAGTTGTTTGTGGGCCCTCAAGCGAGTAACAGCCCCTTGAAAATTGTACCTGCGGAGTTTGGCTTGAAAATAAATAAAAGTAAGAATATTCCTAGCATAGTCAATTTATTCCTGCTCACTCAACCTGAACAGATATCGACAGGATTACATTTCACACGTCGTTGTCGTTATTAGTGCGTTCGTCGAATAATTACGCGACGTATGTACAGCTGCTGCTGGTTTGAAAATTTAATGTACGTAATTTACCCACAATACTTTACATGAACCGTATTCGCGAGAATAATTTAACATCCTATTGAGTACTTGAGTACAAATTGAAGCTACATTTTTCTGGATTTGAAAATTATGTAATTTAGGCTGATTATAAAAATATTTCAACAAAGTTTAATGTTAAAAAAAATCCAGAAAATAATTTATTTCGAAACTAGTCTGCTCGATGCAAATTGTATCGATAAAAATATAAACGGTCTAAAAATAGAACATGTCATAATTTACAGACTTAATGACTAACCTGTCTCAGACATCAATATGAATACTGCCTCTTTTTCTCTCACGCGAGAGTCTTTGAGGGTTCGGTTCGATCAATCCCCACTCCTGCATTTTAATTAATTAGTGTGCTAGCGACATATGTGTTGTTGTGCTGTCTACAGTTTAAGCTAGCCTCTCAGTCCCGCGACTCTCGGGACTGTCCGAGAGTCGCTGAATTTATGCAATCACTTATTACGTTTTTTGAAAATTCCCAAGTTTTTCAGGAGAAATTTCCAACGGTCAAGCTCTCAATTGCATTGTAGCTTTCGAGACTCATGACCTTCCGACACGATACGAATTGTACAATTGAGAAATGATAATTTTGAATTTTCCTTCAGAATACTCGGTATTCCTTCGTCACAGCACGAACAGGCACAACCTCGAGGCTTGGTCAAGCACGTGGTGTGCTGATGAACAAGGTTCACTCACCAAAGCGATATCACGGGCTTGAAAATTATTATTTAATCTGTAGTAAAGATTAAGTGGTAAAAATAAATAAGTTATAAAGAAACTTAAGTATAAACCTGTGGGTTCCCGGAAGAACTAGAGAATTTGAGTTTAAGATTTTGTAATTAGTGATTTGGGAGAGCAGTAGTCGTGATTTGAAGCATTGTAAATTATTTAATTACCGAAAGTCCAGTATCGTGTTATTATTTGTCGCTTTGACGCACATAGACGATATATTTACAAAGACGGTTTGCCGTGAAAATAATTGGTATGCAGGAACATCGAAGTCGTCGGATCGGATTTCAGAATTAATCGTACGTGGAGCTTTTGCAGCTTGCGTAATAATATTCTATGTTTTTCTGATATTTATTTTTTTCTTCTAACTGTACACAAATAATGGGTTTGAAGAAACAATACCAAGCTGTTGTAGTTTATTGATCATAAAAATAATTAAATAGTTTTAATAATTAGCAGTAAGCTTAACTTTAATTTTATAAATTGACATTAGTAAACTAAATATAACATTATTTTATTCTATTTTTAACAGGTCTAATTAACGTTTATTGTATATAATAAAAAAACTCGTTGTAATAGAATTGAAAAAAAAGTTTGACATTGATTGGAAATTCATTGAAATTGAATGGTGTCAATTCTAGTCGCCATGTAACGAACTTTGCACGTGTGATACCGTTTATACATCGACACCGAAACAAAGCCTATAAACCGTATTCACAACCACAGCGAGAGGAAGGTCTGAATGCAACGCGAACAACAAGCGGGCGATTTCAGCGGTGGTCAGCCGAGCGAAAATGGTGGCGGTAGTAGTAGTACTAGTAGCAAGAGCAGCAACAGCATCAGCAGCAGCAGCAGCAGCAGCAGCAGCAGCAGCAGTAGTAGTAGTAGTAGTAGTAGTAGTAGTATTAGTAGTAGTAGTAGTAGGAGTAGTAGTAGTATTAGTAGTAGTAGTAGTAGGAGTAGTAGTAGTATTAGTAGTAGTAGTAGTAGTCGACGTTTTCTTGTTAACGTGCTTAACTTTAACGTTGCACTAGAACCCACATCCGCCTTCACCTCCCATATATACACAAGAAAAGGGGTTTATATCGTACGTACACACAGCTTCGGGAGAGAGAAAGAAACAACTAATTCCAACTAACGTTCACGGGCCATTTAGCCCTCTCTGCTTCCTTCCTGTCACGCACATTCCGCGTTTATCCGATTTTCTTCCGGATCCGTGGACTATCGCACACCGCGCTCGCGGCAAGCAATGTCGCGCGAGAAGTTAATTTTTTTTCACGGGGAGAGAGTAGAGTAGTATACTGTACTCTATTCTCTGCTTTTTATTCTGGCTATGCGCTCCAGTGACCCAACTGAGAGTGAGACACAGAGAGATAAGATCGTTGGGTACTTTTTGGACTTGTTTCCGGATAAGTGATACCAACGTGAAATGTTGATTCTGCGTTACCTTGGTGTGTCGTATGATTAATTGCAATTGAGTCACATTGAGCCGATGAATTTAATGCTCGTTTTATTATTTTTTCTAAGTACGCCACTCTTATACGTCATAGGAAGACCAAGTATACGCGTTCGACGTCTTTGCGCTTTGTGTTTTTGAAGGAAGATTTAAGGCGGAAGTGTGAGTACAAATGCGTTAGCTTCTCAAAATGACAAATTTTTTACATAATTTATATTAAAAAAAATATTTCTGAAAAATATTTTCTTGATAATAATAAATGAACGAAGCAAGAATTGATAATTATCATTGATCGAATCTTGATTAGTCAGTCAACATTCGTTCATGAAACTGCAGTTTAGCGACAATAAATTCCAAATCAAACAAGCAGTTACAGCCATCATGTAATACGAAACGCTTGATTAAATGTTAAAACTGTGTATTTAGCCACTTCAATTGTTACGCAGCTCGTTTGCATAAGCATAGTCGATAGAATTTCCCTCCCTTTGTTGCTGGAAACATCGCGCAGAGTCAAGTTGCATAGTACAAAGGCTTATCAGTTTATCGGCACGCAGACCGTGACTCGCTTGCAGCAGCTGCAACTTAATAATGACTTAAGTTTTGGCGATCGACTGATTATCCCGATTATACGTCTTTGCGCGCGCTTTGTCAGATGCTCTCTCCGCAAACGCCACGTACTTAACGGCCCACGCTTCTGCTACTTCCGCGCGTGATCTTCGAATTCCTTTTACAGTTGGCTAAGTGCTACAAAGGAAGTGTTTGATTGTTCGAGCGTGTGTCAGTTAAATCTGAGTTTGACATTTGTTTGCTCACGTCTATTTGAGGTTTGTCGCGCGAAGAATGAAGAAGTGTTTGTGAAAAAGTACAAGAAGATGAAGGAAATATATTATATCTCAGGTAAAAATGAACATGTGAGATTGCCACGAGAAATAAAATAAAAGAATGAACAATGTTATTGCTGAGATTGAAATGCTTATATCGCAGCTAAAAAAATGTTTTGAAACTCCTAGAAAAATACAAACGGCGATGTATTTCACGGTATCGCTTTTGAAACTACCTTTGGCATAGTGCATACGTTACTGTTAAAACGTTTCTAAAGTTCGACTATAATTTTTACGCTCGCACCACCACTGTGAAAAGAAATTCAATCCATTGAAAATTGTGCTTTCACCCTATAAATATACGTCTTCCGAAAGTGTAGCTTTCTCCCGACGAAAGACTTGCTTCTCCCTATCACACTGTTGGTATATACGTTTTTCTTATTCTTGAAAAATACCACACGCAAATGCGTATATAGGCGTATACATAGCTACGCGCAATCGCGATAAAACTAATTTGCTGGACCTGCCTTAATTAAAAAAACTTTATAGGCTCCCGTTTCAATTAAATTCCGATCTCCATGGACACGAGAGATTCGGGCTGAAAAAAAGCGAAGAGAGCTCTACAGCAATCGGGCGACCCTCAAATAAAAAAGAAGAACGGTTATTGTGTTGAATGCCAACGCCACGAATTAGCTTGTCGAGTTATATTCTACCCTCTCGAAAATACCAATTTGTCGTTTACACTCGCTCGTCCTTTTTTTATATTCTCCTTTTTTGTAGGGTTTCGATGACAAGGTACGCACCGAATAGGTCATAGTGACTCTACGCAGCTAAACCACTGCGTTTGTACAAATCCTGGAAGGGGTGAGTGAGGGAATAACGCTTGACGTGGTATCGCATAATTTGATACGTAGCCGCGAATTTCACCGGTGTCCATGCAATTTCCACGCTGATGTGCACTGACTGATCGACTCGGGTGTGACAGTAAAATCTCGCAATATTTTTATTTTTGCATGGTTAAATATTTATTTTTATCAGTGAATTTTATAAATATTTTGAAATTTGCCAATTACGCGTTCATTTTGTAGTTGTAATGACGAAGACGCCACGTTTTTCTTTTACAACCTTTGTTTCTCAATCCTTAACAGCGAAGACAAGATCATCGAGCTCTGTTAATTAAATAAAGTTCATCCTAAGCTATGAAAATTCAAACTGAAAGAAGAAAAAGGTGATTGATCGACGCATCGCAATATTCTAATCAAACTTACCGGAACAACGTAAAATAGCAGATATTCGATATTATACAGGGAAAATTGAATTTCCCTGAAGTAATTAGTTGGATAGCACAGCTAATTGATTCGCGAAAAATATTGCTGATTGGATGCAGCAAACCTCTCCTCAATTTCAAGCGATACCTAGATCCGATCGGATTTCAGTGCGAACCTCGTTAAATTCAAACGATCGCTCCTCTATCTCTCTCCCTCTCTCTCTTGTATGCGCGAGCGTGAAACTTTTCCTAAATTCAGTCTCTTGACATTTATTCGTTATTATTTTCAGGACAAAGGAGAGAGCAGGAGAGAGGTTTAGCAACAAGTTCGTCTGCGTATCGGATATCGAGGATAATTGTAATTGAATCGTACGGATAAGTGCTGGATTTCGCAGACGTAATTGAGAGTTCTTTCGAAACGTCGCGCCGCTTGATCCTCCGCGAGTTATATAACTCGTTAGACTTTGAAAGCCATATTTTAAAACAAAGGGTTAATGAATCAATATCATATTTTAATTCAATCAGAGCAAATAAAAATAAAAATGAAATTCATTTATATCTGCATTTATATCTGCAAAATGTTCCGATATATTGAAGTAAAAAACAGACGTGAATTTTACAGTAATTACGTTCATATAATACTTGAGTATCGATACATGATAACCAGCGGTGACTCTTCTTACTCAAATTTAAAAGTATTAAGCTATAACGCGAAAATGTCATTCAATACAACTCCGCAAAGAACATACTTACAGGAAAAAAGGCGCATCCCGCAGAGCTCACATTAATATCCCATTTATCAGAGATGACAATGAATGTAACCCAAAACCGGCGTCACATAATGCGGTTCAGAAGAGTAAAATGCGAGAGAGCATTTTTGTCTGGGATTGTGCGAAAAATTTTTTGAAAATTCGGCGACAGCAACTTTATAGTCTTGAAAACCAGGTCGATCCGAGATTCACGAGATCACTGTGCTGACTACGCGCAAAACGTTAACGAGGCGCAACTCGCCTGCTTGCCAAATGTCGTCGTATCCTTCTCTCCCTTACTCCTTACTCACGAGGAAAATTAAAGCGCGTCGTTAGTGGTGAATATATGCGACGCGCGGTGAAGATGGAACATCGTAAAGTCAACGACTCTTTGCCTTTGCAGGCTAAACAACTTATCGACATTCTCATGGATAGGAGTTTTATGATATCGCACACATTGTTTGGTTTAAAAATAAATATTTTGTCCTCATTGAACTTGATTCGAAAAAATATTCTGAGAAATCTTCCGTTTGAGCATTGTGAATATTAGATACAGGCGCAATTCACTGAGGCTAAATGCATTAAGATATAAATCTTAATAGTGAACGTAGCAATCCATCATACCAATAAAGAATGACGAAAGAATGTTGCATGATTATTCTGTTAAAATAATTTTGACTTGGAAAAAATTCATTTTCAGTGTGACCCAATTTCGAAATGAAGCCGACTACAGAGAAATAAAAAAAAGAAGCAGTAAGTTATTGTAGTGATGTTTATACAAATCAGAGCAAGCTCCCGAAAAGAGAGAGAATAAAAAAAAACGAAGAAAGTCCAGCGATAAAGAAGATAAGCTCGGGGGAAAAATGAGGATGAGAGATAAAAAGTATTGTGAGCGAGAGAGTATAAGGATCCTCGGCCATGATAATAAAGATGACGCGGATAATAACAGTGGCGAGCGAGTGAGCGCTCTGAAATAACGAGTGCCAAGTTCCATTCATCAACATGTATAAAAAAAAGTGGAAAACTTCTTTCCTTTTTTTCGACAGGCGTAAACTTTATTCGTCGTAAACACAGAATTAATTACGTGGCTTCATACGAACTTGTCGTCTTTCTCGCGCGGCTTATGCGAGCGTAACACTTATAGCACGAGACAAATGTTTCTTTCTCTTCCCTGTTGGCTTTCTCTCACGCGCTAGAGCAGAAGATCGCCTATCCACGGACGTGACGGGCATTCGCTCGCGCGTTCGCGCGTGAGACTTCGACTCTTATTACCTTAAGCTTCCTCTCGTTCTTTCGCCTCTTCTTTCTGCTCGCGAACTGTGCGTATGTTTCACGCTTATGCACTTAGACCGTCGCCTCTTCCTGAATTCCTAGCGCCAGAGAATTTCCCTACGACTATACATGCGCTTCTCGAATAAGAGCCCGTGTAATATTTCTCTTTAAATTAAATGCTCATTTGAATTTTCAAACGTGATTGAGTTAGAACTACTGCGTATGACATCAATAAAAGGTGTATGCGTAAATTTGCAGGTCTCTTCAAGACAGGAAATCATCCGTACCAGTATCACAGAACGTTTCTTTCCATCAAACAAATCCCGTACTCTGCTCTTACTACACGTAGCCGCGCACCTCTCACGCGAATTGGATTTTTCATATTTGTTTCTCCATCTTTCGCGCATGCAGGCATGAAAAAAATTATTTTTTTTCTGAAATCCCTTCGCGGACGAAATTGGATTTGTAAGTTTGAAGTAGCTGAGAGCGCTGCGTCCTGCTTTACATGTTTGGAGATCTTCCGAGCGTAGCAGCACGAGGATAGACTTGGGGGAAAAGAAGAAAAAGCGAGTTTTCGCTTGACCTCGTGAGCGAGAGTTTTCTGCAAACAAACTTAGAGAGGGGTGAACGAGTGCGCAGGTGTATTTATGAGGAGGAAAAAGTCGAAAGCTGGATTGACTAATCGATCGATTGGAGTCATCTGTTTTCCTTGGGACTTTTCTACAAAGTTGGAAGGGAAAGAAGTCGTGAATAAATGAGATGACACTTGTAAGTTCATCGCATGGATTATCGTAAAATGCAAGGAGTATCAAGTTTTTACTGTCATAAACTTGTTGGGATATCCAAAATTATTACAGCTGAGTGTGCAGTTATTTTGATTTAAAAATATTTCGTGTAATAAGTAAAAAGTTCTAACAATTCTTTTTGGTTGAGAATTTTTCAACGTATAAATTACTCGTTAATTAAACTTCGCAACCGGTAGCGAAACGTTTCAACTTGATTAACAGCATCACTCTGCCGTACGAAAGCAAACAAGATAAATAAAACAAAATCGAAAATAGCAATTGTAATAGAATTCGCTGAGGCGTAAAATAGAGCGAGTATATAGTAGAAAATCAATTTACATAAGAAGGCAGCGAGAGGGAAGTAAGAAACGTTAGAGGGGCAGGCGATGCTAGGCACGAAGCTTCTCTCTCGAGCCGGGGGAGAAAGAAAGCGAATTAAGTGACATTGGGTAATGGAAATGATAGATAAAGAGGCGTGACTCTCGCGGGAGCGCATGGCAGCGAGAGGAAAAAAAGAAGAGAGGAGGAAGAAAAGATCGAGAGTTCGCGCTCACGCGCAACAAATGGAGATGGATGATCCTCTCTTCTGTTCGGTTGCTGCGGTGGCGCCGCCACATAACAACATCACTCGCCACTACATGTTTCTACCTGCATCTAGCTCCATCTCTCACTTCAATTTCAATTCGATTTATAGCCCTAAAAGCATTCCTATCGTACATATCTAGCTTCTATACTTTCTCTTGACTCTTCCTCCTTTGCTTCATCTCGCGATTGTGGCGTGCGCGCGCGCTGTTTTACTTTCTTAAATGAACTAAGCGTACTTTAAATGGATGAAACGCGCAAGCGATGGTAGACTAGTTGTACAAACTCGATCAACCATCCACCTTAAATCAACTTGTTTATTCAGCTCGAAGTTAATGGTATTAAAGATGCACGGTTGAAATTGTTGGTTCTTACGAATAATTGAGAATTCTCATTGATCGATCTATGACTAACGTTAAGTTTTGTAATAGAGCTGTTTCTAAAAGAAAAAGAAAAAAAGATTATCATGATAAACAGTATTTCTCGATCGATGTATTTTTCAAGTTCTTCCTTGTAATTTACTAAATGGAAAGATTTATGTGGGATTTGCATTTTCTGCTAAGTAAAGCACACAAAAGATTTATTACGCTAGAGATTTAACAGAAAATATTTTAGAAGTAGAAAACATAAATTTTTGTTGTTTATCGTACTGTATTCATACTTAAAAAAAATAATAGTGAACTGGCCATACATTGTGATTGCAAGTATTCAGAAAATATATTTTTCGTTTCAGCATTTGAAAATTATATGTCTATATCTACGTCAATAATATTTTAGAAATTTGCAATAAAACTACAGAAGAAACTTTTAGAAAGTGAAGTTTGCAAAGTATAATTTTCCCATGAAGAATTTGCATAGTATGCCAATTCAAGTGCAAGTACGATTTCGAGCTTTGGAAAAATATTTGCCATATTTCAGAAGGATGACGACGAAGAGCGAGCGTCGAAGTTTTACAGCGGCTATATCATCGAAAATATCAAATACCGCTTGCTCCATCTCGCAGAAACACTAATCCGACAGCGATATACCAACTCGTCCTGAAAGTTCGATCCTATGCGCCGAGTGAAGGTAAAGGTAAAGCACTATACACTCTGAGCAAATACATTCAGTCCTTGCCTTTCCTGACACGTCTCTCCTGTATTCTGATCGTTTCTCCCTCACTCTCATTTTCCACGCAGCTTTTTCTCTCTTTGTTTTTCGTTGCGTGTGCGCTCTTCCTTATTGCGCCAGCTGACACCTTTTACTCGATATACATATACCATGGATGTATGTATTGGACGAGTACGGGAGGTGATACGAGCAAATAAAAATCCGATGCTTGCAAGCTCTCTTCCATGTTTATATGCTATACGTGTGATGAACGCGTGATTTTTGTTGTTCTCCTCGTATAATTTTATCGCGACCAATCTTCTTTCGCTTTTTTCTCTCTTTTTTTCGATTATATTTTTTTATTGTTGCGGACGGAATTACTTTTTTGTGCGTTTGCATTTTTATCACTACGTGACTACCAAACAGATTTGACGAATGCGGCAATGCTACGTTACATTTTCATTTATTTTTTTTTCGGCGCGGGATCGGATTTAACGCAATTTCGAAAGATGTTATGAGTTTTTACAACGATTGATGGTTTATTGTGGCTTCTGTGTCATTCGCACGTGATTTTTAGAAACTTCTAAAACAAAACGTTCCGGTTAATGTTTGAGTTTTTTCTTCTGAAACACGTGACACATTTTTATTAAATTATTAAGTCGAGCAAAAAATTTATATCATATACCAATTCGACAAAAATAATTTCGTGATTCACATTCTCTGAAAGTTTTATTCGTTTAGATTTCGTCGTTCAAATACGCGTAAAACCACCGTTGGAAAGCTCAACTTGCCAAGTAATTAATAGAAAGCCAAGCAAGAGTAGTAAGTGACAAAAGAAAGGTAGAAAGAGGGAGAGAGAGAGAGAGAAACGTGGCGGCCGTACATAAAGCTCGAAGGCGTCCAATAAAAGGATTAACCAGACCTCCGGGTTAATCCCATCAGGGGAGAGAGAGAGAGAGAGAGAGAGAGAGAGAGAGAGAGAGAACCATTCGATCGTCACTCCTTTTTGCTGAAGCAAGAGAGAAACGGTAAAAGGCGACCTATTAGTCGGCGACAATAACGAGACATTACTTTTCCCGCAGTTTCGTTTCTTCTTTCTCCCGTTGTTACTATAGCGTGCATTGGCCCGTCTCTTTTTATTTGTAGCCGTTGCGCGATTGTTTCTTACATGTCACTTCCGCTTTTATTTGCCCTGTGTAAAGTTCGGCTTTTCAGCTATATTGCCGTTTGTCGGATAACCATTGAGCTGTTTTTTTTTTCGCTCTCTGTTGCTGTGCAGTTCAAGTTGCGAGCAATATTTGCTTTGACAACTTTTATTTGAATTTATATTGAGGTAGACACTTATTTTTTAGCTCTATTATTAGTTACGTATTGTATAATGGAAGATCGCTTTTGATACGTGTTGTTGATTTAGATTTCCAATAATTTTCTTTCAAGAAATTATTCATAAAGTTAATCTTTTTCCCGTCAATTCTTTTTTTATTTACCCTTTTCAATGAAAAATATTGTTCCCTTTTTGTTATTCGAGTGCGTCCAAAATTTTGAAATCCTATAAAGCAAAGCCTCAAACTCGTTTGGCAATAGGAAAATAACTTGTCAAGTACTTTTATTCATTCAATCGTCCTTTCCGAATCGCCGATCAATCCAATCTTCGAAATTCTGTTGAAAAAGCCATTCAATAGAAAATAAAGTTTTAATTGGCCATTGAATCTCGTTATGCAAGCTTTAACGCAATTGCACAGCAAAATGCATTTGACACGCTCGATAAATAGCTCCGCGGTAGAATTCCAATAATCGCCTTCGCCGAAAACCTCTCAAATACTATGATCCGCGCAGCAGCAGCAGCAGCAAGAAGAGTGGCGCGGAAGAAAAAAAATCCGTATGATTATTATTTCGGGCTAAGACCGCATTCAAGCTATTCATTCGTTGGATAGAGAGAAAAGGACTTGCCTCGTTAACGCGTGCACCAACTCTTTTTCTTTCGCGAATTTTTAATCCAACAGCGGCAAAAATCCTTCTTTTTCCAAAGGGAGTGGGAAGAAAGCTCGAAGAAAAAGAGATTACATGGAGGTCTTTGATTTGAACTTGGTCGGGGTAACGATTGTAATTCTTTTTGTTGGGAGAGATTCGGTAGATCGATATTTTTAATGAGACTACGTTGTTTTACGATGGCATTAGTTTGTCATTAGTCTTTTCCGAGAGATTTTCTGTTCTTAGTAATACGTATTTGTACTTCTTACTGAAATTATCTTATCTCGATTTCTCGTACATTTGTTCAACTAATTATCTGAAACATCGATAGTAGAAAAATATCGAGATAACTATATAAACATACGGTGGTATAAAAAAGCACAACGTATGTAACTTTCAGCGCTCGATACTAGATTTATTCGAACACACCAAAACGCTTTTTTTACGCACGCGTTATGGCGAGTTGCGGTACGAGCATCCGTACACCTCTTCCCAAAGTAATTGAAATGAAAACTCCACTGGCCTCTCTTTCGGCCATAGTTAATTGAATTTCCAAACGTTCTCAATAGTAAATAAATGGTTCAAATTGAAAACAATATCGTGGAAAACATCCACAATAGTTCAGTAGCTGAATTTATTGTGGAAATTCGCAATTATCTTCGAGTATATAATGGTTCGTTTAAGAAATATGTAAATAACTGATTAAAATATTCATAACTATGTAGTAAAATTGCAATTTACGAAGGATCAAATTATTTTACATAAAGAAAAGAAAGCTAAAGGTGAATTGTTAACGATGTATACAAAGTTAAATAAAACAGAACGTATATTGTTGTGAATTGAATATATCGTTGTCGAACTGGGGAAATGGAAATACAAACGCAACAGATGTTTTTTTTTAATTGAAACGCCAAAGTAATTGCATGAAACTTCGGCATATTCATGCAGGGAATAATTAAACCAGTATGTTTCTTTTGCGTATACACACATAATATTTGATCGATACATATACCTTCTGGAAAAATATTTATCGACAGTGTAAAGGTTGAACAGCAAGATGCGTGTATAATTCTTTTGCACTGGTTGGAATTCAAAACACGCACGTATTCTGACAAGCGCGATACATATTCTATCTTTGAACGACAGTATGTACCCTTCACAACTATATATATTTTTGCGTGATGTTACATACTGACGTTATATTTGCATTTCATTCCTCTGAGACATTATCGGAAATCCATGTCACATTGTTTATTTTGTTCTCTCTTTAATTTGGTAGCTCAATGGAAGCTGGATTCCAAGTTTTGAAACTACTCCTTAGCATTTTTATTTACTGTAAAAAAAGTATATATTCAGGAATACCATTTTACTCTATTGATTTTGCATAGTTTATTGCCCAAAAATCGTAGCAGTATTATCGGTAGAAATATTAGAAAAGCTTCGGAGATTCGATTTATCATGCAGGTTCGAAATGAATGGTGGATTATCGACATAAGTTTGACTTGAGCGTATAGATATACAGTTGCCGGAGGTTGATTTTGTCTACCCTACTTGAAATTGAAAGTGCTTGCCTGTAGATCTGGTAACATGGCATGAAATGAAATTTATGTTTTGCTGTATGAGCATGTAAACTTAACCGCAAGTTTTAAACAGCGTTGAATAGTGTATTGTAATAAATCAAGTGTAAGATCAATTAAAAATAATCAAAATTAATAAATAAAATATGTATTCAATTAAAAATAATCAAACGTCAGCAGCATGAATTACTTGATACAAATAAGTTATTCTTAAATAATCCAGCATCAATCACAGCTATCAAAAAATACTAATATGGATACTTTTTCTCAGTTAATATTGTTGGAATATAAATGTAAGTTCAGAACACTTTTCTATATATACTTATTATGTTTATCTATGTCGATTGCAATACAGCAATTTGAAAGCAATTACATTTTTGTATATCTTAAATGATACAATGGTAAAAGTATATGTCTTAAACATTTGTTGATAGATGTTACTTATGCTTGATTAAGAAGTCTTGAATACCAAGTACTTGTATAACTCGATTATGAGTAGATCTTGAATGGTTTTAGACTAGATATGAAAATACTCATGGTAAAGTTACAGAAAACACTTGGCTTTCATGGATTTGTTACTCTAAGCATTAATCACAACCATTAAAATATATTTTTGGACCTATACTGTTGTTACTTTTTCAGTTGAGGTGTATGAAAATCAACTGCCTCAAATCTGCACTTAAGCAATTTATACGGCAAAGCATAATAAGTATGTAGAAAAGTTGTCTGGGTAAACACTCATATTCCAAGCTATGTTAATTAAGAAAGAATATCCATATAAGTATTCTTTGATAGCTGGATTGATGCTGGATTAATTAACAAGTCCACTGAAACCAACTGCTTGGCACAACTTTATCATGACTTCGATATATCCAGTCCAAGGCTATCGATTCAAAACTTACTCGTGACCAAGTTTCATAAAAAAAAGAATAACGCGATAGTATATTTCCGTAGATATTCGATGCGCTGTATCCGAATCTGGCTTCAGAATTAATCCATCACCTAAGCATTATGCAAAAATCGTGATTATTTGCTATGTTTGAGGTTACGTAACACTGTAAATAAATTGTTTTTCCACAAAAACAGTGAAACCATCATAAAGCAGCACTTTTACCCTTTAAACCCGATTTTTTGGATTAGAGATATTTTTTATTCATCGAGATATCATTGATTAATGTTACGTCTTTTAGCAGTTTCGCAACATCAAAATCACAGGTTACAGGGTAGGGAGTTTTAGGCAATTGTGGTTCAGGAATTTGAAGTTATGGATACAGGTTATAGGAGTCGGAAGTTAGGATAATTGGGATTTCAGGGTCTGGGGTTATAATCTCGCAGGTTCCAGGGGTCAAGGGTTAAAACAATCGGGATTTAAGGGTCCAGAGTGTACTAATATACGTATTTATTGATTGGGCTATTTTAATCTTGTTGCGAAACTGCTAAAATACTTAACTTCAATCAATTATATCTCGATGAAAAAAAAGATAACTCTAATTCGAAAAATGAGTTTTAATGGGCAAGAGTGTTGCATTGTCACGAACCTACTTGTTTTTAGAAAAAAAATTTATTCATGGATACGTAATCTCGAACATAACGAAATATCGTGATTTTCGCACTTTTAGGTTAGGATATCTCGAAAACCTTAAGTAATTGATCAACTTTGAAGCCAGATTTGGATTCAGTGCTTCGAAAACCTACGGAAATATATTATTGCGTTTCTAGAGTTTTTCATTATGAAATTTTATCGGTCTGCATTATCTTCAATTGAATATAATATTTCATTATTTCATTATGTATACTTATTTTATTTACTAATTACGATTATTTTTAAATGATCTTACATTTCATTCAATACCATGTTGTCAGATCTGCAGGCAAACACTTTCAATTTGAAATAGAGTGGGTAGAATCAACCTCTGGCGACTGTATAAGTATAAATGTAAGTGAGTGAGCTCGTGGTACTGTACAGCATTAGTTTATTGTTTTTAAATTCTGTTTTATTTTTTAAATTCGAGCAATTGGCTCAAATTAATATTATATGATAGTTTTTTGATTAAAGCACACGATAAAAAGCTTGTTCAAAAAACCGAAGAGGAAAAGAAAGAGCTCAATAACGATGTGTGTGTGTGCCAGGTATGCGTAACTATTTCATTTTCGAAATTTATCTGACTTTCCTTGAGCATTATTAAAATGCAAAATGATTGAATGGTATTTAATATATTTAAATATGAATTATCATCAAAAATCAGATGGAAAAATGTGGCTTTTGTTATTAAAATGTATTTAAAATGATCTCGTTTTTTACCTGGCACAAAATATTGCTTATTTTTAAACTGTTATATTTATTTTTTGTTTTATAAAATCGAATATTTATATTGTTAGTCATTTTAAACCAATTATTATAACTTTCTAATTAAAAATCAAATTGATTACCCATAATAATAAAAAGAAACTATCTCAAATGATTCACGTGTCGACTCATGTTATAATGACACTGACATGATTTTCAAGGTTGTATATCACGGATTTCCTTACATACTCGCTAATGAAATGAGAAATATTATAACTGTACGACTTGCATCTAAACTTCGATTTCAGTCATTCAAGAATTTATAGACTTATTTTATGACAACTTATGCACTTACGTTCTATTCGTGTATTTAAATAGAAACAACTAGGAAGCACCATGAGAAACGACGCTCCTTAGAAACGATATGTAACGTATAAAGCGTAAATACATACAACGCTTTCGCAGCAACAGTATATAATAACAATGGTATTGCTTATAAGCTATTTGTAATTGAAATCAAAGAAAATTAAAAATGCAATTTTGTAATCTGCTTACTGTGCCAAGGTTTTGAGAGGGTTGCAAGTAGATCTTTGAAAAGGGGAAATGTAAAAATATACGATAAGTAATAAATTTAAGTAAGAATTCGAATCAGGTTGAATTTTTTTAAAGAAAAAGTATGTAAATAAAGTGTGTGTGTGCGTGTGTGTGTGTGCGCGTGCTTGCGTGTGTGTGTCTGTATGTATGTGTGTGAACTGGTAATATCTTCTCACAATAGAAAATCTACTTTCAAGTATATTTTTACCTTTTACGTTAATTATGTAGTATATTTCTAAGAAAACTACGTTCTGGAATACATTATTTCTTTGTTAAATAAGATATATAAGCCGTTACATTTTTTTCTGAGCTCTGCACAATAATTAACCTAGAACTTAAAACAACGTGTAAGAGCAGCAGCAATAGTTGTAGCCTTGTACATAATAATCAAAGTTATATAACGTTACTGTAACATCTAGCAAACCTAAGGAGTTGGTGAACAAACAAGAAACCGTAATTCCGTAACGTCGCAAAATCGAAAGAGCGCGCGAGGGTAAAACACACTTAACGCACAACACGGCGGCTGCTTGCTCCCTAGAGCACAGCATGAGACATTAGAATTCATGCAGAGACATTTGCGGTACGTTTCCTAATGACCGTCTGCGAGTGAGAGAGAGAGAGGAAGAGAGAGAGAGAGAGAGAGAGAGAGAGACAGAGTGAGCGCAAAAAGCTCTCTACGGAGAGACGACGACAACGGCAGGGCGTAAGAAATATACGAGAGCCGAGGAAACTTGTCGACCGACTGTGCCTAAGAAAGAGAAAGTGCATGCAGTAAAATAGAGTTTTTGGTTTATTGGTTAGATTAGAAGCAATTTGACTAGGATTTTACCGATCACGTATCAAATTATCGTTTCATGCTACTTAGCTAATCAAATCGTCGTGTAATTGATAAACATAATTAAATAATAAGAATGAAAACTGAAATGAAGTATAAATAAAAGTTTTCGTACGAAAACAAAATGTGATGAAGAAAAAGCATAGGAAGCAAAAGAAAAAAAATGCGACTGAAAAACAACGAATGAGCGCGCGCAGCTCGCGTAATGCTGAGAAAAAAACAGGGTCGGTAAAAGTCGGCGAAACGTGACATCGAGGTAATGGAAGAGGAGGCCAACTCTCTCTCTCTCTCTCTTTCTTTCTCTCTCTCTCTCTTTCTGTCTCTCTCTCTTTCTCTCTGTCTCTCTTTCCGTGCTAGGGATTTTACGGAAATAATTAATGACGGATAACGCTGAACGCCTCGACTCTCATTTGTTTGCCAGTTTCTTCTGTCTCATAATTGAAAAGATAGACGGCTTTTTGAGAGTCACAATGCGTAATGAGTAATTACCGTTGACTCGAATTCTGCGCGGATTTGCGATAGAACATGATTTTTATCGCTCTGTGATATATGATCACGAGAATTTTTTTTGTGTCGCGCTTGACACTCAACAATGACATGAATTAATTATTACTTGGTTTTTTTAATAAGATGATGAGTTCGTTCATTATATTTAACTCGCTTCATGAATGTTTTTATATCTCGTTTTGAATATAAAAAGTTGTTTATTCTTATGGTAAGTTCGGTTGGATGGTTTGGTTTTCAAATATATTTTACAGCAAGAAAATAAATTTGCTTTTTAATATGACAAGCACTAACAGTTTGAGACAAGTTGGGAATCAATAAGTTTTGCTGTGCAGCAAGCAAAGCGAACACATGTAAACATTTAAAAAGGCTAGGGTAATTTCCCTAGCTACCAAGTAAAAATCGATTGATAACGAGGAAACCCTTTCAATCATCCAAATTAATTATCGCCATTCGATTGGCAAAAGCGAGCGAGAGAAAGAAAGAGATAGAGTGAGAGAGGGACTTGGTGCACTCGAGAAGTAAAGCTGAAAAAGAGAACAAAAGCCCTCTGGCTGCTCGACCGGAGGGCAAAAGTTGCAGTAGGGTTGGGTGTGTGTGTGTATATATATATATATATAAATGGGCAGCGCGGCGAGACAGGGGAAAATGAAGGAAGAATTGCTTGCCGGGGAAAAATCCACGGAGCCAATCGGAACTCTCTGAGAGAGCCAAAGAGAGAAATCAGACGTGGATTCAATGATCGCTCGATTTCCAGTTGGCTCTCTCTCTCTCTCTCTCTCCGCATTTATTTCGAGCTTGCACAAAATGCAAACTTGTCGTGTCTACTTAATTCATTGCGAATGAAAAGAAAGAATAAGACATGTATTGCGTACCTGTAAGTGAGAAAAAACGTTGACTCGTTGTTCTTTAACGAGTTATCTTAGTACAATGAATAATTACACTGAATGTCTCGTTCATTCAGATACATTTTTTATTGCGACAAAAAACAATTGTGCAAGTTTGACGAATACCATTAGAAAAAGGATTTATAAAAGTACTAATGGTTTGAGCTTTAATGTTCTTCAAATGACATTATGATTTCTATGAAAAATTGATGATTATTTTGATGACTCGTGGTCAGTATATTTCACTGTTAAAACTGGTGATTATCTAGAAGGAAGACACTCAAATAACCTACTTGAATATGAATATAAATTGAATTTATTTATCGTGAGTAGAGCATCATGCCATGAATAAGCGAAACTCTTTCTGCATAACACTTGGCCATTTTATCATTTTCATTATCAACACTAACGGTCAATATCCAATAATCCGAATCCCCAGGAGGCGGCAGAATAGCGGAGGAATTGCCGCTCGCTCGCTCGCGCGTCTGGCAATAATCCCCATTCCATGGTTTCCTCGTGTATCGGCTTCTAGTAAGAAATTCATAGTGCTTGAGCATATATAGCACCTTCCTATCTCTCTCTTCCTCTCTCCCTCCCCCCCTCTCTTTCTCGCTCGTATCAACCAGCCAGCCACCTCCTCTGAGCGCGCCATTCCACGTCGGAGAGGTTTGCATTCCGAAACTTAGCCCCGGAAAATCAAAGATGCTCTCGCGCACCCACTCTACTCCAAAAGCAATATCGCCGGTATTACCTTTTCGATCTGGTTAACAGAGTGCGAGAGCGAGAAAGATCTTCGATTATATTATTGATCCTCAAGTTACTAGACCAGGTGTTTATTTCTTTGTCTAGGAGTTCTTTTTCCATACACATAACTCTCAGTAATTAGGTGATTAGTTAATTCCTTTCTTTTTTATGATAATTCTTAGTAATTCTTGGAATAGTGATAACAAAACAAATTCCTTCAATTTGTTGAATGGATGACATAATGGGAGTTCTGAAGCTCACATGCCCAATTTATAAAAGATTTTGTGGAATTCGAAGGTAGGCACTAATGTACGCATGGCTTGGTGAATAAATATTAGATTATCGTCATTATAACTTAACATTTCGACAGAAAACCAATGCTTGATTAATTTGTTTTTAAAGAATTTGAGCATTAAGTTTCGCCGAAACCGTATTTTGCATTCCAGAATTATAAGTCAACAATCACTAGTGGCTATCACATGGCACGTATGTCGCCAAGAGAGTTAGGATTACAATTTTGCCGCACCTCTATTAGACTTAAATTTCCAATGAATTTTAATACCAGAAAAAATATCGATTCCGCCAAATCTATTAAAAAATTTGGTGTTTATCTTCATTGTAGGGTTAAAATATTCAAATACGCATTCTTATATCATCAATCTCAGAATTGCACGGATGAATGGCATTCACAGAAGAAATTATTTTGTGAAGACTTGCGTTTAAACTAAGAAACTATTTTTTTATGAGCTTAAATATATCTTAGTATTTTTTTTAACAAAAACTTTTTAATTTGAGAGTATTGGGCGATGCAAAGATACGACAACAAACACTGATTTTGAAAACAAATTAAAAATAGTTAGGAACTAAAAACCTTTGCCATTGTCCTTTCACAATCCCGTTCTCTTTCTGTACTCGGCCACACAGCCAACTAACGCTACTGAAAAGGTCAATAGACCGCGAAGCACGCATAAAAGACCCACAACGATTGAGTCTGAATAACGGCTACATGTAATTGACTATATAGCAACGAATGCCGCCTGCCAATGCAGACACGTATGTTCCATGAAAAGAATGAACAAAATAGCACCTACGAGGTTTTCTCTTTCTCTCTCTCTCTCTTTCTTCGTTTCCCTTAGCTATAGAAACATAGAAAAACACTCATGCGCTTACTTCCGAGATTTGAACCTTAAGATTCTCTAAAAAACACGAGGGTGCTAGGACGAGGTTGAATGGGTGAAAAAAGAGAAGAAAAAGACGGCACGATAAGAATTTATGAAGGTGCGCCTCACACGCGGGAGAGAGAGAGAGAGAGAGAGAGGAGAGAGAGAGAGAAATACACGTATGAGAGATTTCTTGCGCGATGTGGTTTATTGAGCGGAAAAGACGATGACGTTATCAGAATGTGGGGCAAAAATTATTTTCTCGCTGCGAAGCTAGCAAGCAGCAGGTTCACTTTTTGCCCTTCCGCCAAGGTATTGAAATTCTTTACTTGTGAAATACTTTATCTTTATTTTTGGGTTCCATCTGGAGCGTTTCCAATTGTGTTGTTTTTTTCCGTATTCATTTTGCTTGCGAAAGACTAAAAAAGCAATTTACTGAATCTCGCGGAGAAACGATTTTCTACTTCAAGAAGTTCCTTCTGTAGTTTTAGGAGAATGTTAGCTTCATTATTCTAGGTTTTTCTAAGAAGTTCTACGTTGAAGTATTGACTTTGTTTATTCACCTTTCTATTGTTTCTATTTTGACTTTCATGTAAATGCTTCAAATAATAAGGTTTTCTAAAGAATTCATTAATTATACCACTGCTCTTGTGCAGTTTGTTCGTACTATATATAGCAAGCAAACTCACCCTTATAATTTCACCAATAATATTATAATGAATAATTAATGTAAATCCTTGAAGTAGCTTTATAGCTATCCATTAAGAAACCCTTCTCAATATCACAAAATCCGATTACCTTTCCAATATACTTATATATATATATATATATATATATATATATATATCTTCAAGAGAAAAGGAAAAAAATGAAACTGCCAATGACCTCGGCGTTTTCTTCTTAGAAGAAAAAACAAAAATGGGTGCTCAAAACTAGTTTCTCTTCCTCGGCGTTGGTATAAGAAAAATGCTTGACGTTAGGCGAAACCGCCGGAATTTGCATAGTTTTATAGAACGTGCGCGCGTATATACCTGTGTGTACTTTTCCCGCTCGCGCTAGTTTTTTCTGCCCTCGTGGGAGACGAGGAGACTTCAACGAAGAGGCACAACGCCCCAGTGGGGAGAGCGAGACCGAGAGAGATGGAAGAGCTCCTACGAGCAGATAAGAACGACCGAGGATAGACACTGCGGGAACGTTAAAGATGCAACGAGCGTACAGTCAACGCTGAAAGCTTCTTCATGGCTTCATGGCTCATGCCCTCGGATTATTTTTTTGTCTTTTTCACAAAGGCTGCTTTCGAACGTAGTTTGTTTCTCGGATGAGTTATTTACGACACGCAGTCGCGTGCAAGGCGCGGCCGTGCGGTTTTATCGGGCAAAAAGTTGTGTCCGCGCGGCTCAACAAGTTTGCTCTAATTAGCTTTGGCGACTCATCAAACATTACACAGCTCTCTAGCAACGCGCTGCGTGCTGCCCACTGTAGCCTGTATACTTGATGAGACTCGAAAGCACCAAAGTGTAAAATTGAGTGAGTTGCTACGGATATATAATCCAATTCTACAGCTACAAAACCAGTCATTGCCGCCGCCAGCGTAGAATGTTTCAGGGGGGACGCATTGCTTAGATATTATTTTCAGGTTGTTTACGTTCGTGCGGATTTCGCTCGCCCTTCAATGTGGATTACATATCTCGCAGGATAATGCACGATCGCATGCTTGACAAAAGTTGCCGAAAATAGAGACTGGGGAAGTGCCTTCTTGTGAAATCTGGGGACCACGTAAAGCAGGCTCCAAGTAAAACAGACGTATCGCAATTCGCACAACATGGCAAGCCTTTTGAACATGACTATATATAGTATATTCCTCTAAAGGATAGGAAAGCGAGCGGGCGCGCGAGGGATAGGAAAGAAGGAAAATACACTAGGGAGTCCTCAGCAGATTTATGCCGAGGCCCGCACGGAGCCGCGCGAATATATTTAGAAGTGTATGTATGCAGCGCTCGGTCAATGAATCCCCCAAAGTCCGCAGGAATATTATGCGATATGCCGCCCGAGCGATGATAGATCGCTATTATGTCTAGCGTTCGAATTTCGATTTTCTTCTTCTTTTTTCCCCCTCTCGTATTCTTGCGAGACGGAAATCGTTCTGGAATTTATACGCCTGGATTTATACGTATTCGTAAAGTTGTACATACCTATGGGCCAATGCGATGAACGATGCATTTACGTCGATCGTCGAATCTAATTGCTTTTATCGCTGTAGATTACTTCGTCAACTACGCGTCTTTCGTGGTACACAATTATTATCAACGGTCGTCACAACTAATAATAAAGTCGCATTGGATCGGAGCGCAACCGAATGCACCTCGATTGGCTTTAATTTTGTCTGGTTTATTGGACGAACCACTAATCAACGTACAATACATCGAATCACGTTACAGAGTAGCAGCAGATATGATTTGACGAGTCGTGTGCTAAAGTGAAAATTGCATTATTGTTCTGAGCCGGGATTACCATAAACTGGATTTAATTTTGCGTAAACGATTGGTATCCAACAATTGCGCCATCTCACCCATTCCATAATTCATCGCGAATGACCGAGCGAGCAAAAGAAACTGAAAATAAGTATCCGCGCTGGCAGTCTGCTCTTTTCTTTTTCTCGCATTTCACCCTCTCGCGCTCTCATACATACGTATACGTAGGAGTGCACGACTCGCAGGATTTTCATCATCTGGCTCGCTTGCAGTTTTCCTTTTTTTTTTGCCGGTGCGTACTCGAAATCGCGCTCTCTTGCGAGAGAGATTTTATATGTTCTGGCCGCGGCTATGAGATATTATCCTCAGCGCTAGCTAGTTTCAGTACATAGCTGTGAGTGTAGGCGAAAAAGGGACTTTGCGAGTCTATAAGTCTTCTCGGCGCGTGAAATGAGAAGGAGAGGAAATCCGATCAGACACGTCTCGCGACGTCAATGCCAAAGACTGATTTAGCGATCTCGTTCTGAATCCGCGCCCGAGCGCGGATTTTCCAACGGTGAAAATGCTAATCGAGACTGCTCTCCTTTATCAGTCAACGATAGTATGCTAATGCATAACGACTACATAGCCAAGTGGTCTCGAAGGACTATTTAAATGTGATAGCGAGCGAGGGACTCTGTAAGACGTGTTAAAGGCTTAGGTAAGACGTGATGTGTTTTATTACTCTCAAAAGTTGATACGATATGCCGCTATTTTCTTTTTGACTTGTACATGTACGTTGATTTGTGAAAAAGAAGCGAACGAATATATAAGTTTTAAGTGATTCAGTAGTTAGTTATATACTAGTAGTTGCGAATTTCATGAGATTTAATAAGGTCGATATTGTAAGATTTCCATTTCAAATTGTAATTATGTTTTTTAAATTTTATAATATTAAGCACATTCTACGATACTGCATGCTTAAAAGTTATATCACAATAGGCTTGTTTCTATTAGTCCGCAATATTGAAACTTGTTCACACTAATAATTTTACTAAAAAAATATTCATTAATGGACCGAGCGAGTAAGTGCTTGTAACGGGCAATCAGTTTGTAATCACACCATTAATATCTGCACCTCTCGCTTTAGTGCGCAATGTACGCTCTCACGAAATTACAGCAATGCCATCACGAACATATCGAACGCTGGCGCGTATGAATCGAATCACTCCTCTGCAACGTTTGTCATTATATCCAGGCATAACGGGTTCACCAATGCCCCTACCAGGACTAAGCATTAATACAATTAGCCCAGTTGGACTGGTTCCAACCACCCCTATGCTTTGTTGACAAAAATCTATTTACAACTACGCGAAGCCTTGATTTAGGAGAGTGATTATTGCTGCGGTTCCCTTTTTTGAAAAGTCGGTATCGATGATTCAGAATTGTTCGTCAATAAAATAAGTGTTCCTCCGGGCAATTTTTCGATTAACCTTGTCACGACTCTTGTAGCATTAGACTGGCACATGTCAGATATTTCTGTCAATATTGAAAAATCAAGCGATTAATATTTGCTTTGTTATTTCTCTGCTGCAATAGCTTGAAAATATGTACCAAACTAATTTTAATTAAAATGAATATTTTTTTATGCACGTTGGAAATGTACTGTCTCCTGCCATTGCTGCGTGAAAATCTGCTGTATCCGATAAGTAAAGTAACACAAACAATAGACGTGCACTTTCCTGTTAGTCCAGCGCACTTATCGTTTCGATATCTTTCAATTAAGGGAAATACGCAAAATCCAAAATTCGCGTAAATGCATGAGTATGCATTAATCGTTATATATCTTTTTGTTGTTGTGTTGAATTAGAAACAAAAAAAGATCAACTTTCGACGTTGAATCTAGTTGGATATATCTAACTGATCCTTTACGTACTTTGTTGGTAAATTCTTGGCAGCCTATCTAATCAAATTTCAATCAGTTAATTCTTGCTCGACCCTCGAGTGTAAACACAAAGGGGAATCGTGAAACAAATCAAAATAAAAAAAAAAAGAAGAAAGAGAAAGAGCTTTAATTTTTTTCCAACTCGCAATCAAGCTAAAGTGAATGTGCACAGTAGAAGGAGCTGGGCCGTCGCTCGAGGCAATGAAATTAGTTGGCGCAGCGAGGCATTGTAACGAAATTCCAGGAGAAAGCAGAAAAGTAAAAGTATCGGCTATCGGAACTCAATCGAGAGTCCGAGTGTGAGAGAGAGAGAGAGAGAGAGAGAGAGAGAGAGAGAGGGAGAGAAAGAACGAACTGAAAGTAAGAGATGAACAAATACAAAGTTCAGAAGAGAGGATATCCTGGATAGTCATTGAACTCTGCACTTCTAAGCTGCTTTGCCTGTGTTTACCTTAGATTGGCAAATAATGATAAAACTACAAAGGAAAATACTAATATAAGTCGCAATCGATGTGTGCATTACAGTGTGGGATTGGGTGTGCGATTTGTACAAACAAATAACTCGATTATTAATAGAAGTAAACTTTTAATCGATCGAAATCAAAGAAGAAAAGATATATCCAGACGGCATTAAAAAATTCCAGCGGTAAAAAGTAGGTGAAAAGCCATTGAGATACACTTAAGAAAAATACAATTAGATATATAAAAAACGTGTATTTAACGATAAGACATAGGGATTAAAAAACCTAAATAAAGGAAAAAACAATGTTGAGTTCTTACACAAATAGCAATTACCGCACACAAGCCTAGGCTCGCCTTCACAAAGAGAGAAGTTCGAATGGTCATTTTAGACGAACAACTACTCGCCTACCTGAACGCCGCCTGCACTCCACGGTGCTAAAAGAAAGGAGCCTGCTGGAGCAAATGTAGCACCAATTGCTTGGATGCGGGCAAAGCCCATACTACGTTGCTCTTGTGGATCAAGATGGGCTAATCTGTAGCCGTTGGCACGGAAATATCGAAAAGTTGGAGACACCTCAGGGTGATATTACATACATTCTTACCTATAGACTGGTAGTGCCGACAAAGGCGATAGGAAACGCCCTCGTCCGTTGGGCTTGGTCGTGGATTTCCAATCAAATGCAGCGGAAGGGAAGCGTAGTTCCCAAATCGGTTAAATCTTCCGGATTCTCTACTACCTGAGCGCGGCACTCAGCGAATCCTTTCTTCTTTTCTTTTCTTATGCACCAACCGAGGTCCAGCCATTTTCTAAAGCCCAGCGCGGACCCTCAGGTGATTGAGGTCGGTCGGCACCGAACATTTTGTTTTGATTAAGCGGCACGGTGGTTTCTCGCACGCGCCGAAATTTAAACGCGGATGAATTAAGAATGCGTAGTTTTAACTACAGCGTTCAAGCACCAAGAATATTTGATCAACGTTTTATTTCGATTTTTCTATCTTTTTGGCGTCAAGATTTCTCTAGGTTGCAATATTGTATCATTGCAAAGCTATTTATGCTCATTTTCAGCATGAAGCGCGCACGAATGGCAGTTTTGATTACCGAACAGGAAAGTTCAAAAGCAACCTGGTCCCCATCATAAGGAGTACAAATGGTGCAAATAGTCTGTCTGAGGATTCGTTGATGGCACATTCACGCTAAAAGCCGATACTTTATTCCAAAGGACTTAGAAGGTGAATGGATATAGCTACCATATATGATGAATCTCATTATCAGACCCTAACGTTGATTAGAACCAATAAGGTTAATCTCGCACCTTGAACAGTTACAAGATATTATTTCATGATCATGCACAAATATTTTATTCTACTTTCTATCTATTTTATTCGTATTTTTCCGCAAAGAAAAAATCCAGAAACATAGAATTCGATAAAGTATTTAACTTTATTTTTATAGAAAAAATTCATATTTATTTATGTATGGTCGAAAAATGTGATATTTATGGTAAATTGATGCCTGTTCCTTTCAAGAAAATACTACTTCAAGTTCACAATGTAATTGATGAGTCGTCAAAAAGAAAGTATGGAAATTTTACGAGTATTTCGTATGACGTAAATATTACGTTTTGATTTTACAAATGCATAACTGCAGAATATTTATTAAGTTTGAAGTTCTATGTGTATTATTTTGAAATTTAACGCTATCATCAATCGACGAAAACCCTTAAATAAACTTAATGTCGCTCAAAATCAAATTGGAAACAAGTATTTTAGTATCAGCTCTAGGTTATTTTTAAGAGAGAGAGAAAGAGAGAGAGAGAGAGAGAGAGAGAGAGAGAGAGAGAGAGAAGGAGGATCTGGAAAAAGTCCTTTTGTACTCGTGGGCTTTGCAGCAACGACACAATGTCAGCACAATGCACTTCACGTGACTCTGCAGAATACAAGGGGAGTAAGGAGGAAAAGGCAAGGGAGATGGGTGGGTGGCATAACAGTGGTGGTAGCCAAACGCAATCTTCGTAGTCGCCAACGCCACAGGCAGAGGGGAGGAGACAGAGATAGAGAGAAAAGCCATCGAGGCAAATCAGTTTACCAGTAACGTATTTCTTGGGCATGATCTGCTCACGCTTGCTTCTGGATTGTCTTGGTTTCTAGGTTAGCGAATCGCCGAACCGTGAGAACGACGGAAGAAGTAACGAGACTGTAGGGAGTTGAGTCGCCTACTACGATGCCAAAAGGATTATTGCTATTGAAATTGTTAGCGGGAGATGGGTTACGAGTACGTGAAAATTTCTTCCTCGACGAGCTGTTTGCTTTCTTCTTGGCGTTGCTGATGCGTGATGAAATGCATGATTGATAGTAGATGAAAAATTGAATTGTTCCTTATTTCATTTTCTGTTGTACGCTGGTACTTAATGTATCTGATACTCAATGTTTCTAAAAAATGAACATTATTGAAAACTATTTGAATTTATATGAAAATGATATAAAAACATATTTATGTTATCGAAATATAAAATTTAAAGCAAAAGAAGCAATTGGAAAATATATGTCTTTGATTAATTCTTCTGACAAAAAGTATTAGACGGATTTTACTGGAAATGTGTGCGCAAGATTGATGGTACCTCTGAGATTCCATTAGAGTGATTCATCAGATTCTCGCTTGATCAGTGCAAATATTTGAGTGAAAGATATAAGCTCACAGGATATGTTAATTATAAAAAGTGCTTACTTTTTATATATATTCAAGATTGCTATATCTATTACTGTATGAAGTAGGCTAAAAGTATTCAATTTTCCTAAATGTAAGTAGAAAAGAAAAAGGAGGATAGAAATAAATATACTCGTAGTAAATTCAGGAAGGTAAAAACGATCAGAAGTGTAATGGTGAAGCGAGCCATGGAGAAAATTGAGGGATGAGATTGTTCGCTCGGAAGAGAAAGAGAGAGAGAGAGTAAAAAAAGCGAAGTGTAACGCGAGAGAAATGTACGGGTGGATAATAGAATGAAGGGCGTACAGAGAATCTGACGCTGCCATATAATGAGTGACAGGGTAGACTGCTCGGAAAATGTGCGGCAACGAATATCATTTGACGCGAAACTGATATTTTTATGTATATTTGATGAAGGAAGAGTAGTTTGATATCATTTATAAGGATATAGAAACTGTATTATGATACGATAGAGTCTCATAAAATATTGATGAGTGAATATTTAAAAATTACATATTTTTAAAAGAGATAGTAAATTAAAAATATGGCCGATGAATATATCTTTCAACGTGTGATTTTTCATTAAAAATGAAACGTTTATAATATTTTGAACTTGAATCATTTAAAAATTTGGCAGAAAATAATTTAAAAAAAAAATTCATAATTATTAGGTTATTCACAAAACTATTCTAGTATCGATGGACAATTTATTTCCAATAGTTCAGAAGAGCTTCGAGTATAAAAGGTGCAAAAATGGAATAATTCATGTTGTAGGGTAGAGAAAACGAACGTTTCCCACAAATATTAACTTATCGACACAGATATAAATTAGCTCTTTATTTTATCATTAAAAGTATAATAAGAAGTTAATAAAAATGTCTTAGAAAAATAGTTACTAATTAAATTTTCATCATCTTCCAAATAAATAACGCAACAAGCATTTTTCTCTGAACGCATGTTGTATGCATTCTTAAAAAAAAGTGATAGTAGTTCGTTCATTCTGTAAATTAGACGAGAATAGAATCAGAATACAGCGAGCAAGAGGGAGGATAAGCTTGGCACCTCGCACTCTCGCGTCGATAAATCGCACGATAAAAGTAGAGCGCGAACAAAAGCGAAAAAAGGATAGTAAAAGAAGAGAATTACGAACGGACAAGGAATCCGAGCGCGTACGGATCGAGAGCGCGTATAAAAGTTATCGGGGCCGAACTCGTAAAGTAGTTATCGCCGAAGCGAGCCCCGAAAGTGTTTCCTATAAGTAAAACCACCATGGATTGACTTGTCTTCGGCGCCGCCCTTCTTCCAAGTACGCATAGAACCGACTCACCTTTGTGCTCCTTCTAGCTCTCTGACGAAATTATACTCCCAGACTAAATTAATGGTATCGCATTATTTCGCGACGTCTTGCTCTATATCTTCTGTACTTGCTGCCAACTTATTTTTTTCAACTTTTATACATATTTTTTTGTGGATAATCAGATAATAGCAATTATACTTTGTGCGATGAGATGACATCGAATGGAAAATATATTTCAATGCTTAAAATTATAACACAAGAAAAATATATCATCAGAAGTTAATTTGTTTTCTATTACTTCTAAACATTCTTAAATTGTAAGATCAAAACAGATGAAAGGAAATGGAAGCAGGGAACAATACAATACGAAAATTGGAGAAATAAAATAATGAATACTTACTCAAACGGGACAGTTTGAATGGATCTGCAGTGTTTATGATGTCAGCGTAAACTTGTAGTTCAAATTTACGGCTGGTATTTGTGTTGTAATAGTTTACTGAGTACTCGAAAGCCGACTTAACTTCAACGGTTCCTTGCTCGAAAATTGCGCCTACAACAAAAATATAGCAGTTATTTACGGAATAATACGGAATCTCAGTTGTTATTTCAGATTATTCCATTCAGTACGATAAAATCATTAAAAAATATGATTGGATATTTGCATGAATGGGCTTAGCGATATCAAACGTTATCGCAGCTATAAAAACCGGAATGCTCGAGACATCGCAATAAAGCGATGTATCGTTTCCCCTTAAAAAAATCTCGTACTCGATGAAGTAGCCTCTTCTGGCCTACAATTGCCTTATATGAATTTAACGATTATTTAGTATGCATAAAAACAGACATGGCTTCTGTGTTTAACTTTTATTTATCAAATTGCCAGTACCATTGTTGGTCCGTTAAAATGTTACAATTTTTTATTAAATTATAAATAAACATAGTTCAACATCACTTATGTATACTAGATATTGTCATGAAAAAATTTCGTTTAGATATTTTTCAGGTTGATTTTCACATTAAAAATAAATTGTCCACACAGGGATCTTCAATCCATCAATAATATACATGTACCACTGAGTTTCTGTTTTGACATTTTTCCATCGCGAGTCACCCACGCGGGATATGCTGCAAAATCACAGCAGCAGCAGTAGCAGCAGCAGCAGCGGTAGCGACAAGCAACAAGGGACATTGCGCAGCAGGGGGATTTAATGGCTCGACGGTTCAGTCGCACGTGTCGACGTTAATTCGAATAATAAGGGCCAACGACACGCTGGAAATGGCCGACTGAACGAGAGTCAATGCGCTCGCGTACGACTCTGTGAATTTAAGTTAATTTAAGAATTAAATTTCAAACTCACATTTTAACGGTGGTCGATTTAAATTTCATTTGCTGAATAAGCGTGAAGTCGACGTGTATGTTATACATTTGCATAGGCGGAGTGTATGATACTGAAAGCCAACGTCGACATTATGTTTGATTTGATCAAAGTTTGTACACTGAAGATAAATGCATCGACAAATCAGTCTTGAAATTGATATTGATGCGCACGCCAATAAGATACGTGTACAACTAATTCATTGGATAAAGTTCCGATCAAAACTTATCAATACTGCTATCGTTTCGGCAGATATATTGCTACCATCGTACACGTGAATTATCAATTTTATATTTATTTTAGTTTAAAATTATGTAATTTAGTAAAATATTAATAGATTTGCAAGTAAGTTAATAAAATGAAAAAAAAACATGAAAAAATATTGGATGCCTGACAATTTATGATTTACACTACTGAAAAGTCACATTGCAAGCCTCTATTCTTGGTGGTAATCTTCGAATCGATGTTCGCAGCGTATTTGAAATAAAAAAAGGCGAATGTAATATTTTACCGAGTCAGTGATATTCGCTGTTGAGGGCATTATTTTGAAGGTGTCCCACTCGTTGATCTATTTCTCCGGAATATTTGAGTAGCTGTATATTTGTTGTTTCCATCACGCCATCTTGCGGTCGTAGTATAAGCCGTGATATTCTCTTCCACGTCGTCTAAAAAATGATATTCACTTTGATGCCGAAATCAACGCGCGACATGCAACGCCACCGCACCACACAGGTACACTTCTCAAATTGAACATTCCCCTCAGAGCCTATCTCGGAGGCGGCGCGTGCCTGCGCTTATCAAACTCGGAGACCTTGCTCAGCTGCGTTTCACTCGCAGACACGTAGCATCATCGACTTGTTCGCCTGTGTGCGAGTGTGCACAAGGCAGACTGCAGTGTGTCTCTGCGCGTAATTACGCGGCTCATGCCTGGCATTAACAGTCAGTAACATACAGCATGCGAGCGACGACTCCTGTCGTTGATTACGGATTTACGCGCTATGCCAAGGATTAGCTAACCAACGACGATGGAAAGCTCTGTCGCTACTGCTGCTGCTCTATTTGACAATTATACTTGCAAGTGCAGCTTTTTCCTCGCTCGTTGTATCATTTGTGTTGTAAACAATCACCGTCATTAAAAAATACTTTCACGATACGAAAGTTCTAAAGTACATTCAGGTTCTCATTAGAAAATTTTCTTCTCCAAGATAGAAAATTATTAAGCTCGACAATAATGTCTTGAAAAAACAGTCGAAAAGATGTATCCTTTGACAGATATTCCGAGGAAATATATTTTTTATTCTTGAGCTAGAATAAACTTCGTAGTACGTTTTACTGTTACAATTCGCACGGTTTCATATCTTCAGCATCCAGCTATAATTTCCAGTCAATGTTCCCTCTTCTTCTTCACTTTCATTAATATCTCACGCAGCAGCGAGCTTGACTATTCAAATGTAGGGGCCATGCAGCAGGGAGCCAAGTGCACATCTCGCCACGTGTATATATATTTATACATGCAGTTTAACGGCTGATAAAGCCCTAGTCCATAATACAGAAACTCACGCGGGCGGCCGGCCGGCCGAGGAGATAGAATGTGGATCACCACGACGGACACACGGGCGCAGGACGAAGATGAAAGTTCATCGAACAACGGGCGCGGGCGCGTAACTACGTGCACGGGACGCCGTTGCATGTATAATGTATTTGTGAATTTGAAACGTATATGCATATACATAAGCGAGCGCGGGAAGCTAGAGATAGGCGTACATATATACAAAGAGATGAGGAGCAGGAGTTAGCCTATACATAGAGCTCGGGCCATGTGTGTAACAAGCCGATTGTACCGCGCCTATACACGCGGTGTATTGATACGTACGCGGATACGCGACTATGTCTGTGGGTGTATATATTGCTGCTCGACTAGCTAACGTCTGATCAGCGTGCTCATGCTTGCCTTTGTAGACATATATTTATATCGGCTTCTCTATGCGACGTTCAAGTTGGATTATTTCTACATCAAGCTCTTTGCTTTCATCTCTATTTATTTCATTTTTTATGTTGTATAGTTAAATTTTACAATGTGAAAATATATTTCATGTGAGAGGATGGATAAATCACAGTTATAACGCTTACTCGTACGTTAAAGTCTGCGTTTACTTTGTTAATCCAATAATAATCAAATTGTAGGCCTTCGTAAAGTACGAAATGTATGTCTACAAAAAATATCAGTCAAGTCCTTGCGTCAAGATATCACAGTTTTAGAAATGAGAGCCTTCGAGAAACCGCTATTCCAGTATTTTCTTTTTATGTTGACATTCGGGGGACTTAGATTCATTAAAACTGTTTGCGCACGCGAGAACCATGGAGAACCACGTGACCCGGCCAGTAGGTTCAAAAAGGAGTAATCGCTCGTAAACAAATTGAAGAATGAAGGCGTACGTTGATTGGAAGACCTAGCTCAGTAGCGCACAAACACACGTATCAACCAAATGTAGGATCGTTAGTTCACCTTTGGTCAATTCACTCTGGGCTCTGCAAAATGAATGTATATAGGCGAGAAGCAAAAGCGTAATTATGGGTCGGGAAGATTCCTAGAATTTTGCGGATTTAAAGGTTTTTGTATTTGTTATCTGAATTATCGTACTGTCGATACGAAGATAATAATGTCAAAATTGCTTTTTCATGTTAAAATATTGTTGTATTATTAAGATTCAATGAATAAGAAGTGGATTTAATTATAGTAAACAAAACGAGTTATGAACATTAATGGCTATCAATGATATGACCGCAATCGTATAATAGTTATAGAACACTACTAGAATACGTAATAAATATTGCAAGTGAATCTTGAAATGATGAAAAATGCATTCTTCATACCTCCAGTGTTCAAATCAAAAAGTTCAATGTGAATTCGAAGCGTAAACGTCCACGTCGCAGTAACGCATTTCCCCTTTGACACATCGCCGATGATTGCCGCAGTAAGAAAAATGTCAGGAAGGAGTAGCAGAAAAAAGCTGATTGGAGCGCGCATTTGAAATTATTGTCCAATAATTCGTGCTCTCGTGGAAGCATGCCGCGTTCCTCTCTCTCTCTCTCTCTCTCTAACTCTCTCTTTCTCCCTCTGTGCCGTTGATATCAGCGCAGCAGAAGCTCTCGAGACAGGAAGAAAAATGCGGCTGAATTGCAATCTGATGTAAGCGTCTCTCGGCGCTCGCGCATCTCTCAGCCGCGTGCGCGAGAGAAAGACAGATTGCAATAACGTAATTGTAACGAGAAGCGGAAAAACTCAACAAGTTTTCATAAATCATTCTCTCGCGTACGGCAAAGATAAATTAAGAGGTGGAAAGGAACGAGATAGAGATATAAACACGAAGTGTCTGCGAGAGGTGAACTGATAATTGTAAGTGTTGTGCGAGCTTTGCTGCTCATAGTGCAGCATGAGGTCGAGTGAAGACGCCTGAGCGCGCGATGCCCGGAAAGCGAGAGACAACAATCGATAGATGGGCGGCGGCCCTTCTTCACTTCTCATCCACGTTAGCTGAGAGATAAGCGCTTGCTAAGTTACACGCCCGTTTTGCGTTGAAACTCACTCGTTGATGAATTCAATTTTGCAATTTGTTAGTTTTGCATTTGTTAACATCATTTTTCGTTGGTGATTCGATGGTTGGTATTTATTACGCCGCATTCTCGTTATTTTCAAAATCTGTTAGACGAAACTGCAGGCAATTGATATTTATAACAAGTGTATATTTTTTATTATGAAAGTATAATATATATGTATATATTAAATATCTATAGAAATATATATATATATATATATATATATATATATATATATATTCTAATAAATTTTTATTATTGCTTTTTACTAAATATTGTTTTACTATTAAAGATTAATTATAAATTGAACGCGTTAATCACAAAGTTTATCAATATAAACTGTAAAAAATCACACTGGTTGTAAGATGTAAATACACGTTACTAAACGAGTAATAAAGTAGACAAAAACTCTACACGTATAAAAATCTCTATTTCGGTAACATGTCCGCAGGTGATAAACGGGGGAAGCTGATCAGACAAGATTTTTTGTCAAAGGGCACGATCTAGCTGTTTCATTGGCATTTTCGTAGAAGGCATTGGCGTAGAACGGCCGTTGGGACCCTTTGAGAGCAAATGCGCCAAGCGTGAGCGCATATAAAAATTCTCAAATAAATCGAGCTCTTTCATCCCCTTTCAAAAAAAAGCCAAACTCTTCAAAGAGCTTCCGACACTTTCTACACGCTCGTGGTGGAACTTTTTTCCTTCCCCATACCGTGGAAAAAATCAACTGTCCGTCACCCTTATACTTTATCTCTTATTTTTCTCCAAAAGTTTTGACGTTAGTTTTGCCGCGATTAAAGCTCTACTGATACTCAAGCTTTGATATTTTTGAAGAGGATTGACGTTGAAGGATGGATGGGTCAAGTTTGTCGTTTACTTAAACCATGAAAAAAAAGATGAAACATATCATTTAGATTATCAAGATGGCTATCAAAAGTCCCATCTTGTATCTAGATTATACTTTTGAATACATAAACACATATGCCTAATAAAGAATCCATCTGCGAGTTCCTTGCATAAATCCTTGGCCGATTTCTTTAGTACACACTTGTGTTTACCATCAGAGAGACTTTTATTCGAGTGTAACTGTCCGAGAAATATTGCTTGGCAAAGGACGCATCCGGCAACGACGATTCGGCACAAGACGAATAAAAGAGACGAATGATCTACCCCATTGAAATCCATCCGAGGGTTCAAAGTACACAGCGTGGACGACCGAATTAATATCACGATTCGCTTGGGAATTTCTGCTGCTTCGACTACTGCTTCGACGAGTCGTTTCGTGAACATGTGTTTGCCTATGATCATTGTTATATGAGTTTGCTCGCTGCGACTGCTGTTTGAACGGATTCCGAATGGCTTGCTTCGATAGTGAAGTTTATGTGTATGCGGTATTTTGATTTATGCACAATACGTAAATTACAATTTACGTACAAATTGATAGAAAAATTAGATAATAACTTTCGTTTTACTGCCGTATTTTATTTAATTGAGAAAAACAATTCATTTCAAAGTATAAAAAGTGGAAAATATCTTTTTGATTTCCTTCTTGTATTGCAAATCACGTAAGACAAAAATTGCTGAGTCAAACATTGACAAAAAAGATCGATTTCATCAAGATACTAGTTACATAAGCAGTGTGCTCCGGATCATAAGGGTACAGAAAACGAAAATGTAAGCAGGTATTTCAGCGTAGTAAGCAGTATGATCTCGAAAATAGCATCTGCAGCATCGTAAGCTCACAATTGTAAAACGACCTCGAAACGCAAATGGTTTTGTTTCGTTTTCTTTTCTTTTTTCTGAAAGTAAGGTGACCAGAAAATGTTGGACTATAGTAATTTTCTGTTCGATTTCTATTTTTTATTCTTTTTATTTTGTGTTCATTCATTTATTTTTAGTAATACATAACAATGAGTAATGTATCTTTTCTGTTGCATAAATGAGTCTAAAAAATTGTAATTGCCAAGAATTCATCTATCTTTGTGGTGATTTGAACATCTGTCCAATTTATCTGTCATTGTCACTCAAATTGTCTTCTCTTATACATATTCAATATTATTTTTTTAAATCTTTTCAATTTATCTTGAAAATTTTCATTTCGTTTGCATTTTAGCAGGTACTTTTTTCATTCGCTACGCTCCGATTCGTTTTGTGCAGACATAGCATCATTTTGCCAACGTTAGGAATTCAGGAGCCGATTACTCTCTGCGAGTTAGAGCTGTTCTGCTGAGTTTCTTCGTTTTAACGTTTTTAATTCCAGAGTCGTAGCGTTAAAAAGGAGAGAAGAGGGAGAGAGAGGGAGAGAGAGAGAGAGAAAGAGGAAGTTGAGGTTCAATTTTGACCTTTTTTTACTTTCTTTGACCTTTTCCTGTTGGCCACGATTGCTCATCAACCGTAATGACCGACGCACACTCGATAAACCCGCAAACTACTCTTGCTCACTCGCAGACTTTGCCTTGCTCTTTAAATAACTCTTTTTTAAACTTTCTTACAAGTTTTTCCATCTTTTTCTACATAAAAGATCGGTTAATGAAGGAGCGGCCAAAAGCGATCTTCGACTTCGTCAAGTTTTTCAAATTTTTACTCCTCCCTTGCTAAATAAGCGTGAGATTAATTGAGGTAACCGTAAAGGCAAAGTTTATATTGCAAGTCGAGAAGAGGGGAGTAAAAGGATAAAAATTGGAAGATATAGCTGGAGAAACTACGATGAATTGAAGGATTTTGCTTGAGATCTTTGAAAAAGATAAGTTGACTGAGGCAAACGGATAACTCGCAGATATGTAGAACTTTTAAAATGGTCAATGATTTCATCGAAAGACTTCATCAATAGAAGAAGAATCCTCTTCAAGTAAATTGAATGTTTTTCAGGGAATATCGGATAATTGCACAGGAGAAAATATTTTCTATTTATAACGTTGATCAATAGTTTATGGTATGCAAATGATCCAAAATACATTCACACAAGAACTAAAATAAGAGAATCTGAAAATCTAAAAAACTGAAAGCTATCACGAAAGAAGACCTTCTACATCGAGGTATCGGCAAAGTACCGGGGCACACGAAAATACCTGTCGAACGTCAGCTCATCCAGCTTGCCTTATCAGTGATGCTATCGTCGAGCGAGCGCGCTCGCGCTGCACTTGCACGATATCAGTTGCATAACAAATATACGAGCTTTAATGAAGCTGGACTGTGAGAAATCCGCCATTGTTGCTGGTTTCGTTCCTGAAGTAGCCGTCGTAAGCTTTTGGCATGGGAATTCGTGTCATAGTTTCGAAGGCTTAATTATTATTTTACTGTTACTAATTAATTATGTCAGAGCACTCAATAATGTCATCTATTAGAAATGTTATGGGAATTTTGTAGACTTTGAAGTTAGACATGATAATGATACAAAGGAATTCGGAGCTTGGTTTAATTGAACATAATGTAACAGATAAATACGGTGGTAACAGACAATTATCTATATTGAAGGATATTTAAGAATTAAGTATGTTTTTGTTTTTTTTGAATAACATTTCGTCCAACCAATCTATAATATAGCAGTGAAGTACTGCATTGTCCAATACAATAATAGAATAAGCTTGCGTACAATCGAGTTCACAATGAATATCACAAATTTATTGAATATTGGAAATGAAATTCTGACTTTTTAAATCTATACTTTAATACAAATCACTACTCTATTTATTAGATGTAATCTTATTAACTACATTTCTAAAATATTAAAATTATATCAGGGTAGTGATGTAAATTATAATATTATTTTTGACTATTCGGAACCAATGAAAGTTCCAATAATTCAAATTGATGCTCGTGATTTTTTCGAACAATCTCATTTACATTATGGAAATATAATTACGATGATATGATATTGCAAACTATAATGCAGTGGAATCGAAGGTTTCCATAGTCGGTTAATTTGCGTGCTTCGTTCGTTATTAGATTCCCGGCAACGTTACTAAATTATACTTGACGATAGCCATACCAGCGGGTATATTTTGCTACGGCATATTTCAGTAACACATGTGGGCCACTACTTCATGACTGAAGTTAATAGAAATTGACGTCAAAGCACTGTCGAGAAATGAAGTATCGGGAAAACTGCTAACAGCAAGTTGCACAATTATTAGCAAATAGCTTAGTTTTACTATCTATTTCGTATATGCTGTGTTAATTACAAGTTTTTGTACTATCGAAAAATGTTGAGGAAGTTAGGTATATACGCTGAAGTTCTAATAAGTTACCAATAACGTCATAGATAAAAGTTTTATCGAAAAAAAAATTTTCACCCAACCCGCACATCAAATATGGACCTGCCCTTACAATAATAATATTTGTAATTTTCTACTCTCCATTAAATCAAATCGAACACTTCTAAAACGCAACGTCAAATTGTAACGCGAAAATTACGGCCAATTTTCTTACAGTTTAATTTGTATATACCAACATATTGTATTTCAACAATGGAAAAGTTCTCTATTCAAAGATCTGCATTCCAAGGGCTCTTCATAATCAAAGTTTTGACATCGAAGAGCACTTTAGTAATATTTTGATAACTTACTCAAAAATATGATCAATTGAAGAACAGATTTCCGGCAAACAACTGAAAATCGTAATATGAGACCACAAATTTGCAAGGACCTCCGCGCGCGAATTCATTTGGAAGAAGGGTCGTCAAATTGGTACAAAGCCACGGATATTCATTGTCGTGATAGTAGAGGAGGGAGAGAAGGGATGAATGTAAACTTTGCGAAAACGAGGCAGTTATCTCTTATTCGGCCTTCGCCGACGCCATTATTTGCGAAAGAACGAACCATACGCAAAGTACATTAAGAAGCGCCCGACATCTCTCTCTCTCTCTCTCTCTCTCTCTCACTCTCACTTAGGGATAAAGTTTCTAACGCTCGAGTGCTTCAAATCTATTTTACGGTTTTGCCGCATGTTATGCCGCGCTGAACTCCAGCTTCAATCCCTTTTTGCCGAGTACCGGCGTTGGTGGTCTTACGATTTATGACTGCGCTAGATGAATAATGCTTTTTGAGGTGAGTAAACGAGAAAGCCTAATTTTGAAGTTTACTTTGGCTGGTGTACCCCCCATGAAGCATACTTTGGGGCTCCGCGTGAAATATATTTGACGCTCGATTAGTTTCAGACCGCGATATTTGAATTTTTAATGGATTCTTTTGTCGAATCTAGTTTCGTCAAATTCTTACAAATCCACTTTATTGCTCTGAAAATAATTAATTCGAAATTTCCGCAACGCGACAAAAAGCTTCCCACCTCGAACACTTGCATAAGCAGAGAGGCAATCAGACAGTAAAGTATTTTGGTCTCAACGTTGAAAAAAGACAACGACTAAACAGCTTTCGCGCCGGCGCGCGTACGGCAACAAGAAGAGAGAGAGAGAGAGAGAGAGAAAGCGAGAGAGGAAAAACAGCGAGTGAAAAGCTCGCGCAAACGGTGGAAAAATAGTCACACAGAGCTAGCGCGCAACACACGTCCGCGAAAAAAGTGCGCACCGCGAAACCTTAAATGAATGCCGCTTACGTGCCATTTCTATTGGCTGTTTTATTTTTCAGACAAGGAGAGAAGGAAAAAACCACGGCAATAAAAGTTTGCGAATAGATACGCTCGGTGGCTTATTTATTTTTCAAATAGCCCGTTGCGAGAGAGCAGCAAAAAGGTATCTTTGAACGCTTATAGTGCAAAGTGTTTCATTGAAAGCTCACTTTTTCATTAAGCTCCCCGTATTACCAGGAAATTTTTGCATTTGTTTGACTATGTGCTTCAAAAGAGCGCAGGAGCAAAATTAATTATCGGAAAAACGATTAGTTTCATACCATATTTGTCTCCAAAAAGGAACAGTAACTATATTCTTGTCTTTGTTATCTTCGAAACAGACATTGTTAAAAGGGCGCGTTGAAAGAAAAAAAATAGTAGTGATAAGACTTACAATTTCAAACGAAGATAAGAAATCTTTTCTGTTCAGCTTACGTTTCAACTTCCTGCTCGCTGTTGAGAAATCTGACATTCCTCAGTTCAATCATGACATATCTTAAAAAACTTGGACACTATCTACTTACGTTAAATCTTCTTTGGAATGATTAGGTAAAGAGACGGTTTTTTGTCTATGTTTGTTACGAATGTGTCTGTGAAGCTTACCTGCAACAAAAAAAATTATTTTTAGATTGTAAGAACTCATTTTATGTAAAGGTACTATAATCATTTTTAAAATATCGAGAAGTTTAAAAGGTGAATCGCTAAATTTTTCAATTTTACACCTTATCACATAATCAACAACACCGGATTCATCGATCGACACCAGAAAAGAAAGGCAGACAGGTGCATTGAAAATACTAGGCGAACGAACTGGAGCAGAGAAACAAACAAATAAAATAAAATAAAAAAGAGAAGATTTGAAAGTGGAAAAAAGTAATCGGCAAACATTTGTTGCAAACTGCTCTGTGTGTGTGTGTGTGTTTGTGTGTGTGTGTCTGTCTGTGTATGTGTGAGAGTATGCGAACGCGTGTGTATATGTGTGCGCGCGAAAGAGAGAGAGAGAAAAGCGAACTTGGACGAAATCCGAAAACGTCGACAATCAGTTCGGTCAGCAGTGTAGAAAGTACAGCAGGTGAGCGTTAAATTACGACGTCGCGAAGCCGAAAGAGAAAGAGACCAGACGATCTATTGCCTGCTGCGCGAGTGCTTTTTCTTCCTCAACCTACAAGTCGTTTTTCGAAAAAAAAAAGAATAAAAAGAAGCCCACACACGGACAAATAGTTCGTTGAGACTCTTACTGCTGTTTGTAAGAGCTGTTTGATGATTAAGTGTTATTATTATACTCTTGAGCTTGAACAAAAGTTCTGCTGTGTTTCACACATGTGCGAAAACTAATGGATTGATTTCGCTGGCTAGCTGCTGGCGCATTGGATTGAGTGTGTAGATTTTGTCACTGCCAAATAAAGTAATTAATTTGTCGTTTTTACAGGATGAAAAGCCTTGAAATAACATTTTGCGTTAATTTATAAAAGCCGTTAATGGATATTTGCAGAAAATGCGAATATGCATCAAGCAAATTAAAAAAAAAAAAAATTTTGTTTTTCTTTGTTTTAAATTCACTTTTATATAATTGAAAGAAAACAGTAGAAAGATTAAAAAAAAACATTTTTGTACAGTATTTTCACCTCAAAATTTTGTCGAGTTTTATGCGCGTAGGATGCATAGATAAAGTAGTGCTCTCCCGGTAAACATTATGGCACTGTAGGATTATGAATTTTGTACACGGTCGACGGATCTCTTCGAGCCAAGCTGACGCGTCACGGATAAGATACATATGCAGTGTATATATATGTTGAGTTTTGCAAATGAGATAAAAATTGGAATAAGAAAGAAACCGAATTAATTTATGATAGAAAGATATATCTACGTTACATTACAACAATTCATAACAGTTATATTATGTAAGTACAATTGAAATATCAACATGGTCAAAGTTAGGTGTGTAAGCTGTCATCTTCTCTCGTAGAGAGAGCAAACGCAAACATCTACTTCATATTCAAAAGCTCATTGAGGCCACACAATTTCAATGTAAATTTCAATGAAAATGAAAATACTCTGTAATGCTATTTACTAAAGTTTCAAGTTCGCGCACGCAACGATTCGAACATGAAATTACGTAGACGACACGCACACTCCGTGCAGAAAATAATAAGATCAAGTATCGTAAAAGAAGAATTTAACGTTGTCACAAAGTGTCGGCAGATAGAACTCGATCGTATAAATTTACGAAAATATCGCGGGAGGCCAAACGCATCGAGTATATTTTCCACGTCGAGTCAAGGAGGAAGAAAGGGGTGAGATTTATGCGGCTACGGCGACGGCTGGCATCGTTCTAGAGCCGTGTGAGCCGGATGGAAAGCAGTTTGCGGTCGATTCGCCGTCGAGTCGCCGCCGCGTCCTAGATACCCGTATAACCAATGATTTTTATATTCGTTGAATGCCGTGGTGCATCTGTTTTTCAATTCAACCCTCGTACACGCGTTATTTTGGCAGGGAGTGAGAGAAAGAGAAAGAGTGAGAGAGAGAGATAGGAGGAAAGGGGTACACGTATACCCTTTTTGCGTCTGCACGATGAAGGCGACGCCTTCTCTCTCGTTTCTATGTTGGACAATTACGCTTTCTCATATGTGACGACTTTTTCATTTTTTGTTGATATAATATATTATTGATTTCTTATGGAAAACTTTGTGAAATATATTAATCTTGGTGACCCCATGACTTTACTTTTAATTATTATAAAATTTCACTGTGTTACTATTTCATATTAGCAAATCAATAAATTCTGAATTAAAGTTGCGTCCTATTCAAAAGTGCAATAAAGCATTAGCAATGGAAAAATCTCATAAAGAACAACATTAGCACAATCCTTTTCGAGTACTTTCTCTCTCTCACTCTCTCTCTCTCTCTCTCTCTCCCTCTCTCTCAACTAGCGAAGCAATTCATGCATATTCAAAAGCAAAAGTAGCGTAATCACATTCACGAGTATCGCGCCAAGAGAGGAGCGCGAAAGAAGAAAAAAATAGAAGGAGAAGAGGGTCGCTGCAGCGGCGAAACAAACTGAAAAAGGAGCGCGGGCAATAAGCCTTAATTGCAAAGGCCTTTGTAACTCGGACTAGCAATAAAAGAGCGAGCGGCATTTGTTTTTCAAATTCAGCCGCAGAAACGGTGACAAAAAAAAAATGAAAAACTGAATCGCTGCTGTCTGTGCCGCCGGTGGGAAACGTTTCGCAATAACGTCGATGGCTTGCGGCTTCACAGCAAAGAGCACCGACGAAGCTTATTGCCTCGTCGACTTGCGGTCGTCTTTGCTTTCTATCTCTCCCTCTCTCTGAGAGAGACGGGAGCGAACGAGGAAGCATGATCGAAGCAAGAAGGGTCGAGAAAGGCTATGAATAAGAGGGAGTAGGATTAGTTCCTACGTCCGCTAGGTCGACCTTGTCTATTTAAGACTTGCTGCTTAGTGATATTTATTATTATTAAATTGCTTTGATAACAATGTGTTTACCTATTATTGTCTCTTACGTTTATATTTTACTATTTTTGTAAAAAACTTCGCACTAGCTTAAATGAAAAAAAATTGTGAAAATAGCGATTAAAGACTTTTTTCCTTCCCTATTCCCTTTCACGTGTCTGTTCTTATCCTTACATCTTACGCACAAAAATCTTTTTCTTTTTTTGTGTCCTCCTCCTAGTCTTTAGAGTAGCTGGAACTGTCCAGCATGTTCGCGGATTCATCGACGATGCGTCCGCCACCCGGAAGAATGGCTTTTCCGTGTCGCTGACTCGAACAAGAGAGAAAAAAGACCACGGGAGGTTGACTTTTGTAAAGAGTTAACGAAGGCTATTGACAAAAAAAAAGAAGCGAAATCGTCGTCTTCGTCATCGTCTTTCTCGCGCACGCTTCACTTTTTTCGCTCTTTAAGAAAGGCTCAACGCAAGTAGTTTGCTCAAGTTTAATAAGATGCGACGGAGAGATTACTCCTTTGTAGGACGTGATTTTTCCTCTTTTCAAAAATAACAAGGTCCTTAGAGTTTTTAGGCTTATACACTTTCAACGAATTTTAAACTATTGTTATCAAATAATTCTTCGAAAGCTCTTTACTAACTGATAATAACTAAAGATATTTATTAAAAGATTTGAACTGTACAAATTCAATTACGATGTAAATTTCGTTATAAATATTCTTTTTTCTTTGAAATGAAAACATATAACTCCATTAATATTATGAAAAAAAACTGGTTATAATTTGACTGAAAAAAAAATTAAAATATCATTAATACATTAGCACTCTTACTTCATTTTGAGTGAGTTGCACTTTCCTTTCCTCTTCCATCTCATTCTTTTTCAATTTCCAGAGAATTTTCCTCTTTGCTACTCAAGCTCGTCGAGCTTGCAGTAGTGGCAAGAAATATAGGGAGAAACAGAGAGAGATATTGTTCTCGACATCAGAGCACGAAGGGCTTTCAAAGTAAGACAGAGAGAGAGACAGAGAGAGAGAGAGAGAGAGAGAGAAAGAGAGAGAGAAAGAGAGAGAGAAAGAGAGAGAGAAAGAAAGAGAGAGAGAGAGAGAGAGAGACAGAGACAGAGATAGAGAGAAAGCAAACGTCGTCTTGCGTCGAGAACTAAGTAGAAAAAAGGGTTCCCTTGCGATTAGCCGCTGCTGCCTGGGCAACAATAAAAGTAGACAACAGCGCCAAAGACGATGATTCCTTTGTGAACACAAAAATTGGTAAGTCTAGTCGTGGATAATCCAGATTTTTCTTGAAATATCAAGCGCCGTTATCGGAGAAAATTATCTTCGCATTCTACCCACCTCGCGCCTCGATCTTCGGTAGTGTACATACGATGATCGAGATAAAACAAACGTAGGAAGAGGATGGCGTGAGCACTCGCTTTGCCTGCTGACTCTTATCCTACTCCTACTCTGTTTTTTGCGCTGTGCGATGGTGGCACCACAAAAGTTTCTTTTATTTTTTCGGACTTTTTTCTCTGCTATAGCGTTATCTCTTTGTCTAACGTGATACCTGAGACTTCAATACCGTTAGACGGGAATTAAAGGTATATAGATATGCGTCCGAAGAATGTGTTCGCAAAGTAAGAAGTTCAATTTTGCAAATAGATCTGTTACCAAAATGTTGCATGCAATTATTTATTCTGAAAATTGTAAGCTGCATTAAACTGATCACCGAGTAAAACTTCGTTATATAGGAAGGAAGAGACATGTTTCGAACTTAGCTAAAGCATCAAAGAGGAAAATTTGCAAACCATGTCTGTCCCCTTTACACGAGTTATTTTCTTGCGTCTACGCACATACACTGGAAAGTAAGGGGACGATGCGTACATCGCGAGGTAGTAAGGTTTGTATACCATGCCCGTGCGGCACTTTAAAAGGCTGCTGTTGCTGCTACTACTAGTGTCGTGTACAAAGTAGCAGGAAAATGATACCTTTCACTTCTTTCCCTCCATCCTGTACCCTCTCGCTTTGTTCTGCCTGGTTCCATCTGACCCTCAAAGCTTTCATGTCGAACACGCCCAATTTCGCTTCTGGCCTTTTCATTTTCTTCTTCTTTTTTATATATCCTCGCCAATTTATTTTCTAAGGATCCTCTAGATAGCACGGTATCACAGCAGTCATGCATATATATTCTGCTTATTACTTTACGTGTTGACAGTCGATGAGTACTTTTTGAAAACAAAACGGCAACTTGTCGATAAATGAAACAACAGTTTTACGCGACAGCTTGTTCGGAATGAAATTGTCACTGCCGTAACACGAAATAAAACGCAAAGCAAAAATTTTAATAGCCGTATCAAAACGTTGGCGCGCTGTTGTCTACCGAAGCGAAACCGAGGTATAAATCTCTTTTCAGCCTTCCCCCTCGCAGGAATATGCAAAATCGTAACTGTCGTGCGATCGTTTCGCGCTCGCGAAATACGTAAAGCAGCCTGCGCGAGACCGAAATAAAGTCGGCCGCGATAACAATGCCACTGACATCGGTGATAACGCGCACGGGCGCGTATCCACTCAGCGGGCCGTGTAATGGCGAAAATAAAAGAAGAGCGATAACGATAAAGACGCTAGCTACGCTATACTGGAAAACGCTTCGCGGAAAAACGGGAATGAGTTGAGGGAAATAATATTGACGGAAATGAAAGTTGCTTAGTATGAGACAGGTCAAGAACTTTGTAGAAGTGTCTTGGTCTGTTTATACGTTGATATGTTCTACTTACAAAATAATTTGATATTTCATTTGTACTTTTATTTCTGATTACTACATGAATTTGTTATACGATACTAAAGTATGTGTGAAATAAATTAATCTGAGTTGATAGTACCTAAAATTTTATATAGGAAATAGGTGCATAATAAATAATACAATCCAAAACCGTTTCGAAAGTAAACTTGCAATAGTTTTCAGATATATTCTGATATTCTTTATTATTGATTAATGACATGAACTGAGCATTTATAATGTAAATATTTTTTCAAGATCCTTGTATTTTTGGACTGCCACTTACAATTCGAATCGCGTGTAATAAGCCAAATTAATCGTAACACCTTCCACCTCGAGTTTAAATCTTTCGAGAGACTTGTAATTACAGTTAATTAAGATTTATAATGAAATAAAAATACTTGCAGCATAAATCCAAATACATAAAGCGAAGCAAGATGTTGACTCCTTCTCGCTCTCTTACTCGCGCGCTTGCCTTTTCGTTCTTTTACAAAACAACCCAATAAACGCCAAGCAATAAACTCGAGTCAGCCTTACTTTTCATTCTTTCTTGGCGTACACACCAGTGAAATTAGCTGCAAAATTAATTAACTCCCTGCGGGACGAATGAAGAGAGGAAAAGACAGAGATAAAAGAATATGGTAGGAACGAGAGACGAGAGCGAGAGAGAGAGAGAGAGAGAAAAATGGCGGAAACCCCCGCAGGCAGTAGTGGCAAGGCTTTTGAAGCCCAGCTAAATGAAGAAGGAAGGCGCTGTGCCAACGGCCTCAAGGCGTTCTCGTAATTTCATATGTATACGCGTGTCTCGGCCGTCGTGCTCTGCCGTTGAGTATCTTAAATGCTGTTTAATAAGACTGCCGCACCAGAGATACTGCCCTAGCTTATATATTAGCACAACAAAAGAGACGAGCAAGTTATCATTGGAATAAAAGTGTTTTCTTTGGGATAATGAAATGTGATTTACAAGTATATTACATCATTTTTTGCTTAATATTTTTATTCATGTGATAATATATTCAATATTTTTCACGAATATTAATTAAGATATCAAATCTAACTAGAGTTAGTAGAAAATATATTGGAAATAACAGTACGTATAAATCAAAAAGTTTTAATAAATGCGAACCTTCGTAATACGATATATGAAATTCTGATAATGTTAGTTGGTCCAACCTATTACTATAAATTGTCGAACACACTTTACAATACAAGACCATGAATATTCCATCAATATCTTTATAACGAGATATTATTCAATATTTCCAAAAAAAGAAAGTTTGCTATCCGTTTTGAATGTAAATACAGTAGCATAGATTCTAGAAGAATTTGGACTTGCAATATAACGAGTAAAACGCAACTATATTTATCACACAAATATATGTATCTTAACGGATGTTATTGAATCAGATAATATCTAACCACTCGAAAAGCTTTAGAAAGACAAATATAAACACTGATTTGAATGTACACAAACGGATCTATCGAAGGAGAAGTCAAGGTCATGGGAAGAATATAAATTGAATTTAAAAAATGACTCAATACTACGGTTAGCTTTTTGACAAAGATCAGTTGACTGCAGGTGAAGGATGGATCCTTTTTTACGTTTTTATTAGTCAAGTATAGAATCGTTATTTCGCTGAATAATGTAAATACTAAACATGAATCTATATAGTTATCATTTAAGTAAGTTTTAAAAATATTTAAAAATAATAGCTATTTTTTTGTTATATTTCACTAAATAAAACTTTCATGTATTTTCTTTTTAAAACATAAGAACAAATATTGTAATCGTCGATATCTCTGATGGATTCTCAGTATCAATATTCGACTACTTTTTACTAATATCTAATATAAATAATTTAAAAACCGTTAGAAGTTATAACAAAAAGTACAAAAGCTGGTAGAAGAGAAGAAACTGAGGAATCAATACACCATTACGAAGACGACTAACCGGATAATCCTGTTTTTTGTCATTGTTTTTTTTTCCAGTGGAGTGCAAAGAAAAAAGTATAATTGATTCCCAGACAATCCGGATTACGAGCTTTTCTATTACTGGTCGGGCATTAAATGTGCGTTCAACCAGTTATATCTGGATTTACAGGCTTTGGTCCTTCGCTAACAATTCATTCGCATTTCGCTAATTCCGTGATTTATCTCGATTCTCAATAATGGGCTAATTAAAATTAATGATACAAGAATTACATGTTTGATTATCTTATGAAAATCGCAAATAATGGAGTTCTTCAATAAGTAATTATAATTATACACATTGTATTACTGTGATAATAAACTATAAAATACATTATCTTTACAGTCGAACACATGAAAATTGTAACATTGTGAACTAATTATTGATTAATTTAAATCATTATCATTGTAATTAAATAAATGAATATAACATAAGTACTAATATCAATGGAGAATGTTCATTCTCATCACCCATTTCAACAAAAACCTTTAAAAGCAAAAAAGTGAGGATTAAAATATTAGACTCATATGAAAAAAAAGTTCATTTTAGAGCAGCACTCATAAAGAGCAAAAAAGAACTCGTTCAATGAAAGTCAGCATATCTAAGTGTGTATGTACAGCCTCTATTCCGGAGGTATAAGCATTTCTTGTCTCCGTGGCGGCGTCGCGCGTCGAATCGAGTCCGAGTACGCCCCCCCTCCTCCCAGCGAGTTAATTAGTTTCACGTGCAGCTGTCGTCGGTTCATCTTTTCCTGCTCTTTTTGCTTCGTGCACTTCCTCTCTCTCTTCTTCGTCGTAATTGGATGAATATTTAAAGGCTTGCAAGAGCTGAGCATGTGTATATAGTACGCACGGAAGTGTGATTTTCTATTCGTCGCCTCTGACTTTAGACCGCGTGACTCGCTTTGTTTTGCCTGGCTTTTTCTTCCTTTTTCTTGCGCTGTTTCGTTTTTCGCACTATCCTTTACAGAATTAGACAGAACAGCAAACTAGGTCGCGGAATTAGCTCGTTAGAACGTATACTTGAGCATAGTATTTATATAAACTATTAATCAAAAGATAAGTTTTTGGATCAGAATATTAAAGTTATGAAAGAAACTTTGTTATTTATAACAGGAAAAGTTTTATAACTGCGAGTTTTCCGCAATCGGAAAATAATCGAGGACAAAGTAGGCTCATTTCTCATAAAGAGTAGGACGATAATATTTTTGTGTTCTGAAGAAGTGCTCCTCGAATTGTTACATCATAAACATCGCACTTCTAAAAAGTTGTTCGCAACTTGGGATCGATTTCATCTATGTAGGCTAAACTCCGGATAGTTTCTGAGCCATTGTACTTTTTCCAAGTCGAAGAGAATGCACTTAAAGATTTCCTCGAGTTTAAAAAGGATTATTCCGTAGAATGATCAGTTTCCGAAACTTCCCAAATAAATTGAATTTTCGATTGAGTTAGTTTCTAAACCGATTGCTGAAAGAAACTGCGATCCATTTGTCTTCTAAAACACTTGGCAACTAATCATTTAATTCGGACAGAATACATTGGTTCGATAATTCTTCTGTCTTCATTTTTTTCGATAATTTATGTCTACATTTATTTAAATATTTCACAACCTCTATATTCATTATAATATATTCTGCTATTCAAGTGGACAAACGTCAAATATTTTTTTCTAGAATAGTGCGGGGCATTGAATCGGCAACACGTGTTTCGCTGACACTAGAAGCAAACCGCTAACTCCGAATTCCAATACGCGTCCCAAGTAACAGCGCTGTGTCGTGCTAGTAATGCACCTAAATATGGCTCTTAAGCTGCGACTGCAGTTTTAGTAGCTTAATAACAATGACTTCTACAAATGAAAGTCCACCCCAATAAAGTAAATCAAACTCATAGATCTCCTCTAACTCATAGTATGTTTCATTACTGCATCCCATTATACACCAAAGAAAGAATAAGTAATAGTTATTGAAACTGTCAAAGGCCTAACAATTGATGTTTATATTGATGGTCTTGAAAAAAACCACCGACACCAGGAACATCTTCTTTATCTCTAAAATCTCAGGTACAACAACATGTAGTTTCTTAACGAACTAAGATACTGACAACTAACTCATTAGCAGTACTGTCGAAGTCATTAGTTATAAGTTGAAAATTAGACCTTTCATGGAAAAGAATTGAAATTTCTAACAACTCGATAATACCTAACGAACTAATAATCAGTGCTTACAAAAACGATGGTAAAGTGCAGTACTTAAGTCATATCACTAACAATATCCTATTTCCGACTAACAATGCGTCCAACACATAAAACATTTACGTAAACAAAACCTGTCACTACCTAGGGATTGTACGGAACTACTAGCCAATCCAACAGCCGAAATTTATAACTGTATTCATAATTTTGTCTTTAAATCTAGACAACTTTTATAAAGTTTGCTAACTTAATTGTGTCTATTATCAGCCATTATAATTCTAATCAATGTAAAACTTTATGTATGTTCGAATCCAGCATAATAACCTTGTAGAAAGATAATAAATGCCTAATAAAAAAAAATTTTTTTTTTCTACGGCCACTACATATAAAAATTTTCTTTTTTGGCATGTTGTACTTAACAGTTTTGCAACACATGTGAAAATCACTGTTTGCTTTTGTAAAAACTTCGTAACCCAGTTGCAGTGGTGGCCGTCGCGTGCACTTACTGCTAGACGCGGACTCCAATTTGTTTTCGAGACCTACTGCACGAAAGCATATCCACTCTCAGTTCGGCGATCAGAGCAGCCACATCGGAAACCCAAGTTCACTACTGCGCTATTTTCTCAAGAACTTTCCTCGTCCTCGTTTTTAAACGTCGTCTCTCTGGCTGACTTTGCTGAATCTCATCTGCGCTTGTTACAAATAACGGACTTAAACTTTCAAGATATCGCGTTGAACATCATACGTTAGTCGAAGAAAAATGTTGATTTTTCGTTTGGCACTTTTGTGGCAAATAGTTAAAAAAACAACAAAAGCGTTTTTTTTAATTATTTATGAGAAGAGTTTATAAATTCGTACATTTTCCGCTGTTTACTATAAAGATAATTGATTACCAAATTTAAGAGAACAAAAGAAGTTTGATGATAAATAAAAACTTTTGAAAAGCTACCGAAAAGTATGAAAAATACCGCCGAGCAAAAAGTTGTTGTTCTTTATAGTCCTTAAAGATGTTGGTTAGTAGTGTAGCTCGATCAGATGAAAAAAATCCAAGATAGTTTCAAAGTGTCTTTTAGACCTTATTCTTGCGAAATTCCCAGTCTGACGTAACAAGACTCTAATTACTTATAGGTCAGAAGAGCGTACCTTGCTAAAAATCTCGTAACCCCCTCCTCGAATCACACAACTTGGTAGACCAATATATAGTACGCCGGGTCGAGAGAGAGAGAGAGAAGCCGCAAGCGCGCGCCAGGCGATGCACACGCTCGCGCAGCCTCAAAGACTAGGACGACGCTTTCACTTTAATTAATGCGGCCCGAAACCAAAGAGCTGTTTTTGCCCGCGAGGGGGCTCCACGCTGCTACTGTGGCTCCGGCGAATGACTTTAATTAGACGCGCGCAATTCTCGCGGTTACGTGATTATTTATGCCTCTCGCTAATCGATTCGTCAGTTATACGCCTCGCCTATTATCTACATGTTTCTTTTGACTTGTATATCCCTTACAGAGATGCCACTAATGACTGTTATTGTTGTTGTTATTGCTTCAAGAACTCCGTTAACATGGAACGATGCAGAGGTATACTAGATACTTGAACGCATTAGCATTGGTTGCCTATAGTCATTAGCATTTAGACTTACCTCCCCTATCACTTTTGGAAGGGTAAAAGAAGAGAAGTTTAACACATATCATTGCTGGACCTATAGATTAAGGTGGAGTCCGAACCACCGATGTGATTTTTAAAAATATTTATTCAAAAGTCATGTTTAACCTTCATTTTAGTTATCTTCATTTTTCCCGGATTTCAGTATAATTTTAGCAATTCGCAAGCACTTTTTACAAACTGCAACATGTATACAACTTTTTAAGTTTCTATTGCAATGGAATTATGCAAACATACTGAAACGGTAAAAGTTGGAAGGATATGAAATGCTTATTCCGTAGCAGTCGCTATGTAACCTAAGCTATACAACAATTTGTTATAAGATAAATTTCGGAAGAGTAATGCGTTTCAAGTATTCGAGAAAAATTAATTAATTAGTGGTGCCGTTTGAAAATTGTATGAATTTTCAAACGGCATAATTATTGAAGTAAAAGCTAATCCACCTGACGTCAAATATGAAATCATGATAATCGCCGCAGAAACACAAATCGTGCCGTGTCTTGACAATGCTAACGCACACACAGCGCGTGCGCGTGCAGGTGAGCTTTATTACCGTTCCGCCAGCGCCGTTGCCATCGTCGTGCGGATCGGAATACGCCAGACGATTAAACGCGGCCGCCGGCAAAATCACTCGACGACAGCTGCCGCGTTATTTCGAAAATGCCTCCCGGGGGAGACCAAGGCAGAGAGCAGATCCCAATCACGAAGCGACACGACACGCATATATAGCCTTTCGCGGGGCTTTCCGTTTTCATTTTTGCACTGCATGATTCCCATCGCAACGGCGCGTGCGGATTACTTTTTTTTTCGGGTGCGGTGCTTACCGCTACTTATGGTTTTTGCTTTGGCACAATAGTGAACATTTTTCTTTTGCTCGAAAGCGGAGCTGAACTGACATAACGAAAAGTTTAACATTTGTATGTAACTGAAAATTCTTTGATATACAATTTCATTCATGTTGAATTTATATGAAAGTCTCTATAATTCATTTGATCAAATGCTTGTAACTTGTAACTTTTAATGACGTACCTCGGCATCTCATATACGCAGTAAAGATAGAGAACATAATGCTTTTCTGGAGACAGTTTTACAACCTCACGAATACGTTGCGCTCGCTATCTTCAAACTCCTCCACATTCAACTTCGTGGTAGCACAAATGCCTTTGAAGTGGCTCATAGAAGTGTAATAACGTAATTATCCAGTACGAAGTAGAGTTACTAGAGAGAGAGAGAGAGAGAGAGAGAGAGAGAGAGAGAGAGAGAGAGAGAGAGTGCGCTTGGAATAAATGTACGTTTCTTTTTCAGTGCAGATGGTGAAGTTTTACTTTGTACGCTCGACTAAAAGCTAATAAGTCGCTTTCCCATCGTCAAAACTTGCCCGATAAAACTTTATAAAGAAAAATGGTAAGTCATTAATGTCGCTTTATAAAAAAATTTTGTTATTAATCTAGAGTAAGTAAGTCAAGAGAAAAATTGAAATAAAGATTCATCTTATTTTGAGTAGTCAACTTCACGCATGAAAGTAGCTAGAAGACAAAGAAGGAGGAGAGAAAAAGACAGTGAAAAGAAGAAAAAACAAAAGAAAACTCACACTAAGGCGCATGTTTTCATTCGTACACCACCATTAAAGAATTCTAAGACGAGAGCGTCGATCGTGAATTCCTTTGTGTTTCTTCTCTGCCTCGTGGACCTTCAACCCAAACTCTTTTTTCTTACTTTCTCTAGCCGCCGACTATAAAACTTCATAAGCTTCCGCGCGCGCAAAAGAGGTTGAAAAAAGAGGAAGAGTATGCCTTTACTGCAGCAAATACTTTTTCAGAAGTACTCGCGCACGCAAACGAAGACAGTCCGATTTTATTAAAAACCCCACCGAGGTTACAGACGATTTTTCTTTATTTTGTTACTTTACTGCAAATAAGTTAGTCGAAAATTTTTATATAGAAGGAATGAGCAAAAGTCGATACATTTTTCTTCTTTTTTCGAAATCGGCGTTGAATAAATATACGTGACTTGTCATTATTCGCATAGTACTTTGTTAAGCCAAGTAAAATATTTGTTATGAAGTAACATATTATTCATGGCTGATATGTTTGACAAATAAACATTCATTCATCTGATTCTCGTTCAAATATGAATTATATATATGTATTTTTCTCTGCGAGTAGTACATAACGACGTTTAGTCAGTCACCAATCAATCAATCGACCAGCATTGAACGCCTTAACTTCCTCATCAAAGTGAATACCTAAATAAGTATACTGATAAACTTCATTGACCTATCACTGAATTAGCCAATCAGTGTTAACCGAGTGAAAAACAAGCGATTAAGACCGACGCGCGTGTCGAAAGTCCATCGATACAAGCCAGCGATTATCGCACAAAGAGCAGAGCACTCAATATTTCATGCTCGACGGCATGCTCGCGGCCGCCGCCAGACACAAAGGCGCAGCACGCAGCAGGACACTAAAAGCACTCCTGCCAAATAGAAAAAAGGCAGAGAGAGAGAGAGAGAGAGAGAGAGAGAGAGAGAGAGAGAGATCAGCAGCTTTTTATCGCGGACGACTCAATCTACTACCGATGGAACGAACAGCGAGAAGACGGTTTCTCGATAAAACATTGCGCTCGAATGCATCCAAATCTCGTACCCTTGTTCCCTACAGCATTCACTTATATTTTTATATATTATAATTACAAGTAATTTCATATTGCTGCGGAATGTATTTCCTTTGCCCAATATTTTCGTAGTGCCTCATTAGTTCGTGTTTCGTACATTTGGCTTGTTTAGTACTGCCCGTTCGGATATTTCCTTTAATCCATCGATTGAGTAATCCTCGGCTTCATTTTGTTCAAAATTTATTTCATGTTACTTGAATCTCTTTCTATGTGATCATTTAATTTTTAGTTTACCCATTTTATATGCTTTTTATTCATTTTTTAGTATTGCGTATTATGCTCTTTAAATTTTATTTTGACAAAAAATATGGATGTCTTTTTTTCAGTAAAACTCACACAGAGATCAATACTCATAGTTTTTATTTTAAAGAAAATTTATATATAAAAATGATAAATAAATCATAATTGTTATTGAACGCTAAGTGTCATGAACTCTAATTCTGAAAATAACTAAGTTTGAGCTTGAAAGCTATTTGCAAGTAGTCGATCTATTAATTGAGCAGTAGTCTAATAGTATATTTATTATAATTGCGATTTCTAATACTTCTTTTTGTTCGCGGCATTGCCGTATATCGCGAAACAGTCAAAATAAGAACGTATAACGAAGATAAATGTAAAATCTAAATTTTAATAGAAATTACTCCAAAAGAAAGTACGATGTTAAACACTCGAATATGATTTTTCATAAAATATTCTTTTGAAATTTCCACAAAAATATTTAAATTTTCACTGTATTTATAATCAGTAAAAAAGTTTTCCTTTGAGACAGCAGCATTTCGTCATGCTCATCTTGATCGCTCTATAAACTTTCCTTGCCTCGTACCATTCTTTCGTCTCAAGATTGTTTTTGCTCCGCTACCAGATACTCGCGCTAAGGACCTACAAAGCTTTGATTATTCTACGGGCAAGCTAAAAACAACTCTGCTTTTATTTTGTCGTCAAGCTCCTGTGCGGATTGTATTTTCAGACGACGGCTTGGAAAATAATTTTCCCCGAGCGAACATCGTTTTATTTTTTTTTTGCTTTGTGAACAAAAAAGGATATTAGCTGGGGATAATTGAGGGTACTGACGCTTTTATTATTTCATTGATCATTGGAATCGTCGTTTCTTTCTTTGTTGACAGCTACTCGAGCGTAAAATCTGCAGTGATGAAAAAGTTTCCCAGCTCTACATGTTCAAGTTTTTTTCTTTTCGTTTGTTCACGTCAATACAAGTTTATTGAAGAAGAAAATACGTTTCACTTTTATGTTCAAAATTGAGTTAAAAGTGACTAACTACCTAACGTACAAAGACGTGACTAAGCACATACAATAAAAAGCGAAACTATATTGACGGTGGTATGTTTGCTCATAACATTGTATTGACAGATTCATTTTACAATAATAATGATACAATAGCGAACACAAATAATTTTGAATTAGAATAAAAGAAAAAATCTGAGAACAGAAGTAATTACTCGAAAAGGGTGTCTAAGCGCCAAGAAAAATGAGGAAGAAAAACGAAAATAGAAAATCCTCTAAGGGAAGATAGATGATTGAGGCGATTTCTTAGCAACTTTCAAAATAGATCCTCATGACTGTGCGTGTTCGTGCAGCAGCTCGGCGTGAAGATTTCTCACGTAAGAATCGACTCTTCAGATTTGTTTTTTCCTCGAAAAGCACATCTTTCGCACGACAGCCAAAAACTAGGTGAAAATAAGAAACAGCTGTCAGCGCTATACAAACGCAAATGAAAATGTTATGCGCGAGTGCTTGGGCACAGCTGCACGAGCTTGCAGATAGATAAAAAAAAATTCTATACGTGGCATGTGCCTCCGAAAAGAATTATTTTCATACAAAATGCATGCAGATGAAGTAATATATTACCACAGCGTAAATGCTTCTTTGTTAGTGTGTATTAATGTGAATAATTCCATATACATTTATTTTAATTTTGGTGTAAGATTATTGCAAGAATGGAACAACGGACATTTCAATTTATCTTTGAAGTTAAATGTTAAAGTTCTACGTTATTTTGAAAACGTAACAATGTGAAATAAAAAAAATATTATATTACTGGATTTTTTATTATTTCATTAGAAAATATATAAGAAAATATGGAATATATATAACATATTCTAAAGTATAACATTTGAAAACATGGTTAAAAAATACACTGTATTACAACACCTAACATGTTTATGATAGTGTTTATGGTGCGACCATCTTAAATTATAATATTTCAACGATTCCATTATTGCAAACCGCTACAACAAATAATATATCTAGGTAAATATAAAACGAAGCTATTAGAAAGAACTAGTATCGTATATAAATTCCAAATGTAAACAATATTCAGTGAATTATATTAGTGAAAGCAAAAGATTTTTAGGGATCAGATTGAACAAACATAAAAAGAACATCATATGTTCGTAAAAAACTGTAAAAGACTTAAGATAAGATAGAGCAGAAAAAGCTGTAGATAAAAATATAGATGCGATGTAAATTACACAAGCAGAATACACTTTTTTGCTTTTTATTATGGAAATATTTTTTAATTTACTCATTTATACGTGTGTAGATGTAATAGCCTCATAATTGAATTACACGGTCTTGGCAGAAACTTATGGTTAAGAATTATAATATATTCGATATATGTTAATGATAAACATGAATTCCACAATCGTTCTTTCATTTTCTCATTTTCTTGAAAAAAAATCGATGTTTAATCAAATTAACCCAACCAAATCGCAAGTATATCAATGTCAGAATGCTAAATAACTTACAATAGACTTTATATTGCTACCCCCTCATTTTCCGCGAACTAAAAGCAAATTATATGAAAGTTGACATTTACGTATATATACAGAATGTGTCCCACGACATGAATCCCGAAGGTCGGAATTTATCGCTGTCAACGCCCGACGGGCAACACTACAGTTCAGAATGAAAAGTAATCCAGCGAGGGTATAGCGGTCGAGATTCAAATTTCCTGTATTGCCTAAGAGGATTCTCCAAAGTCCTCCTCCCTATTTTTGCCTTTTCGTTGGGGAAGGTGCCAGTAGTATGAATTGATAAGCTGTTTTATCTTTCACCGCAGAGCATTAGTTTATATTAGAAATGACGGACCGTGAATTCAAATTATGGAGATGCGAGGAAGAAAACATCTACTCTCTTCCGGATTTCCCGTTCCCCTAACAAATCGATGCGGTTGTTCTGAGATTTATCGCTGTCTTTTCAACTGATCGTGGCAAATATATGACGTTCATAATATTATGAGGATTGTAACGGTAATATAAGGAATGGAATTTTCTTGCGAGACAATGACTTCAGACAAAGTTATTTCGAGATATGGGAAAATATAATAAAAAAAAGTAAATGAATGATGCCTGAGAATAAGGAATGTTCTTTCGGGTGATTTCTTTTTTGTGGGTAGTTTAGATTTAATATTATTGATATATCTTAGAGTTATTTATTCGATAAGAGAAACCGTTAAATTTACTTCTTTTCCATTTCACCTATACATTAATACACAAATATTCTACTGTTTTAAACTTCAGATGCAAATGCATGTTCGCATGTTTTTATTACTGGCAAGAATTTCTGGCATGCATTTAGAATGTCCAGTACGACTAATGGATATTTTATCTTTTCTGCGAAATGGATTTTATTGTTATAAAAGGTTATTCATTGCAAATTTATTAAAGCTGAAGGGACGAGAAGATAACGTTTTCACTTTTTATGCAATGAAATTGAGTTACAAGGATAATTATTTTTCAAAATCTTCATTTTGAATATTTTTATTATTTCGTATTAATCTTCATCTAACTATTATGAAGATGTAATATTAATGAAGTTTATGGTATTTCTTTCCACTTTCAGATCTCACAAAGTGAAGTCGCTCTAAAATTAATACTCTTTGCCAACAGTTTTTTAAATCCTTTTATTTGCAGAAAAGAAGCTTGCGTTCATCTTCTTAATGTTAAAACTTGAGTTACAAAGAAGTTTTTCTCAAATTTTTTTGCCTCATCAAGCGATTAAAGATTGAACAAACTATAAGTCGAAACGAATACCAATATCTTTGGCAATCTGATCAATGCTACTGTTGCATTTTTGACAAATAGCAGATAAGAATTGATGTTTAGATCAAGGTTTTAATTGGTATACCGAGGCAAACTCTCAACAAAGCCTCCACGCATCAATCAGGAAATCGGCTTGGAAGGTACTTTATGATGCTAATTGCCCTGAAAAGCTTTCATTACAGCACCAATTAATGATAGAACGAGACTCGATTTACATTTACATTATCCAGGCAACGGATATCCATCAATTACTTTCAAATACAGAGATCAGTTTCATTGCATTTCCCTCCCCTTGTGTCCGAAATGTGTTGTCGTCTACGCAAATACTATTCATTACCCGCTGCCAAATGTATGTGGTTGTTAACGTTAACCTGTAGCAGACGTATTCTGTATTAGCGTGTGGAATCGAATCGGGAACCACTCAAAATGATTGTTTAGATTCGTTTTTTTTCAGTGAATGTCATTGTAATATTAAAGGAAAATGGACTATTATTTTGTATTTTTAAGTAAATCAAAACTTTTTTAAATAGATTTATGGAAATCTTAACGAATTTCATTAATATCACCACTATATTTTTCAAAATATTTTCAGAACTTTTTGCATAACAGAGTTCTACTAAGTTAGATAAACGATACAGTTTTTATTATTTTATTTATTTTATTATATTTATGAATTTAATAGATTTATTATAGATAAAGGAGTGATGGATTATTTGCTAAACTCCGATAAATTCCGTAAGTATTTGCCAATTTTCCCTAATCAATTGAAATTATAAAACCCAACAACCTTATCTAGGGGTCCTTTATCCTGGAATTACGGTGAATGGTAGTGGAGAAAGTGACTCTGCATATATACTCGAGACGTAGTCTTTGTTGATTCGGCGAGACGCTGCGATCAAGTACGTTTGACTTGAAAATCCATCTTGGATTTTCAATATTTGAAGTGCTTGTGCATATCTTTGGTGTACGATCAAGGCGCTTGCTCCTTGAAAATACGCCTTTTGCGCTCGTTGTCATTTTTTTCGCGGTACATTAACTTTTAACCTTTTGTCGGTTGTAAATTTGATGAAATGAGCATTTAGCCGTAAAATTCGAAGTACAAACACACAGAAAGATGCGAACTATCAAAATCTTCTTTTTTAATAACAAGATAAAGTTTTTAAAGCTAAATGCACTATCGCAATTTCTGTAAGCAAACAAATCCATTTAAAAGCCTTCAAAAGTAAACAAGACTACCGAAACGTGATGTTTGATCGAGAAAACGCAGAGCAGAAAAAAAGAAAATATATTGATGGAGGAGGATTTCGAGAGCACTCTCGCCAACATACACACGCCTTTCTGCTATTGCTCAATAGGGTTTGCACGCCGGCAAAGTGATACGTGAAAGGCGCAGCCGTAGCCGCGCATGAAAAATTGTTGCGCTGATTGTAATAGCGCACTAGTGAAAAAAAGCGATGAGGAGGCGGTTCAAAGTGCTGGATTGAGATTTATTCCAATATTCTGCTTGTTTTAAAAAAGCTTTCTATTTTCTGTTTGTATTATATAGCTAAAAGTAAGAGAAAATTAATCTTTTATCAAGATTTTCAAAGTTCAATTCTTTAAATAGATTACGAAACAAAGTATTATCGCCGCTTTCCAAACACGGACCATGGAATATGAATTTTCTTTTAGTGAAGGAGATCCTAAAAGCTTTTTTAGAAAGACTTTTCTCGCAGAAATTATTTTTTAATATTACCTCGCAATAATGATTATCCCCACAAGCTGGCAGCGTTAATCAATTTCCTAGTCATATAAAAGAGAAATAACGTGAGCAAGAGAGCAAAGTACATTCTAATCCTCGGCGGTAAATACGTAAAAAAGAGCAAGCGCTAAAAGCTCGCAAGCGGGGGGCAGGAAGTCGCCAGCAATGACAAAAGCGTGAGGCCGAAACTAGTCCATCAGTCTTCTCTCATCACATCATTCGCCGCGCGCCTTCTAATAAATTTAACGAGGTAAGCTTTTGTCATGACTCCCGCTTCATCTCTCGAGTGACAAAGAGTGATAAATGCAAGAGAGTGAGAGAAAGAGAGTGAGTGAGAGAAAACTCGCGCAGCGACCCCGGAGATCATATTTACGACGCTGGATTATCTTTTTTAAAACGCTGGCACAGCTGTTTTTATTCCCCTATGCGCACACGCGCGTCAGAATATTAGGACCTAAACGATAATCCTTCTCTTGGGATCATTAACGAACTGCGTTTGCGCTGACTTCTGAAAGTTCAATTTACATTTTTTTCGCTCTAAAATAATTGTATTTGCTATCTGGATGTTATATTTTCAGAGTGAAAAGTTTTAAATGATATTTTTGAATATTATTTTGTGATTTTTACAAAGTAACATAGTTCAAAATATTTTATATGTAAGCTATTACCTAATCAAAATGACACTCTTTTTGAAGTATCTACTACTTAATTTGAGACAGATTGCCAATTTACTCAAATATAGCAATGTAGGAACGAGACTCGTTCCTCTCCTCATGTGCATCGAAAAAGGAATTGCCTAGCTTACGCTGACTATAAAAATGATATGTATCATAAAGCACAGCGGTGTAATGAAATTTTTACCACCCTCTTTGTAACTTGATAATTTTTGCAGAACTGTACGCAACGTTTAACTTCATATAACAGCATGAACAACGTAATATTTTGTGTGTGAGCTAGCTCTACGAGAATGAAAGTTTCGAATACCAGTTTGAAACCATGACGTTTCTGTCAGAAAACAAGATCGAAAAAAGGGCGTGCGACGGAACTGGTAGGAAATAATTCGCATCTCGGAGAATTATGCTAATAGTAGTTGGTCGGAAGACGTGGAATAGTTAGCGAGAGATCCGTAGGCAGTTTGATGTCGAGCAAGTTTAGCCCACACGCTCAATTACTCGTCGCATCGACGCAGATAATTCAAACTTGCAAAAGGGAGCGCAAGAGCGACTCGCGATATTAATGCGAGCGAGGATCTGTCGTGCGTGTAAGCCACAGTGCCGGTGCGCCACAAAAGCGTAGAAATTCACGTGCGCGGATGGCGGACGTGTATGCGGCGCGGGCAAATTTCAGCGCGTGATTAATCCATGGCACTTAGTGCGCGACAAAGTTTTACGTTCCCGCCCCCTCCCCCTCCCGCGTTCCCTCACTCCGACGACATGACTACACTGACCACATACGTCTTGTGGACACACGAAGCTCGCACTCGCGAGTGGCGTTATGATTTATGATTACGAGCGTGTTTTATTCTAAGTGCGTTTATTATTCAAACTGCTGCTTGCCGAGAATGAGCTACGAAGCTAAATGTTTATTATTCTACAGCTGAAATGAAATTACCTTGGAAGGCAAGAAATTCTGCGCACCATTATTTTTCAAAATAACAAATAATTAAACGCTTACGTAAAGCATATATTAGCATGATCGTCGAGCCTTTAAATCACAATAGTATGGCCTGCAAGCTGCATCGTAAAATCAAAGAGCAAAAAAAAAACGAAAGAAGAATAGACGAGGCAGTGCAACAGACAACTTGAGTCGACGATTAATTCAGCTGCGCCTACCGCAGCCCATGGCTGACGCGGACGACAGGAGGAGAGAGAGAGAAAGAGAGAGCAGACGATAAACGGACTCTCCGCTGCCTAGACACGGGGCCAAGGAAAAGAATGCATTCGACTGTCACGAACCGACTGGCAAAAAATAATTGGTATATAATTCCGTGCTCGAGTGCAACGATATAACTCTTTTTTTTCCGTTTCCCTCTCTTCAGCTCGTCTGCTCGGTTCACACCACGAAGCGTAGCTCATGAAAGTGCAAGCCAGCACGGTCCTTTCATTACAATAATTTGCGACCCGGTAATGCGACGCCCGCCGAAAGTTTGCGTTACATGTGGCTTACTTACACTTAATGCACGTTGACTAGCGGCGCGCCCGAACGGACCGCGTCTAATGAGCAGTAAGGGGAAATTTTCAAACCCTCACTACGGCAAGAAAGAAAAGCACGGATTGCGTCGTGCCTAGCGACCAGGGCAGTCGGTCTGCGGGGAGACGAGGCAAGTGCATCGCTTTCACGAGTTCAACGTCCACCCGAGAATTGCGCGCACGGTTTTCTACGAATTCCAATGACTGTACACGCCGGTGCAGTACACGGGCACATTTGCCGAGCTAGACTTGGCCCCACGGCGGCTAAAGGGAGAATTGCCGAAGCGCGTTTCCCAGGAGAAAACCACCGCGCGGCTGCCACGCCCGTAGATCGCGAGGCAGCAAAGGCTGTCCCCGTTCTTGAGACGTCAAGGTCGTTTCTGAAGGATACTGTAGCGGCGCAATCTTCCGCATTCGGCGCGCCTGTGTTCACCTTCGACGAAAAGCTCTCCCGCTAACATGCGAATACTATAACGCGTCTTTGGTGGTTCGACCCGCCTTGTAAGTACCGTAGAATCAAGTTAAGTTTGAAGTTTGTCATCCGCACTTTTCTTATTCGACCTGACAGTGGCTTTTTCTTTACTTACGACTAGGGTTTTTAGGGTTCTTGTGACCCTGTCCAGCCTGTATTACCGTCAACGTCAATTCTTCTGCGAATAAATAATGTTTATGCGCTAATTCTGTCCTCCTATTTTACTGAACACACAAGTGTTAATTTATCTAGTTCATGAATTCGAAACAATATGCTCTTTGTTGTTTATTCTATACACTCCAAATTATCTGTATTAACAAAAATCGCGAGAACTTTCTCTCATATTCTTAATCTTGTATAATATAATAATTTGGATACGCTACAGTATTTCGTTGTTATTGCACTTTCATCGTCATAAATTGCCTCATAGACTCATTAATGTTACACTCGAAGCGTAAATGCAATTGTCATCGCGGTGCAGTATACATTCGAAGCGTGCGCGCGTTATGTCTCCGTCTGTTCTAGATAATAATTGAAAGATCATCAATTTAACAGAAGTAAATGATTTCCACTGAACTGATGAATTATACGTTTTAAAGTATATTATTAAATAATTTTTAATTAGAAGTGGAGAAAGATTTTCATAATGTTTTTTTTAAATATAAAATAAAATCCATATTTTAAATGCACTTCCACATTCATTTTGTTACGATACCAATAGAGAATGGATGAAGTACCGACCGCTAAATAACCTTTTTCAAATTCAATTCCCAGCTTTCTTTATTGCTTCCACACCGCAGCATTGTCAACTTTTATCGTAGTCAAACTCATAAACGCGTGCGTATCAGCTAGCAAATACTTTAGCACATACATGCACACGCAAACTCGGCCCAGCGAAATTGAACGACATTTGCGGAGCGCGCGTTCAACTTAGCCGTGTGGTAAAATAATGAGTAATGGCAGACGTCCATCGTTCTGTGGGTATAGCGCAGCTGCCGCTGACGTGCGCTTTCATCTTTTCCCTTTTCCCTCTTTTGTACTTTCCACCCTTCGCTTCGAACGATGATTGTTTCGTTCGACTGCTCACGCGCGCGAGCGATCGATTTATTTCGCGTTTGTTTACGAGAGAGAAGAGAGAAACCCACCGGCCCCGCGTCGTGCTTGTCAATGCCGCCTTTCAACTGACTGCTGCATAATAATTCATGTTACAGGTTCGCTCGGTCATGACTTTGTCCGATCAGCCAATTTAATATATTGAAAATAATATTTCTGTGGCTTTACAAATAATTTACTTCAGTTTGAAGCTTCGTCGAAAATTAAGCAAACTACTGAATTACTAACCATTAATTCGACTTTTTACACCTATTTTTGTTTCCAACGTCATTTTATGAGTTTTCATTTTTTATTCGTACGGTAATGATTTTTACGAAATAAAAATTCCGTTTTTACGTTGTCCACTTAATCATTCTTTACTGTTATGATACAATTGATTTATAAACGTAATATTCTCCTATAATATATCATCGGGTCATATCTTGATCGCTCATATTACATTGGCCAACACGGTTGTTGATGTTATTAATGATATAATATACAAATATATTAACTTACTTTTGTAATACGACAGAGTATAATATTTGTTATGAAACATCGGTGAATTTAGATCTGAACGTTACATGCTCATTAGACTGCATAGAATTGATATGTTATCCATGCAATGTCGTATGCATGTGACAATGTAATATTGTGCGTATATGTCTACATGCTGTACAAGCAAATCTGAAGTGACCTGTCAAATATCCGTTAATATTAGGATCGTACACTAGATTCATAAGTCAATGACATGGAAATGCCTGTCAATAATTTACTGTTATATCCACAACATAGTTAAATGATAATCTCCTTTTCGTTTGAAAGTTAACGATTGTGGTGATATAAAACCAATAAATATTACTCGTGTCACCAAATAAAGCGATCATAAAGTATGAATAATTTTTTACATTAAACTCTAACTCATTTTGTGTGGTTGTGTATCTAGAGCATCAAATTTTTGAACCACTTTCTTCCGGTATGTAGTCATCGAATACAAAATTCATAAAAGAGAGAAGAAAAAAGCATCGCCTTCCAACGATCTCATCACGCAGGCATAATATAACCTTAAATCTCACCTGAAGCTTCAATAAACTTGATCGCCATAAAGTTGGGCGCTACTTCTTTCACTCTTTTCTCAGACAGCTCCCCAATAATCTGCTGCTCAGTTGATCATAAAAATGATCATTTCCGAAAAAAAAAATTCTTGCCTGCTCAGCTAATATTCGTACGTTTCATGCTCGTAAATTCTATTTCAGCCCGGCTGCGCGACTCACGTGTTTAAATCTTACTTATAGGTCCCTGCAAGTTGTAAACAGTTCTATCGAATCGTTCATAAGCTCATCAGACTTGCGTCGAAAGTTGAAACAATGGATACGTGAGTTACGAGCGGTTAGCTACCCATAATCGCTCGAGCGACGACGACTTTTCGGCGAGCGATGTGAGAGTTACGAGTTCCTTCTACGGTCGCCGTCGACGAAACGAGCAAAAAGTAAGTGGACTACACTGCGCCCACTTGAAAGAGTACCTAGGGGCTAGCCAGTGGGAAGAAAACTCTGCAATTTGATAAATGGAGAGTTCCAAGTAGCGAGTAATAAGTACGCTGTTGAGAAAAAATTAACACATTCGCATGCTCTTTTTCCCGCTTTACTTTAAGGAGATATAGAAATTATTTCACTATAAATGATCAAGATAGAAGTTCTCTTTTGCGAATTGAATTTTTTTTTCTGTTCAATGATGTATAAAACGCAATTCGATCCTTTGATGAAGTGTAAAAATCGCTTGTCTGACATAAAAAGGGTATAAGTTGTCCCATAAACCGCTGTTATTGTGAAAAGTTTAGTGCTTGTTAAAAAGTATTTCGAAAACTATTCGAAGTACAGTTTTAAACTTCGAACATTTTTAGAGAGATTTACTTATAGAATTCTTAACCGTAATTTTAATGAAATTATTCCCTTGAATGATGTTGTCTAGTTAGTACCATAAACTTTGCTACAATAAGTTCTAAAATAAATGCAAACATCCAATGTCTGTTAATAAAATGCACATAATAAATAAAGAAAAAGAGATTGAATAAACTATAATAAAAAAATAAGACGCTGATTGAACATAAAGAGGAAGTCCAAATAGTAGCATAGAAAAGGCGGTAGGAAATAAATAAATAGAGAGAGAGAGAGAGAGAGAGAGAGAGAGAGAGAGAGAGAGAGAAAGAGAGAGAGAGGGAAACAACGTACAGGCACACATACTCACACAGTGAACGGCAGGAGACGGTATAAAAGAAACTGTAACGGGCTAAGGAAATCGAAGTCGCAGCAACATAAAGTCTCGTGGGGCTGGGTCGGCCGATTGGTTCGTTAGAGTTCTACGTGCGAACTATGCTGCCATGTACTACCTGAAAGAGAGAGAGAAAGCAAGCATACACGTGCGAGAAAACGAGTGAGAGACGTTTTACGACGGACGTACATACCTATACGTGTACGAGCTAGCGCTGGATTCTCATTGAGTATAAAGCTTCGCTCTCGACGAGGGAATTCGATTTTGTAAGCGAGAATGTGCGCAACACGCCCGATAATTTTTTTTTGCCTATACCGTGTGTATTTATTTCTTTCACTTGATTCAAATTTAATTGATTTTGTTCAAAGAAAACAAACAAGTTGTTTGTTTAAGCATACAACTGTCGGGCTCAAACTGGAATTACCAATTCGACTTTATTGTCTCCGACCTTCATCCCTGTTGTAAAACTCCTCCCTCAACGTTCGTAAACTCCAACCAATTAAAAACCACTTCCACGTGCCAAAAACAACTCCGTGCCAAGACAAACGAAGCGAAACAAAAGCAAAAGAATCCACAAAAGCTTATTACAAATGCAGCCCGCGAAACGATTTATTCGCAGGGCTAAATATTTACATCTCTCCGTCTCATCGCGAGGACTTAAAAGATTCTACATCGCGGGCATCCGCCGTGGAAATTCCTCGTGGGATTCATGACGTTGCATTGCAAATGCAAATTGAATAATTACGCTCAGCCCGCGGAAACATCCCACGTTGCCGCCACCCGCCGACATGTCGTTCGAGTCGAGAATCATTAGGTGGAAGCACCAATTAACGTCTCGCCTGGTAACGACGACGTTGGCGTGTGTGTGGTACCGTCGACCGTCGCGTCCCTCTCTCGCTCGCTGACCAGAGCTCTTTTATGCAATAGCACATAGAGGGACGACACGCGCGCACACATGCGCACTATCGCTTGGGAAATGGCCTGTTGTTTCTATCTCGCTTCGATGCTTGCGAATAATGATGATGTCTATTTGACTGCTGAGGTGTTGGCTATCATCACGAGACATCTTTTATTCAAATTATTCTCCTCAACCTTCACCAACGAACTTAAAGCGATACAATTTACATATTTTCTTTCATCCCAAAATAAATCGCAAATAAGAATAAAAAAATCGATCGCAAACTCAACCTACCCTCATATCCAGCATCGAATCTCTCCCCAATAAAAAGAAAAAAAAATTTACTTGTCCATTTTCAATTTCAACTTCAAACACAGTTCGTTCCGCAAACATGAAAAATCTAATGTCTTTATACGCGCTCAGCAAACATTAAACAGTTCTCACCACTTGGCTTAACCCCCTAGTATACTTTGTATCACGCTGAAAGAGAGAGAGAGAGAGAGAGAATACAGAAAACCTCGCGCATTGAAGCCAATCCCTTGGTCAATCGAAGCGTCATCGACGCGCCACAGGGGGCGTGTATATGCGAAGCGCAGAAGCTCTATTAGCATAAGTGTCTCTGCTTTGACGAGGGTCACGCGTACTGCGTTGTATATTTTTGCAGAAGGGGAAAAAAGAACTGGCGAGATTGAGCAAGGGAAAAAGAGGGTGAGAGAAAACTAATCGGTTGCGGAATGTTTCACTAACGGAGGGTGTACGCTCGCGCACTTCGGGGTGTTAATGCCTGCGGGTACTTTATTTCAAACCGGGGTACTGAGATTTTACCGTTTATACGTCTGTCATGGATATTAGGTGTCAAAATGTTTCTAAAGTTTTTTTCGTGTTGCAATACGAGGACAAGATTTCTTACAATTAAAAATCTTGAAATAATATTTTCAATACTAAAAATCTGAGAAATATTAAAAACACTATACGACATAAGAAGCGTGATTCAAACCTTTCTTTTCACCGTTAATAAAAGCAAACGCGATTTCTCAATTCTGAAGAAGAAAAAAATACGTCCACTTCACCTCTCAACTCAATCCAGTGTCGCACATGTAGCCGCGATCTTTTCTTACATTGTGTAAGGGGTGAGAGAGAGAGAGAGAGAGAGAGAGAGAGAGAGAGAGAAAGAGAAGGCGCTGGTCGCTAGCAACATTCGGAGACTTATTGAGCCGGCAAGTACGAGAGATGTTTAAGTTCGAACCTCTGAGCGAAATCGCGGATAAGCATCGACGTGGTTCGCTGCGTTTTTGCTATGTCCCATTGTACGCTCGCCGCAATGCGACGTGACGTTGCCCCGCTCCTCTTGGAGTTCTTTTTTCTCTCGTTTTTTTTCCTTATCCATGTAGGTACTCGTTTTACTCTTACGTGCACAATTATTTTTTAAGTGACTGCTACGGAAGAGTTCTCGTGCGCCAGTGACCGTATGCGACATGCTAATTATCGTTGTTTATTATCTTGTTGTTTTTCAGTAGTTTTCAATTAACTTCTTTGGACTTTCTAAGAGATTTAAAGCTTATATTTGATTTTTAGCGACTAATTGAACAATTATTTGATGATGTAATTATTATAGTTTATCCAAAAATTATCATAAAAAGAACAACCGCATAATCATAGCAATGTGCACTATCGTAACCAATCTAGCCAGTAGCAAAAATCTCGAGGCACAAAGAAACGGAGTGGTCCACTCATCGTGGCTTACTACTCTCCTTTCAGCGCGTGGGCGCATATCTCTTCCATCTTTACGTCTCGTCTTTTCCGAGCTCTTTCGTTCTCTCTCTCTCTCTCTCTCGCTCTCACGTCGAGCAGGGGTGAAAGAACGAAAGAGAAGCCACGTGTATACCGGTTGTTAGCTGCGTAACAAACCCCATTTTCTGTCAGTTTTCCTTATATTTCCAAGTCGCTTTCTCTGCGCGCTACGTCAATATACCGCAAGCAATTTTTTTTCTCGCACTGTTTGTTTATTACGTACTTCTGACTGCTTAAATACGTTGATGTATCTGAGCGAAGTGAAATTTCTAGTCTGTGTTAATGGTGTGCATTCTTTTTCATCAAGAGTCGTGAGTCGCGGTGAGGTGATTTATCTGAATAATAATTTATCTTCATTTTATTATTAAAAATTCGAATTTTCTTTTTTATAGTAGCAATTGAAAAATAAGACTGTAATTTCCGCATAAAAAGAAATCGCATAGCTATCAGTCAGAAAAATAAGTGAAATTTGACAGAGTTAAAGAGTCTTTCGCAAACGATGGTTAAAAAGATAAGCGCTCCTTATCAAGCCATTAACTTTCGTGTCACTTCACTTTTCACCCACAACCTCCTCCATCATCCCACTTGTCACGGTCTCGCTCATTTTCGCCCTCACCATCATTTTCCTTTACCCCCTTTTCCTCTAGCGTAATTTTGATCCGATAAGTCGAGCAACGGCGGTGGTGCTTTTGTATCGCTAGCTGGAATATCGAGAGGCCACTCGATCTCGCTCCCTGTGCGCCGTCGCGGCGTGCTTGTGCACACATTTCCTTGCTTTTTTTTTCTCGCAATAAGTAAAAGGTAGAGTCGAGTGTCGAACAATGACAGGTAAACACTTGGAGGCTTTTTCTTGGTGCTGATGTCGCTACTTTTCCCCATGCCGACCGACGAAAGTCAATAAGATTTTGCTCGTTTGTGTGATGTAACAATGAGTATATACGATTACCGTTCTTGCCTGTTTTTGTTTCGCAAGGGCGTTTATCCTAGCTATTTCAGTGTAAGATTTTTTACCCCGATAATCGCAGATTTATCGACGCCATCCAACTTGACGTCTATATACTCTCGAAAAGCTAATTAATGATCAAGCAAACGAGACGGGGAAGAGAATCAAGTGAATTTCTCGTTTGGCAAATCGCTTGACGTCACGCGAGACGTGCGGAGGAGCAACTAGTTCCGAAGAATTTGTCTTGCGATCGGAGACGATAGCATGAAATCTCAGACGCCCGTGGCTTGAGCCTCGCTCTACTGTGACGCATGGTCGGTGATAATGCTGATGCCTTGCTGATTCTCTACGGTTCACCTGTGAGTTAGTGGGTGTCGTTGTTATCTACTGATTCATTAATCACGTTCAATTACTTGGCAACTGGAGGGTTTTACGGTAGCTGCCTTGTTTCGGATTTGCAGATTTATCTATACTTGTAATGATCGATACAAAAAAATGTAGATGTTTACTCGCCAACGCAATTTATCAATATTCAGTGGAAGCTAAATACATAGGATGATTATCGGGGAAAATTGGCCGCAAGTAAATAATGATGGCTCAACAATAATTTAATGCATGAGATGATTTAATATTTGTTCATTACTGTTACCTCGTGTTCAACAATGCCGTTATATAATTGGAAAAAGAAATACCAAAATATAACGCAATACTTTATGATGAATGAAGCAACCATCAAAATTGTTTCTGCGGCAAGCATGTCAAAAAATAAATAAATAACATGAGGAATATATAGCAGTCGGCATTAACAGCGAAATGACGGAAGTTAAAAAAGAAAGACACGTGTACTAAAAGTAGTTTACGTCTCGAACAGGATAGTAAAAACAAATTTCCTTGGCGCATCCAATATTTATAGCATATCCGGACCACTTTTCTTCCGTCGATTTATCGGCTGATCAATATGTAGTCACACTTATCGCATAGAGATGAAGAGCTCCGCTGGTCAAATTCTAGCATATCTATACGCATACTCGTATACTTTACGGTTATTTTTAGATGCAGCTTCCTCAGTCATTCAAGGATAATATTGAGCTTTTTCTTTTTATTTGTTCGGCTTAGATTTATACTGTAATGAAAAATTATTCGATATTATCATTTTATTAAGCAAATATTGATAATAACAAGGTGCAAATTCTGTTTTACGCTCCCTCTTCTCTTTTTTATCTAAATATCAACCTATAAAAGTAAGCCAGATATGTTTTCTGTTCAATTAAAAAAGCATCATGTTGAATAAACAAAATTTTTTAATTCGTGTAAAAATGGTATCTGTAGGAAACGAACCCAGCCTCAAGTAAACAGTCAAAAATTTTCACCGACCAATCAACGCACAGACCTCCTTGTTTACCGAAGAAAAGCCATTGGAAATAATTAATAAAAGGCTTCGCATGTATTTACAATTAGAAACTTCACGAGTCGTTGTTTGAATATTAACGGGAACGAAGCCTCGGGAGAAATAAAAGCGGCTTTACCCACTCCCACAAATAATTCACTAAAGGGGTGTAGGCGCGGGCGCGCGCGAAGCTTGCATAAGAGGCTAGAGCAAAGAAGGTAAAAAAGAAGGACGGGGAACAGACGGAAGAAAAAGAAGTAGTCGAGATCGTCTTGGTGCGTCTTTTCGACTTTCTTCTAGCCGGGCGGTGGTGCAAAGTCGTTAAAAAACAACTTATGTGCCGGCGCGCGCGCGTACGCGAAGAAATGGAAAGCACGGAATCCCTTCGAGAGATAAAGGAACAGACATGGATTTTAAAGTTTCAGGCGCGGAAATGGTGGCAAAGAGAGACCGAGTTCGGGGCGCGATAGGCTTCGCGAATGTACCTGCGTGCTTCACATACACGCACACACGTGCAACGGAATAGGAAAAATGTGCAAATACGTTTTGTAGCGAAACAGGTGTCAATAGCATGTGGATGTGCACTTTTTTCAATTTTACCCATCAATTTATCTCTTTCAGCGTTTACAAACATGTCCTTACTTCAATTGATGCAGAATATTTTGATACATCAGTTTTCGTACAATTTTCTCAATTTCATTTTATATACTAACGTTATATTCAATATTCGTGTATTAATCGCAAAATTAGTACAATCCTTAAATTTTCAATCTAGACGCACAAACGAATTCAATGTCTGGCAAATCTTTTTACCTCACAGAAGAGCTTCTTTCATATTCCGTGTGTAAACTTGTCATATAAATTCGCGGCGCACACCCGAGTGTAGGTGCGATAGCCAGAGTTGACCGCACTAAATAAACGATGCTACGTGTGTGTGTTTGTGTAACGAGAGAGAAAAAAATGGAAGATGGACACTATACGTCTTTATTACCGACCGTGTTTGTCTGCTTTCGTGTCCGTACGGACGTTACATTTTTTCTGATTTCTTCGGGCAAAATTTCGGCCTCGTGATTTGGGTTCGTATCACTGTTGAGCAGGTGAGACGTACAGGCTTATGTGAATTTTTAAAAAGTGCACATAACTTTTAATCATTATTCAGTTATTCAGTTGTTTCTCACAATAAAACGAGAATTTATTTAGGTTGAAAAGGGATTATTATCTTTTTATTCGTTCATTATGTGCGGCTTGCATAAATTTCTGGGAAATTCATAAGCTGATAGTCATTAATACTTTAGAGAGAGCATTTTAAATGCTAAATTTTCGCGGCAAACTATAAGTACTTTTGATTCATTAACTAAATGGCCAAAAGTTAAAATCAAAGCTTAAATCGTCGTTTCGATGGTCAAAAATACAATGCAAACCAGCTCTTCATTGAATAGAAAGCGGCAGCGTCCTCTTCGAACATTTGGGTAGCAAAATAATCGCCGAGTATCAAAGCGAAGAAAGGATTGCGTTGAAAAGCCGTACTGTCTTACTCTTTGCTTTGTCTGCTAGTCATTCAAATCTATTCTCTTTAGTTTTCTTCCTCCCATCTTCCGTTTCTTCTAAACGCACGAATTAGTTCTTTTTCTTCTCAGTTTCATCTTGAAATATTCATCTCCGCTCTCTTTCTTTCCTTTCGAATCGCCTTTTATTTCTCCTTAGAATGAAACTTCAATATCAGGTTAATAAGAATAGAAAAATTCTTTCCTCGTTTAAAAATATTCAACCTGAAAAGTTGTACGGTTGTGATTATGAACAGAAATAGTGTTACGTTCTTTTTTTTTTCTTTTAATCAATCTAACTTTTTCATCCCAAAAAATTTCCCAACCCATTCTATATAAGTTTCGCTTCTCTTCTTCAGAACTAATTTGAAATCCCTCAAGCTATAATTAATTAAAAGCCTATATGTAGCGCTTGATTCAATATTCATGACCAGTGAAGGTATATATAGATATCCTCGAGAAATTCGTTAGAGTATGACGACGACGGCGACAAAGCACGGCCACGCACTCGAGCTCTCGAACATAACAGGGCTATCGCGAGAGGAAAGAGAGTGAGAGGAAGCATTAGCGATTCGCCGCTGGCCTCTAACGAGGGTCATACCTGCAGCAGCAGTGGCACGAGGTTGGCCTGATTGGGCGCCATTGATCGCACGATGGCTTAATTAAATAAACGAGCCGAGAGCGAGAGAGAGAGAGAGAGAGAGAGAGAGCGAGCGAGACACGCTCCAGTTAAATCGATCCATCTAGCCTGAGGATGTGCATGTATACTTGCCTGCCGACGAGCGCCTTACACGGTGAAAAGGATAATAGCATCAAGAAGTATGACTTTAATTTGTTGTAAATTCGTATAGTTAACGAATTATCTAATATTTATTGAATTTCTCTCAAGAACAAAGCTGAACGAGTATATTTTGGTGACTTATCCAACATCGTTGAGAAGAACTTATTAATAGACTTTTCATATATCATTACAGATATAAAAGCTTTATATATTACTGTATAGTAATAAGTAATATAAACTATTATTCTTTCTTCGAGTACGTACCATCTATTACGTTGGATGAAGATTAAATTACGTTAAACGCAGAGTGAAAAAAATTCAATATTTAAAAAAACTTCAACGAGCAAATGAAATTATGAATATTGAAGTTTATCAGTAAACTACGAAAAAATTTGTTAAATTTCACTTCTGATTCACTGGCACAAGCAATGCAAGTATGAAATTCTCTCTGATTGACAAGTCTCTCAACTATCTTCTTAAGTAAATAATTTTCAGTCGAATATCTAATTATTATTATTCTTACGCCATCATGGAATTTGAATCTTGAGCCTTTACTGTCTGGAAAAAGATCGTAAATATCAAAGACACGTACCTGCAACAGAAATAAAAGGATTACGATTAAATGTCGTAATATCGATGAATCATCATGGAAGTTTTACAAAATTTAATAGAGAAATTTATTCTTTTCTATTGATTTTTATTTGCAAATAAAAATATTTATTTAATAGATAAAAATTCAATGGATAAACACTAAGAAGCTTGTGAATAAGTTAAAAATGTTAAATTAAAATTTATTACATTTCTATTACATACTTATATATAATCTTAGCGTTAAAGGAGTGGTAAAAAGAACATAGTCAAGATGCCCAAAAGTGTAGTAGAAAGGAGAAAGAAACTTAAACAACAGAACCGATTCGTATGCGCGAAGCTTCAATTCCTTGCGCGGGCGGGTGCGAAACTCCGGCCCTTCATCCTCTCGTAAACGCGCCAACTGAAACTCTTTCGCTCTAAAAGCATACGAAACTTTACGAGCATGTGAGCCTCGTGCGCACGTGGCCACTCGACAATTCTCTTTCTCTTTCAAAAGCTCGTGGAATCAGAATATGCAAGCCGCTTGCAGAACTCATACGAAAAATATGGAAGAGCTTTATGTTAGAACACTAATATTGATGTAAATGTTTTCTCGAGAACGAAAATTAAAAGAGCCTCAAAGGATCAAAATGTATCCTCCTGTCATGGCAATGTATTTAAAAGAAGATGTGACCGGTGTCAATATTTAAGTTATTTTCTATTCCCCACTTAGTAACTAAAACATAAATATAACTAAGACACGATAGCCATTAAAAAAAGATAGGATCCTTTGAGCAAGAAGATGGAGAAGGTGAAAGAGTGCAAAATATGCATAAACTTTAACGCTTCAATCGTAGTCTGCTGAGTGTCGATAGACGAGCCACTTCTTGCCATTAAAAGTTGAAAGAGAGGTAGAAACTTCGAAGTTGCAGTAACAAACTTGTATTTTTCTTTTCATCTCTTATGAATTCAACGGTGCGGTATTATACAAAGACTTGTTTGCATTTCTTATATAATAATAATTAACGAATTAGGTTAAATCTCATTACTTATCAAACATATTTTATTTTTACGAATATTTTATTTTCTGAAAAATATGATAAGATATTAAGCAGGACAACGCGTCAGTATTACAGAAATTCTTTAGCATTGCCAAATATTTTCATATTTCATCGAGGAATGTTATCGTCGTCACTATTTTTCGTATCCCAGAATCTTAAGCAACAAAACCAACTTGCGAAGATCTATAAAATGGAGGAAGAAAGAAAGTACGAGCCGAGCATTGCACAATACTTGATCGATAAATTCCGGAGGTAACGTTTCTCAAGAAAAATGACAAACCCGCCAACAGTAACAGACACGCTATTAATGCTAGCGATTTATTCGACGTCAGAGTGAGAAAAATGCGCATCCCAACTCGCGCTGAGAATGCAATGGAATGCAGCGATGCGTGGAAAAGTAATAGACTCATCGTGCAAAGCTAAACTTCCATGAATATACATGCGGCTCTGACTGCTAGCTGCGCGAAAATCGGAATTTAAGCAAGTTCTCGCACCGCTTGCGACACGCGACGCTGTGCTGTCTCGATATTCCAAGTCGTCGCACGTCCTGAATTAGCTGTTCGGCTCGGCTGCTCGCAAAACGTCAGATACTCGCTGTACGTCCGATTCCTCCCATTACCCTTTTTTCCTTTCTTTCATTCTTTTGTATCCAACAATTGGCTTTTTCTCAACCGTGGCGTTATTGCTATCACGCCCATGGTATTAACTTTACCTTACGAGTTTTCTGTGTGAATTTTCAATTAGAAACTTACTCTGTTAAGTGGTTTTTTCCCGCTTACTCTTCCTTAACAAAAAAATTTTTGAGCTAGCGCTAATGAGAATAATCTCGAGTTTGCATCGAACTATAACGCACAGCCATTATGTATGCGACTTACCACGAGTGCTGATCTAAAAGAGAAACAACTTTTCAAACTTGTTATTGTATAATTTGAGAGAAATTGGATCCTCCAGAAGAAAGCTTTCAAGAAAACAGTCGTTAAAGTTGTTTCAGTGAAAAAATAAGATTTTATATACCAAACTTATAATTCGTTTCGTTATATCTTTTTATATTATTCTAGACTATAATATTCACTTAAAATTATGTTAATTGTATTCGTCTTTCTTATTATGGCTGACTCAATATTAACTACACTACTTAATATCAAAATATATATCATCAAAATGATAATAATTAAAAAAAAGACAAAATTATGATGGTACTTACTCAGTGATATATGAGATGTACTAAAAGTTCCTACTATTTTTTATATAAAAATGTTAAAAAAAATTGTTGCCAATAAAATATTCATGCTATTTCCTCACGGCATAGTTCAAGAAACTTACGTTCTTGTAACCTCGAAACATCATTCGAAACAGCAGTTTGTCAGACATGACCTCAATCCTGCAATCATATATCTTCCGGCGCTTGGTATTCCCGTATAAACAAAAAATTTTCAGTGTCGCCGTATTTCCGCCGCTCGATTTTCTCTTCTCCCTCCAGCTCCTTCTTCTTCTCTTTTATCTTTCCGGTCTCTTGAATTATTCTCTCTTTCAGGCTGGCTGGTATGCTAGTAGCAACATTGTTGCGATCGAATCTCGCCTCGGAATTTTTCTCATCGACCTTCTTCTCTCGTGCGCTTATTTTCTTCATCGTCGCTTTTCTGTGTAGTTCCGAAGAAAGGCATCTTCTCTCCCTCCCTCCTCTTTCTCTCTCTCTCTCTCTCTCTCTCTCTTGTACTTCTCATCTCGGTGAAAACATTGAAGTTATTCGATAGACTCTGCGGGTACTTTTTGTTTCATTACTCGCGCGCGCAGTCCCTGGAATTGCTGGAAATTTGTTTATCACACAAGAAACTTTTTCGCCGATGGAAATTGAATTTATCATACTTTATTTGTAAGCTCGTATTTTTAGATTTAAAAGACTTTGTAATTGTGAAATCGGAATTTAATTTTCAAATCTGGCTGTTGAGTGATACTTAAAAAAATCTAGAAACATTTAACGAAAATAAATTGATTTTTTCAAATCCAGATAACAAAATATACAGATAATACAAAAAAAAATTATACTGTACAAAATTCAAGTGAATGAAATTTCATTCCAAATAAAAGCAGCGAAGGCAAAAGATCTTTTCACCATTTCATTGCACAAGAATTAGCTTTACTAAAAGTACATTCGCGCCATTAGGCGGTTGCCCTAATGAAAGCTTTAACCGCACTAACCATTTGAAAGCACAAGTAATGATCGAATTTAATCGCAGGAATATGCGAAAAAGAGATAGAAATTTTCTGAAACTAAAGAGTTTCGCGATGGAGAGTTAACGATTTACCTTCTCAGTACAATTCATACACACACTTTCACGGTGAGAATTATAAATTCGAAACTATGCTACAGGGAACTACATACGCGATTGGATACATAATTGAGTAACGTACAGGCAAATACGTTTGGGGAAATACTAATGAAGAATCTAGAAGTACATATATCTAGAATACAATTCGATGTACATTCGATCTATTAAGGTGTAACTGTGAAGTTGCTAAAGGAAAAGTCGACTTGCATATAATTTAAGCTCAGAATAATCTAATAATCTATGCAAATGTTTGATTTAAGTGTTAATGTGATGATATAAATTTAATGCGTAACGATTATTTTTACAGTATTTTAAAGTAACTTTATGTTCATGATATAAACTTGGAATTAACCTTTAAGAAGCGCTAGTTTCAATCTTCTCCGGTGGAATTGTTAGTTTACTTTAATAATATTCTAATATCCCAACTAACGCTGCTTTGTGATCGATGTAATTACAGTTAGCTGGCCCTTCAGTTCAACTAATCGCAGTTACTTTGTAACAAAATGTTCTATAACTTTATCAACACATATGTTAGAAGAAAATTTCTAATGGATTCAACCAAATTAAATCTATTTAATAGAAACGTGCAGCATCATATGCATGAAATACACCGATAAGAGTGAGCAGAATTTACACAAGTTTATAACTCAATAATCTCAGCAAGAATATTTGTGGAGCATTGATGGCGGTACTGGTAAAGTAGGAATGCCATTTGTATGACAACGAAAGAGAGATAGAAAGCGCGTCTGGCAGCTGGCGAAAGGGACGTGTTTTGAAAGCGAGACGAGCTCGTATTTCAACGTCACACCGAATTCTTAAGTTCCTTTTGGGCGAAAATTAAGCCCCGCGCGAGCTCGTTAATTAAAAGGCTACGCGTTTTGTTCTATATATCAAGAAAGTCGAAGACTCCTCTCACTCCTACTACCGAACGTCTTTTCTTTCACTTTGAGCGAAGGAGTGGTAGAGTTCGAGTCGCGCAAGACTCTCACTCAGTAAATAATAGCCTGGCACTCTGCTCCTATTTGTCAGAAAGGGAGTTGTGAGCTTCAGCGTACTGTGTACATTCGCCAAGCGCGAGCTTCTGAAGCCGTTAGCTTTCTCTTTCTCATACTCTCTCTTCCTTACTCTCTCGTTTGCCATAGATGTACTCGTATATGCCTTTAATGTTACTTGCACGCAATATCTCAAAACTGAAATGGTTCAAGACGAGTGAAGATAATAAAAGAAAAAAAAATTGTTGAAAGTAGCAGCTAGTTATTTATATTTTAGTTTAAAGTTTGGCTTTACATTTATTTTTTCATACTCTAACATCAAAATTGCACCTTTGCCACATTTTTTCGGCTATCGTACTTAAAAAAAATACATTTTGTAACTGGCGCGAAAGCTCTTTATTTTCAAAAAACTTTATAGCATGCCAACAACTCGTGTTTTAAAAATAAACCCATTCTTTATGCGTCACAAATATACTGTTATAATTAAATTGGAAAGTTTGTGATTTCGATACGCGAGATATTACAAATAAAGATTTGTATGATAAACAGACCACCCATAAAATAAATAAAAATTAAGATGAATAGTGAAGAAAAACACAAACACAGAATCACCGGTGCGTTAATTTGGATATTCGTACATTGTAAAATGGCTAAATATCGGTATACAGCGACTGCAATTTTGATAATGGATTGTAAATCCACATTTATTGTTATAAGTGCGATTGATATTTTCAAGATTATCCAGTAATTCATAGTAAATACAAAAAATACTACCAGCAATTCAAGTTAACAGAATTATCTATCAATTTCTGATGAAGTTGAAAATTAAGTTTGTTTCTAGAGCATCCGTGACAATCACATTTACTTGCATATGAAATAGAGACTCTACCGCGTACATTGTTCTATGAAATGAAAATGGGCCCCGCAAGTTTTGCTTGCCAACTTTACTCTCGCAGACGGTGAGCGGGCAGCTATTTCCTCACGCAAGGAAGACGTTCTGTCAAGTAAAAGCAATTCGACAGAAAGTTTTTCGACGCTCCCCCTCGTCGCACATAAGTTTCTTTCTACCGTTTCTCTCACTCAACTTTACAGCCGCGGAGCAGCAGCTCGGTTTGCACCTTCAACAAGTCTCCCTGTTCGCATCTTTTTTCTTTCACCTCGGCACCTGATCTTTTTGTCTTGCCGTCCGAACTTTCGGATTTTCATATCCTCGAGCCATTCCTCAGAAGAGAAATTATCGCGCTTCGAGATTGAATTTTCCTGGCTGTGCGACCGCACAATCCGCCCATCCTCCCTCTCATGTCTGAAGTTCGATTAATTTTCCAGCGGATGCGCGAGTGCATTGCCAGCAGAGTTAACGCGTTGGTTTCTGAACGTTGCGGTGGCGGGGAAAAAAAGTTTTTCACTGAGTTTTTTGCTTCCCTCGTGTCGATTGGCTTGCTTGTCGGAGGAATTGCAGAATGCGACGGGCGAGCGAGCTTCATTATTTTCCTAGGTTAGTCTCGTGCGTATTTGCTTTGCCATTCTATCATGACTTTTTAAAACGAAATTTCACAAACGTGTTGCGAAGGGATGATCAATTTAAGAAAGTTAAAATCTTTAGCGTTCGACGTGCACGCACTATGTACCATACCGCTACGTTCCAGAATGAAATTCGACAGTGTTTCATATTTCACTGTAGCCATGCAAAACAACGAGCGTGTAAAGTCGTCAAACCAAAATACCAAATTAAAAGCGGCAGGCGGAGAAATGGAAAAATAAAAATGCATAATTAACAATTGCCGTGCATTAAGCGAGTGAAAAGCCGGTGGAGGCTAATGGACAGTGGCAAAGTAGAACACAGGGTGGGTTTTGGGCACATGGCGATGAAAATTCACTTTGACCGGGTTCGTGGTCGCGGCACTGGCGGCAGTACAGCCCATAATTAAAAGTCAGCACGCGACGCGCGCACGGGTTTGGCCCCGAAAACTTTACGTGCTTAACTATCTCATCAACGCAACTTGGCATTAATGAGAGCATGAGAGGCGCGGGTGAACGGAGCGTTCGATCGAATAAAATGAGTAGTGTAACCGTAGTGCCGGTCAGACGCGGGAATATTCAATGGGTATGGAGAGAGAGAAAGAGAAGCAAAATCTGTTTAATTATCGTAAAGCATATCTATTTACAATGCTAATTCTTGCGATTGTTTTTCTCTGATTGGCATTGTTTTAATTATGCTTATTGCCAGTGATTAGTTGATCACGATTGATCAATGGGTTATGAATGTAGAATTAAATTACTGTTCAGGAATATAATTGACATCTGTACCAAGCCTGAAGATTTTAATTCTAGAATTGAAAGATACAAAATCATACAAAGGTTTCATTAATATTGCTATTTTATACATTATTCGCCCCGTACAGATTGAAATATAGTATTTTTCATTTTACATTGGCACATTATGTCCTGGTAGATTTAGTTCAGGATTTTTTAATAATTGTTAAAATTTCCTGTGTAATATAATTTTGACAATGTGTAGTATCGGACAAAGCGTTATTATCTCAATAAATTAAAAAAAAAACTTCAGTCTTCTTTTTATTTATCGAATCCCGTCTCGAGAGTGGCTATAATAAAAATCTAATAAACGCATTAAAACATGGAAGATAAGGCGATTAAGTGGACGAGCGAAGCGTCAAAACAAATCATCGGGGTCCGAGTACTCGACAAAGCGGAATCACGAGCGACATTCCTTCCTCTCTCTCTGCACGAAAAACGAAAGCTTGGACTGGTCGGATTTGTCTGTGTAGGAAAGAAGCGTTGGGCGAGGTGGATCGACAGAACAGATTTCTAAGCGATGAGCCGTGACGGGAAAGCACTTAAAACTATTCCCTCGGCCAAAGGAGTGCTAGCCATTACCGCTCTCTTCTCTACCAAACCGATATACACTTAATTTAATGCCTCTCGACCAGCCGTATAGAAAAGCGCAAGAGACTGTCGTAACGACTTTTATTCCTAGAGACAGAGAGAGAAGAAGAGCTCAGCAAGAAAGATCGCGCGATTTGTCGCAATTCCCTACTAATTTTCCCCTCTAACGTGTGTATTGTCTATTTTTTTGGGCGGAGTGCCAGAATCTATTAAGGTTCTCTCTTCCTTTTTGCACAAACTTTTTTCATTCCAGTTTTCTAATGCAATTTCGTCGCAGCTAATAAATAAAGTGCCTCGAAGTTGCCTGAATTTATTGCTTTACTGCATAGTAAATATAGCAAATGCTCGATTTCTTTTTTTTAATTTGATTCGAAAATTAAGTATCAGTTGTAAGATAAATTATTATGATGAATATTCAGCTGTCCAATATTCAATGATAGAAAGAGAAGATTTTACTGAATAAATAAATAAAATATTATTTCCATACCTTTACTGATCTATCATGAAATATATATATGGAATTTTTCGCGAGATTAGCTCCAAATTTTCAAAATTTTGTCAGGTTTTCCATTCTCGAAGATTCCGAAGTGACACGAAAATTTTACTGTCCGAGGAAAAGTGCCCCAGGGGAGAACAAATCTCACCAAGGTCGTAAATCCGTTTCCGGTCGCCTTCGGGATTCTCCATTTGCGGATTCTGTATAGTTTGGGCTACTGCCGAGAAAAAGAAAGAGAATGTAAGAACCGTGAGAGAAAGACCGAAATGAGATAGAGACGCTCTCAGTGCGCGAAGACAAAATGAAAAGATGAACCCAAAACCGAGTGAGAAATTGAAGCATGATTAATTTTTTTTCTTTTTCAATTGTTGTTTGATATATTATACTCGAATTTACGTTGAAAACACGCACTCCGTTTATACGTAACAATGAAGTTCATTTCGAATACAAACCAGTGTAAATACAACGGAGAAAAGTTACAAAGAGTTACAAAACTTTCTGAGCTATGTTCGTTTTGACATGTAGTGAATTGCTGTTGCAAAAGTTGAAAATTCTCTCCCAGAAGAGAGCTGCAAATAATACATTATATCTCGAAGCAAAACAAAAAAGAGACCTGCCGAAAATTTCATGTGCGCAAAATGTCGTCCTCTTTCCGGATCGAGCAGTATAGTAGTCGCATTTTCCGTAGTGCAACTTTTTGAAACCAGTCGCGTGGAATGGTAAAGGAAAAGTGAAAAAAGACCTGTTAGTCCATACAGTGATTATAAAAATGCATGGCTCTCTCTCTCTCTCTCTCTCACCGTACAGTAGTTGAGCATTACCAAAGTTCGTTCTGGCGTAAAAAAGTTTGACGTGCAAGCCGACCAGCAAAAATACATTTGCATGAAAAAAAAAGAGAGAACGAACAGAACTCGCGTGTGTGCGTGAGACGAGTCGAAAAAAATGGTGCCGAAATTCCTTTTCAAAAAAATGCATCATCTCCGAAAAAGACACACTACCGGTGGAAATATTGAAATAATGGAAACAGTCGCGGAATAGCGATGGAACGGTGGACAGCGATTAATCGAAAGTGAATTTTCGCCACGGCGAGAGACAGATTTCTGACCATGAAACGAATAAAAAAAAAGCCTTCAAAATCGAGACGAATTGGGGGAGCGAGTCAAATTGCAGGAGCCGATAACGACGTTACCGCGCTCACACCCGGAACTCATTTCCTAGGGATGCCGCCGTAACGTAGTTTCGTTACGTAACGATTTCACTCCCTCGGTGGACGTGCGTACTCCACTTCTCTTTTCTGTTTTTTTCCTATTCAACGCCTCTTTTCTGCTCTCGCTCTCCCCTGAGAGCGATATATATATAGTACAGCCACGACCGTGAAAATTGTCGCCTCGTTAAGCCTCGGCAAGATTTGTAATTGGGGGTTGCGGCCAACGATATGGAAAGTATTGATTGGTAGTTTTGCAATAAAATCTCATTGTCATTTGTATCTCGGAAACGACTCAATCTTAGCGAAAATGAAACAATTACATGCAATCCGAAAAGTACATATTCGATTGGTACAAGGAGTTATGCCTAAAGTCAACAAATTGTCGAGACTTGCTTAAATATGCAGTGGAGAACAAAGAAACCGGAATTAGCCTGAAATAGTTAATTATGAAAACGCCACTACATCTTGTTGCAACGACGGGAAAAAGGTCATTCCACGTGGCTGAACATTGCATGGTAGAGTCAACGTACTAAACGTAAAGGGGCCGAGGTGAGAAGGGGGAGAGCCGAGCGCTCCGCGTCGAAAGACAAGTTGCGCGCTGGTTGGCGTTTGCCGAGGTCTAAACTTGAAGACGGGCGGAACCGTCATCTCCAGACCGGACATGACAAAGTCCCGCCATTTCTAAAGCGAATCTCACTTGCTGCTTCCCCTCTCGACGACTATTACTCTCTCTCCCTCTCGCGCATTGTGTCCAAGGGAGTGTGCGTCTTGCATATTAAAACGAGAGAGACAGAGTGAATGAGTGAGTAAGGCCCGTATACCACACTGTGAAAACTCTCCTCTCGTTGCCGAAAATGAGAGCTGAGCGGATGCAGTTTCTTCTTCTTTCTTTTTTTCCCGCTCCCTTTCTGTCGAGATTTGGTTTTCTTTTTTCGCGAGAGGTACGTGGCTGGTTTTTTAATTATTGTTATTACACGCGCCACGTGCTGGATGGAATATTTTATGCTGAGCAGTGCTCGCGCGAGTAGATGGGTAACTCGGGATATGACGCGATTACGAGTTGCGACCAAGAGGGATTTATACGCGTTACACTCGCGGGCATTCGAGCGCGCTAATAAAAATAACATTTCGGCGTAGTGAATTTCGTATAATCGCCGCATTACGTCGAACCACAATTGAGGTGCGCAGAGAAATATATTATTTGACTCTCGGGCGCGTTCGTTTGTTTCGAAAACAAAATTGTTTTAATGTCAAGAGTGAGCTTATCATTTTCAATCTAACGAAATTCGATGAAGCAAGCTCGCACCCATTCGCCTCTAGGTGTAGAGAAGTAACAAAGGTTAACGAGCAGTAACGCTGCTACGCACTAAACAACGAGGCCGAGCGGGTATACGCTAATTCCGGTAGCCAGCGATATGGATGCCCATCGGTGTTAAGAAGAGAAGCGTTAGAAAAGAAAATGGGCAGAGCTGCAGAAATGAAAAGCTTGCAGCGTATAAGACAAAGCAAAATAAAGCTGAGATAGAGAGAGAGAGAGAGAGAGAGAGAGAGAGAGAGAGAGAGAGAGAGAGAAACAACTGTAACTTTTGTAATTGAGTTTCGTCGTCTCATGTACATAACATCACCCGCGTGTTCTCTCTTTGTCTCTCGTACATATACACGCTGTGCAAGCTAGCTGCTGCTTTTGTAAATTGGAATGTTTACTGCCGCGAGCGATGATAAAAATAATTTTCCCTTTTGCTACGTACAAGCGCCGGATAAAGTTCCTAATCGTAAAAAAGTGATTCTTGGAAGGGAGGGAACGATACGAGCGCAAGCCCGAGCGTTTTCATTAAAATTGCGTGGCGAAGTCTCTCGCGCTATGCGCAAGACCGAGTTAAACGGGTTCAGTTAAAAAGTCGGATTAGTGTTTTCACTCCAAGTGATTCTCGTTTGCCTTGCTTTCTTTCTCTCGATTTTTTCTTCTTCCTATGTTTCGTGTTTTTTATTTCTTTTATTTTAACCTCCGCGGTCGCTCTTTCTTCTTCTTCGACTTACCCTTCAGCTTCAGCCCACCAAAGTTGATGGAATGCCATTCTTTGTTTATTTCGTGTGACAAGAAAGTTGAATATTTGATTTTCAAAATTGCAAAATATTTTACCGACTGCGTCAAAGGCACAGGCATTTTTTTTCTTCGGATTTTGTGTTTCGCGCTTACGTCAATATAATATTCATAGCGCAATTCGAATATCCTCCTGACGCTTGGAGGCAAAGTGAGAGTGGAAAAATAAATTCGAGAGGTATAAAAATATAATAGCTTCGGGGCAAAATCTGCTGGCAGAATATTTACGAAAAGGAAATTAAGAAGTCTATCGAGAGAATGGGTGAGCAAGGAACTAGTTAGTTCGTCTTCCTTAGTCTTACAAAGGGCCGTGCCCTACCTTGTCCTTGTTTTTTCTTTTATAAGAGATTAATATCTTCCGGTAGCGGTCTACTTTTATTATTCTCCTAGCTCGTCGCCTCATCATCACCGCTTCTTTTTCATCTTCTTTGCTCTCTTTTACCGAGCAGCAGTCAACTTCATTTTGCTGTGCTGTAGACAAAATATTCGTGAAAATCGCTCAGATTTATAGCATATTATCGACAAAGAAATGTCAAATCGTATCATATGAAAATTCGGTTGCAATAATAAACCTTAAACGTTTCTAAAAGAAAAATATATTTATAAAGTAATTTCATACTACAAAATAAGCTTCTCAGTGGGACATAAAATATTTCATAAAATCTTTGTTAACTTATGTTAAGTAAAATGTAAAACATATCTCAACATTAACATCGCTAAAATACTTTTTTTTCTTACTCCTCGTTCGATTCTTGTATTTTTTTTCAGAAGTATAACCTCCACGCCTGCATGCATATCCGCATGCAAACTGTCACACGTCGACTGGATTCATAAAGATTTCATGTGATTCTCCTATTTATTCGAGGCTAACTTTACAAGCGAAAAGGTGGCGCCATACCGAATGAAGATGCAGAACGCGTGTGACCTTTTTTTCCTCTCTCTCTCTCTCTCTCTCTCGGTTGTATCTATTGGACGTCGCACGATGAAAGGCCATTTATCGGTCAATAGTCGCTCGTAAAATCCACCGATGCTGTTTTTTCGATTTTCTCGTGTCTCCCCCTCTTTTCTACCCCGAGCACATAAGCATTTTTATTGCCTTATTGCACTGCGCCCACGTGCCGGGATGAAAATGCAGATTTTACAACCCACCCTCGGCGCCAAACATACGCTTTCGTTTCATTGCAAGTTAAGAATGTACGTACAATATTACCGCGGAGTGATTTTATTTGTTGCCCGACAAAGCCTTGGACAGGTTATCCGATAATTATAATCGGTAAACATGTGTTATGACTAGTAATGTTTATTACACAGAATGATAAGTGGTGCCATTACTTAACATATAATACACCGAGAAATCTAACGCTAGATATAAATTTTGGTTCTGGCAAGTATATCGAGCGTCATATCTGTAAACGCGACTCTCTATCGAAAAGACGACGACTACAAATTGACGACTACGTGAAACCCGTAGCTGGTGGTCGTACCTGAAAAGCGGTGAACTTAGCCCGGCGCACGTTATGTAGCCATATACGAAGTGGAACTCTTGCCAAGAAAAGTCGAGAAAGAGAGAGAGAAAGTCACGGGGATATACGTTACGGATCTCTCGTTGCGCGGAGGCTTTCCAATATATGTGTATGTACTTTATGTACGAACGTGAATTTCTTGTTGGTTTCCTATTTGAGCTCCGACGATCTTTTTTGCTAGCGAGCCTGTTGCCAAAAGTTTACCTTTTGCTAATTATATGTGCTATATATAGTTGCTGCCGAAAGTATTGATCATCGTGATGTGAAGATTTTTTCTTTCTGTCGACCTGTTATTTTTAACGTTGTGATTGATTGAAATATATAACGCGAATTTTATGTAATATCAGTGTCATAATTCATAACTAGCTTTACTTTAAAATAAATTAAATGTATTGTATTGAAATTTCACCATTTAGCGTGTTATTTCTCTGTGATTTCTTCAAAACTCATAGCACACCTCACTCCATTCAGAAAATATCGATATTTTCCAATAAAGAGAAACCTCGTCATTTAACACAATAACACAATAAAGTAAAAAAACTGCCAGCTAAAATTCATCAGCTTAAAGAATCGTTTATTTATGAGTATTCAATACAAGTGCGAATATTATAGCTCATTAGATTACTTTCGAAAAAAAAAAAATTAAGCATCCGCTCACCACTGAAAATAAATGTACTCGAGCATCTTTCCGAGAAAGTCAGTCTCTCGAGAAGCTGGCTTACTATTCAGTAAACTCCATGAGCTAATAACGATGGCCAATGCGATAAAAACGAAGTCTATTTTACAAGCCCTCTCGTATTAAAAAGAGATGAAGAACAAATCGATGACAATGGGCGAAGAAAAGAACAAGGAGAGAAAAACGTGCAGTGCTTACTGAACGACTTTCGCCAATGGAGATTTTTAAAGAATCGATCCTTTTGCATATACACACAGTCCGTATAATCGCTTGGCTGTTCTCTTGTTTCCTCTCGATATTGATGTAGGTCGAGTTATGGGGGAGAGATCTCCCAGTGGGGAAAGGGGGACTATCTTTGTGGGAAATAATGCCCTAGCTTGACCCACTTGCTCTCTCTCTCTCTCTCTCTCTCTCTCTCTCTCTCTCTCTCTCTCTCTCTCTCTCTCTCTCTCTCTCTCTCTCTCTCGCTCTCTCTCTCTCTCTCTCTCTCTCTCTCTCTCTCTCTCTCTCTCTCTCTCTCTCTCTCTGTTTTTTCTTCGTTGTAGGAAAATCGACGAACCATAGGTACATATTGTGCTCGACTGATCGAGCGTTAGAGACCTCCCAAATTTTTGCGAATGTGATGAGATGGCGATGTCTGATCAGAAGTGTATTACGTTGGAGAATTCACGAGTATCGTTCGAATCAACTTTTACTGGCGAAACTTCTGCCGAGTATCCATTGACAAGATGTCTGCGTTCAAGCCGAACTGATGTAATTTGCGATCAGGACGGAAAGCTGTATAAGAATAATCTAAGGATAAGAGATAATTTTTCATAGAATCGTCAAAAAAACCACTGCTTTACTTCATATTGCTTACTTATCATATAATTGAGTTACAACGCATCGTTATGGTTACTAACATATATCTTTGAAATTTTTACTTTTGCCGTTGGGTGGACTCCGTGCATTTTCTCGTAGGTGTACATCTTTTTCCGGAAGATATGGCATAACATAAACCATTGAAATACTTTTATTATGTCTTTCCTGTTTAATAGTGTATTGCTATTGGGGATTCGTTATTATTCTCGAAATATTTCTTTCAATACTTTAATAATCTCATCTTTATTGAATCACAAGATACCACTGAACATTCCACTGAAGATTCCTGAGCAAAATTTCATGGAGAAAGCTGATAATTCTGGCATCTTTGGTAGCTGATAATTAAATTCTTTCCTAAAATTTCACAATTTTAAGCTTATGGTTTCAATCTTTATGGAACATCAAGATAGCAAAATTTATACTCAATAAATTTAAAAACTACGTGATTTTGAATTATCGGGAAATGCCATTGTGTTGTAATGTTTATACAGCGCCGTCCAATCTACGTTTTCCAACCATAAAAAAGCTCTCAGCCCAGAAAGAAAAAGAGCAAGAAAGCGAATTCCAACTTTTTGAAATTCCAATTCCCCAGGCGCGACCTTGAGAGCAGCTCGCCGACGTCTCACTTATCTTTACGACAAGTCGTTCTCTTTCCATAAAACGTAACAACGCGCGGGAACGACGTTTTTTCTCATATGTATACGTTGCACATACTCGTTTACCTATTTTAGTCCACTTCTGTAATCGTCTAACCGTTCCTTGTTCTCTCGCCATGCCAAACCCGCTCGATTTCTCGTCAAACTTTCAGAGGGAGTGGATGGAAAAGAAAGGATGCGATTCCGTAGTAGTAAAAAGTGTCTGCAAGTGAATGCTTCGGGGGAGAGAAGTAAAAAGAAAACAGTTGAAGTAAAGGAGTGATGCAATTGCGAGGAAATGAAAATGAAGAAAAATTGTTAAGATTTTACCTATAAGATTAGGACCACACAGAAGACATTACGCTAAATTTTTTTATTTTATTTCATTTATTTTATTTTTTTATGGTTATTTTTCAGGCTGCTTTTTATAACCTCATTGTCAAATTTTAGAAATTGATTTCATTCATAGCAAAGACATATAGTCATTTTTATCTTTCAAATCCTTTTAATTCACATGTAATACTAAAAGTAATTCGCTCAAAGAGCATCAAAACTATTTGACGTTCAATTTACCTGTAATTTAATATCCAACCACTTTTTCACTATGAAAAAGAATGAGCATCCAAAAAAAGTAGCTATATAATCTCATCAGAGCCAGTAATAGTACGCCGTCGGCATTGACTCTCTCTCTCTCTCTCTCTCTCTCTTACTTTAAAATCCCCTAGAGGCTCATTAGCTTGCGCACACTGTGACTTGAGGGTTGGTGTAAATCGCTGGTATAGGCGGCCTCGTAAAACTTTCAGCCAGGCGGGTATGCCGTTGGTATATAGGCAGGCTACACGTGCGAGCTTACTTTTAAATAAATTCTTCGACCGCGAGAGGCGGCGCGCGCGATGAAAACAAGATTCATGGAACCGACAGCCGCTAGCTTATACTCGTAAGAGCATGAATTTCAAGAAGTTTGTTCGGCGGTCGTGCCAGTGTCTGACGTTTATTATCACATAGCTCGCGCTACGCATTTTCAAAATTTCTAATACGTGTCGTGCGAACTTCGTCTCTCAGTGACATGTGACATTGTTTGACGATTTTTAACGTCGAGAAACAATTTGTATTGATAATACTTCGTTGGCAGACTTGCACATTTGACAGAAACACTATTTACCGATATTTTCATTACTTGGATTCTCATGGCTTACTACTCGCAAATGAAAAGTATCGTTCAATCAAAGTAAATGAAATTTTATTATCTGCGGCGAAAAATTGACAAAAAGTCATATGAAATCCAGACAACGCGAAAGGATCAAATGTATATTTTCCTTATCAAAGGCAGTAATATACAAACAATAAAGCCAACTGTAATTAAGCAGCATTAAAGTCATCGTTTATCGTAGTAACTTACCGAGATCCGATGCTATCTACGGATAGCTCTTCATGCCTAAGCAGCTCCACAGCAGATTATAGCCCGCAGCAAATCCCCTTGCAACGCGCAGTCATGGCAAATCCTCTCCCCCCACCTCCTCGCCATTACTCGTCGTGGCAGCTTCATTTTTCTAACTGCACCTTTCGCAACTCCGTTAACTCCTTAATCAAACATAAGCCTCCAGCCTGAACTTGTGTATATCACGCAGCGGATTCGCAAATTGGCAGCGCGTCAGCCAATTGATATTCGAATAGATGATCGACCTACTGAAAGTGTAATAGTGAATGATGATGCTGGATATACAATGCTCCGTGGATACGCCTGTAATCAATGCATGTGATGTGCGATGAAGAAGATGATGCTTGTGATTTTTGATGAACTTCTTTCGAGGTATATCTTTATTTATCGTGACATTGTATGTAGCGGTGTGGAAAATTTAATAGAAATTTTGTTTCTCATTCGTAGAATAAATGTCCTGTACTAAAGCAAGTTGTGAGATTGTTAATCGAGAAAATTAAAAATATAAAAATTCGCCTTAAGGCCCCGTAACATCTTTATAAATGAACAAAATACGTTTTGAGAAAGACGACCGATTGCTTCATGATTAATCTTGACGAAGCCAAATTATTGGGATTTGACAAATTTATGGAAAAAATCTTTTGATACATAGATCAGTTACAGTTGGATTTATTATTCCATACATTTATAATTTTTGTTCTAATAAAAAAGTTGTCCGAAATAATCTCAAATTACTTTAGTGCCAAATAAGTATGAGAATGTGTTGGTGGTAGTTTTTTCAATCTCAAATTCGCTACCCCGACAAATAATCGTGGCGCAATAAATTGATCATGCATGTGTATATTTATATAGATGTATGGGATGATCTTAAAAATATTTATAAAGAGAAAAGACGAAATGAAGTAAGATTTCGCAGATATTAACAAGCAAATATGAAACGAATCCATTCCGAGAATGCAAGCAACTTTTTCACACTAAAAATAAGTAGCAATAAACCTCTTTCAGCCATCGCAAAATGTAATCTTGAATGTTTCTCTCTCGTTTTTTCTCATTTCTCATAACAAGCTAATTCACTTTTTACCTTAGAAGAGAACTCGGCGATCTTTGTTCGCGGTGCTGCTGTCAGACTTCATCTTTAAATTAATTACAGCGCGATGGATCGTGAAGAATAATGAAAAAGCTAAAAAGTAGGCGCTTAGTAAAAATAAACATCGCTCTTATGATAATGGACGACGTGTTTGTTGGGTCGTACTACGCTTCTTTTACTCTCACTTACATGGGGTGTTCGACGCCACTCCATCATCGAGGAGGAGTAATGGAAAGCGAGAATTTGACGGATATAATGGAGAGAGTAGTCTCTTTTATTTTACTCTTTGTGTGTACTTTATTGTCGACGAGACTTCATTTTAGCACGTGAATAGAGAGATACCTGAATGGACGGGCATTTTTCAAGGAATAACAGCAAAGTCTGCGGAAAATGAATTTTTCATCAGAATTTCGATTTATTTGAATTTTTTCAAATATTTGATGCTCATCAAAGATTTTCAATAACTCTGATATTAAAATAAAAATATACCATTTAAAGAACCTGAAAACTATACGTTTTTTCTATATAAGTGTTATAGAAAAGCTCCGTTGCTCAGACTTAGAAATATAAGCATTAAAACAAATTGGTTCGAAAATTTAGGAAGCTAAACTTTTGTAGAAAAAGTTTAAAATTAAAAAATAAAGGTTTTTCGGTATTTTTATTATTGACGTTTTGAAAGACAGAGTCGTACCAACATTTATTTCTCTTATTCGCCATCTTTTTAATTTATGAACTCGTACTTTTTCGCCTTAGAAACCTGTTGAAATTAATCAAAGAGCAAAAAGCTTCAAAGTTTTGCGATTTTCAAAACTTATCAACAACTGTAATGTCGACAACGTTAAAGCAAAATAAATTCGATCTTTTAAAAATCCTTACTCACGCCAAACAATTATTTTCAAAAAATAATAATTACAGCACTTCGTGATACTCTTCTCTGCCTGTCTGTTTATCTGTCTGTCTGTCTGTCTCTCTCTCTCTCTCTCTCTTTCTCTCTCTCTCTCTCTTTCTCACCCTCTTTCTCTCGCTTTCGAAACAATTGCAATAATCCACTGAGCTGTAAAAAAACGCAGCACGAAGATAAGACCTCGTGGCACAGAACAATGCCGTACTCAAGAAAAGAGTATCTGCCGGTTAATCAAACAGAAAAATGTCACCTGCTCGCGCGGGCACGCAGTAAAAGAAAATGAAGCAAGCAAAACCAGCTCGGCGGCGATATCGTAAAGTAGCCGTCGTCATCGCACACAGCGCGTAGGAAGCCTGGAGGCAAAATCTCGCACTTGCAAGCGAGCGACAGCGAGGCCGCTTCATTACTTTTTCCTTGCCTTCGTCGCACCTTTTCGCTTGGGCTTACGTTGGCTTAACGCCGCAGTCTTTTTTTTTTCCTTTCTGTTCTCCCTTCCTGATCCAAGCGAGCTGTGTGAGCTTGGCTTTGGCACAAAAAATGCTTGAATTTTTCTAATTATTTTGAAACGGTATCTATTTTCTTAGTTATAATGTATATATACTATAAATATTTTGTGTCTGCGATGCAATATTTTTTCAAGCGTGTATTTCAATAAAGGATATAAATGATGATAGTTATTTCAATCGATCAAACTTTGCAATAAAAGTTTCATTTGTCTGGTCAAGTGAATTCCAATCAATACTTTGACTTTAACACAGAAAAATGTCAATTCGACAATAAAATGATCCATCAAATATTGAAATTGTGAAATGATTGTCAAATATTATAGAGTAAATAAAAGTAATCATAAAACCATCCTTCATTCTTACAAAAAAGAATTCACTCAACTTCACCGTTCCTTTACGCTCACTTATGATTTCAATCACTTAATTTTCCTAGCCAATGAATTATTGACTCGCAAGGATTCCCATGATAAGTGAACTATATTCTTTTACCTTATTCTTTGTTATTCTCTAACATTTTTTTATTTTTTATGCGTAATAATTTTCAAATTATACCAAAAAGTCATCATCTAATCGAAATTGAAAAATTTTTTTTGCCAACTTTATTACGAGTATAATTGTAATAATAAAATCTTCAATAAAACCTTTCGCTAGCTATTTATAAATAGAATAATAAGTAGACCTTCGCCAAGTGATCTAGAGCATAACTTAATTACATAGAAAGTAATGAAGGACGATGCTTCAGTAATAACATTATATTTTTATTCCGTGCATAAATACTCGCAACTTGACATACATTCAGCTATCACAAAAAATCAATCGATACTTGATGAAAGTACAATGAGAACAAAAAATGCATGATATTCTTTTTATACTATAATAAATACTTTCCTCGAATAAAAATGAAGAAACATTCGTTATTCCGAACGCTCGATCGTTAATTTCCAGACAACGTTTTGATTCCACATTGACGTACGTAATCCGTTGGGTGTTACTTCTGGCTTATTTCACAACAATCGCGCGTGAGCTTTAGCCCGTAGCGACTGCGTGCAATCTCACGAGCGCGAAGAAATCCAAACGAAATCAGGAAGATATTTCCCGAGATCATTCCCCTATTGTTAGGTTGTGCTACCCTTCTCTTTTTCTCGCTAAGATACACGATAAGCTCCAGAGGATATCTTCCGTACATACATATGACAAAAGGCATGTGGAGAAAAGCGTATATGTACTGGTACTATATATTGTCGATGATAAAAGGGAGCTAGCTCATGGTGTGTTATGCACACTTTAAGTTCTCTATAAAATTGTTGTGAATACTGTGGGTGAGGGAGAGAAGAGCTTTTAGTCTTCGACGGTGGATATTACGAAGGGATACCATTTCAACAACAACTCCGTTATCCCTTGGTACTTGAATTCGTTTGTCTCAATGCACTCGCTAGTGCACGTTTCTTGAAAAGGTTCGGTATTTTGCGGGAGTTTTTTTATAGACTTTATCGTGTGGTAGATATATCTAGTATACATTTCTTACAGGGATACAAATCTCCAAGCAAAATAATTGCTCTCGATAGGCATCTGGTTAAGTGCGAACTTAAATACCGAAAATTACCTGTAGTGGAGTTAAATCTGCGAGCGTTTATTTCTACGTACGCGATATAATAAAAAGTTTGTAATGCATAATAATTTTAGAATAATTGTAAGTGTGTGAATAAATAAGACTTAACGTTGGCAAACAATTATTAGTAGTAGCTTAAACTTGACTCATAGACGTGGACGAGCTCCTCACGAGTTATCGTTGCCGTATAACCATATCATTGTAATTTGCCAGACTTTAAAGATCAAACAAAGATATAAGAGGAACTGTAAGTTGACCCTTCCACCGATAGGCTAGTAAGCAATGATAATGCTTAGAGAGAGAGAGAGAGAGAGAGAGAGGGAGAGAGAGAGAAGGTAGATTCCTTGAGACCTAAGGGGATAGCGCGCGCAAAAGGCCCAAAAATGATAATGGTAATGAACGAGGGAGGATCACGAGGAAATTTGAGCAGAAAAGTACAGTTTTTGAGCGGCCTTTGTTTACATTGTCTACGTTTAAACGCGATTATTTATAATGCAAGTGTATAAGTAGATTTTTGTTCAAGTCAGAATCAAAAAAAATAAATATATCGAATTAAGTGTCATTATAGTTCAAAATTCTAACATCACCGCAGGTATCATTTTATTTCTTCCCATCTTCACCCTTTCAACGCCACGCATTAATGAACCCTTTTATAAAATATAGCTTTTTCATTTAATGATCGAGAGAGAGAGAGAGAGAGAGAGAGAGAGAGAGAGAGAGAGAGAGAGAGAGAGAGAGAGAAATTTAGTAAAGCTCACATTGCAGACATCGACCATCAAACTTTAACCTCAAGTCATTGGATATCCCTAGGCAGAGAGGAGTTAAACTAAAGATTTCCACTTTTCCAGTCGTTCTCTTTTAATCTCACTTCCCACGCGTACCTCAATGTACCATCCTTTGTCAAGCCTTGATATTTTTTTTCGCGTTGAAAGCTCACGGACAAAGCATTCGCATGGATAATTATACGCAGCAGTAGCAACGGCAAAACTTGGCTGCCACTAAGTCAATGGATAAAGAGCGAAAGCTGTTAAGTCGCATTGCCTCAGCGTAAAAGCCTTTATATCTCTTCGCGCACGAGAGAGACAGTTTCACCCCCTCCCCTCCCTTCAGTTAACACGAAACTATATTATACCTCATTTACTCCAGCCGCGCAATATTACTTTCGCCCTGGACGATATGAGAATTACGTTTGATAATAGCGCTTGTTTACGAACACAGCTTTCTCTCAATGTATTTTTGCCACGAGATCAAGCCGCGGTGATATAACTACGGGTAAGCTGATGAGTGCGAACTGAAGGTAGAGCAGATGAGTAAACACAACACTGCTTCACTGGCGAGTTGGATTTATTTCTCGGCGATAAACAAATGTGGAATGGACCTCTTTTCCCGACGTTATACACGTTTTCAAATAAAGTTGCAAAATTGAATTATATATATTGAAAATAATATCCAAAAATAATCGGATCATACTTAATCAAGCCATATCAATCTAGAACAATTAGCTCTCATTGTCCTATCATTCATGAGTTTTCTCCCTATCATTGCTCGACACTTACGGCTATCAGCATTTTTTAACGTGGAACATAATTAAAGCTTGCGAGGGAGCGCCTGAAGAACCTCGAGGTTTTACCCCGAAACGATCTTTTCTTTCTTTTATTCATTCGATGCGCGCACGGCTCGTTTTCCACGGAGGATTCTCCTTTCTCTCTCTCTTTCTCACACATCGCTTTTATTTTCATTTTTGTTCTTGTAAATTGAGAAGCGAATGCCGGCACGCTGCAAGTTTGATAATACTGTAAGCTCTATCGCTCGGTACGCGCACTCAGGAAGGTATGGAATAGTGCAAGTGTAAAAATACTTCGTTAACGATGGGGTGTTTCATATAATTGATTTATTCATTCATACAGTTTCGTAAACTATGAGTAAAGTATCTTGAATGATACTTGTTTACTTTCTTATAGAAAAACGATATTCATTTAGATTTCATTTTAACTGTATGCTTGAAATAATGATCGGAGATTAGGTAGCAATGTGTTTGCAGCTGTCAGAACTCCCGAACTGTAATTCCGACTTAATCCTAATCCTCGGAAAGTTGTGAATAAAGTTCAAAATTAGCGATAAAACTCGCGTAATTCTAGTTCTATATGCTGAGACATATATCGACGTACGTCAAATATACGCAGAGTTTCTCTCTCTCGCCTCTCTCTCTCTCTCTCTCTATCTCTTTCCCACTCTATCTTTTTCTATTTCTCACAATATATATAGTTAATAGCGCTTAGTGATTAGAAAGGGGTAACAAAACTGGATAAGAGATGTACGTACCGGAAATATACAAACATTTCATTTAGCAAAGATCTGTTAGCGGAGCATTTACAATTAGTGATCAATCAACATTTGTATTGGAGAAGCTCAAACTTTGAGCGTCGAATTTATAACTTTCATAGCAAATCCTCGTGGATCCTTTTTAATCTCTGGTATAAAAGTCGTACTGCGATTGCAAGAAAGTTCGTTCAGGAAAGTTCAGCGAACTTACACTGCTTTTATACAGTTCGGAGACTTAAAGCTAAGCTACTTACCTGAAAACGCTTGCTCGATTGTCGGCTGAAGGAAAAAAAGTCCAATAACTAGTGACAAACATTTAACTTTTGGACTCCTGTATGAATCATTGATGCCAAATACATTTAGAGGATACAATGATCTTTTCGTAACTTCGAAAGCATACATTTTTTTTATTCAAATTGTTCGATTGTTTTCTCAACATGTTCCTTTGCTTAAATATGAACGTATTCGGTAACAATCCAGTTGCTCATTTATTGTGCGTAAAATTATCAGTGAAATTATAAAAAGTGAAAGCGTCGAGCTGATTTAGCTAACATAAGTGACAAGCGATCCTAGTGAGGCTGAAAACAAGATTAGGCCAGCTCTTGCTAGTAGTATAGCTTCGATAATTCCCACCGAATGACATAGACTACGTAGATATACAAACACGCTCGTGTGCATATACACGAGTATATCGTTTGCACCTTTCACAAGCACTCAGAAAGACTGACACGTTCGACGACTTTTGTTTCTTTCGCACGAATATTGACAGTTTGCTATCTGACGTTGTGCTATGCACTTTTGTGTCGCTTTTTTTTTCTACGTTACATTTTCGACGCCAGATTTTTGTTTGAATTTATTTGGAGGAAAGGAGGAAAGACAAAGTGACGCATGAAATAGCGAACATTTTCGACTGACGTGTGGTCTTTGATGTGTGAAACATGTGATGTTAGCAAAGTGAATAATAAACTTCATCAAGCTGCTCTTTTTGGTCGAAACTTCTACTTTTATAGTAGGTACACCCGTGTAAAGATTGGTATTCATGAAAATAAGTCTTTGAAAATATAATAATTGAAACCACTAGAATTTAGTCTAAACAATAAATATTATAAATATATGCTCATTAGATTTATAATAATTTAGAAATATTCTGTTATTTATAAACAAGAACAAAGTTTCTTCTGTTGAACTACTCCACTCTTTCGTCAGTTTTACCGACTATATTCGTTCAAAAAATTCATAAAAATGGTATAATTACTTCATCCAGAAATTTCCGAGCGTAAAAAAAGAAGCTGCATCTAGTGCGGTGCTTTTTTAGTGCTTTTTTCCTTTCTTTGTGGGGGATGACGGGGCATGATATGTGCAGCAGCCATCTGTGATATTCATGATATGCGTTTTAGACTCTATTCTTTCACTGCCATATCTACATTAACACGCTGGAAGATCTTTTTTCTAGATAACAGTTGTGGTTTTTTAAATGAAGAAATGATAGATACAAAATATTTTATAAAGCGTTATTTTCACAATCAGATAATAAAATAACATTTAAAATGTATATTCATCCTTCGAGTAATAATTTTATATTAAGTCACAGGTTAGTTTCTCAACCAAAATGAAAAAAATACTTTTACAATCTGATAATTTATCGTATTCATACCTTATTCATAAGTGTATCCGCAGTTGTACTATGGTTTTTGCAATTGGGTACTACATTTATGAATAAGATATGAAAATTGTGAATTACTAGATTGCGTAAATATTTTGTTTTCTATTGATCGAAAAATTGATGAAATATGATCGAAGATCAAATAAATATTCGGCAATTGTACAAGCCATACGATTGCCATTATTGCATCTAAAAAAACTTTTACACCATATATTCCATGTTAACATTCACGAGACAATACCATATCGATCAAGTGTAACTAGCAGCAAACCGCATCATCAAAGTCATCCATTATCAAGCGAAAAGGCGAAAATCTTCATTGAATAGAAACGATCATGTATCGTACGCATATTCCGTCTTTTCTATCATTCGACAATAACAACAACAGCAAGTCCATTCGTTGCTTTACGTGCAACTTTGCAACGTAACAAGCATACGGCACTGGCGTGTACGTGACGACGAGACAGGCAACCCAATCGTTATCGGCTATCACTCGATTATTTGCCTTGTGTGAAAGTATGTGGGTGCGCAGCAGCCCCCTTACCTCCTCCCACCGATATTGGCTTTGCGGAAAACGTGCCCCCTGGGCACACACGTGGAAGTTAATGCGATCGCACGCCTCGAATATAGCATAGCTACAAGAGCGCGCACACATACATACGCGGCTAGTTCCGCTGGGGAAGAAAACCCTAAGCAAATAAACACGTGCAATGCTGCTGTGCAACGTATTTCACACATGTGAGACTTAATAAAGGACGAAGGTAGCTGGTCTTTTTCGCAAGATTTCTTTTTTTTATTTCTTTCTTTTCTCTTAATTCGAAAGATTTTTTGTCAAAGATTTTGAACGAAGAATATTCTTCGACTGGAAAATTTGAAAATTTAATTATATTTTTCTTTCTAGACATGCAGAAATGTGGATTTATTTTATCTAGAGATTTCATAGTTATGCGTATATTACTCTAGGTTTACGACAAAAAATTCCCGCAGCTGTTTTTAATTTCGTAGACTTTTTGTGGACTGATAATTCTCGCAACTTGCAAAACAATAATTATTTCCAACGTTCTAAGTGACAACATAATTTGAACAATCTGGAATACTTTTACAATGAATTTATGTACATAATGTACATGAAAGCATACATTTCATCTTTCTCATACGTATGATTCCACATAGTTATGCAGCTGAAAAGCGTAGCGGTAAAAAAGAGAAGCAGTAACAGCTCGCCGTCATTCCGCACGTCAGACGGAAACGCTTTTTGCCAACTTAATCAAAACCTCAGTCATTGTACGCTCAACGTTAATCCCCACGAACGTTTCATTAGCGAACGAAAGTGCGCATTGGACTACATACACATACGCAAGAGATAGAGAGAGAGAGAGAGGGAGACAAAGAAAAGCTTTTGTCTCGCGACCTTTAATATGTCTTTTCTTCTTTCCGCATACGCACTCCTGTAAACTTCATAAATGTACAAAAACAGCATAGTTTTAATTAAACGGGATGGGGATGGGATTAAGTGGGTTGATATATCGACGCTAAAGAAGGCTGAATTCATTGTCACTTAATTAATGGATGTTTGAGTATTTTCGAACTTCATTTGTACGTCACTATCGGGCTCATTATGATAATAGCTGAATATATGCATACGTACATACACATAAAGAGAGCTAATTCCGCGACATTCATTTTACTCAGTTTGTATGCTTCTCTCTCTCTCTCTCTCTCTCTCTCTCTCTCTCTCTCGGTTCCGCTTCTACGGCTTACGGCGCTACGGATTATTGCGCTTAATTTAGTTTATAGGTGATAATGATGACATATTTTCTCAAGACGTGCCACGGGGATAGAAATTTAATTCTATTCTCCGTAATTTTTTACTATTTGATGATTTAGCGATGTATAATGTTTATGATTGCAATGTAGAAAATACTTTAATATTTTTACATGATATTCTTTTTCATTGAAATTTTTGATATATCAAATAAAGATCAACATTTTATTATCATTTCAGCCTCTAAATGTGCATAATCTAAAATGAAACAGGAAATATAACTGGTACTTTCTTTGTGATAATCCAAAGATATACTTGAATTATACCATACGCACTGTCCAGACTTCAATTTATGACTCAACTATGAAAAAGCAGCGAGATTAATTGTGTTAACAACGTTAAAAATATACATAAAGAATGAAAAAATACAGTGGCCTGTAATTCGGCCATGGGACCAAACATTTGGTAAAGATAAACAAAAGAATACGAGTGTGCATAATGACCCGGGTTTCGAAGTCCATATTTCCTTGTTCAAGTGTCGTACGGAGGCTTACGAGTTGATTGTTAGATTGGCGTCTAAAGCACGTACCCGTCATAAAATAGCTCAGCTACTCTCTAGTTTCAAATATATTTATATTAATTTTAACACGCGAAAAAAAATATGCACGAAAATATAACGAGCATTTACATGCTGGTGAACGGGCTGATGTATGCATGCGATGCTGTCGTGTGTTTTACGATTTACTCTTTCTCTCTCGTTAGTTTGATAACGCGAACGAGCGCATTGTGCGTCGTTGCCGTAACGCCCTTTTAGTCGCCTTCGAGGATGGTTTATGACTCCCGAAGGCCTTTAGACCCCATGAGGACATGTTCCGGGCATCGTGGGTAATCCAGGTAGGCTATTGACAGGTCTAGCCCATGATCCAGGCACGGTAAGGGCTATTGAAAGTCTAGTCCTAGACCGTCAGGCGAAAGAGAAGAGTGAGCTGGGAAGCGAGAGTGAAACGCGAGACGCACACAGATTGTTAACGATTGAGATCCAATGCCGGTGGCGGCGGCGATAGCGATAGCGATGTCAAGTGAGACTCCTAGCCTTTGGTTTGGCTGGCAGCTAGGAGTATTGGCATTCTGCGTTTGGCATTAGCTAAGGTAAGTCTCAGCAGCTCGATTTTTGTAATCCACCCTTTGCGTCATTTTCTTTTATTAATTTGTACATTAACTGTCTTTTCCGCTCAGCGAGAGTTTTATATCTGTGTTCAACGTTTAATTAAGCTTATAATTTATAATCTATTATAATTTTACTTTTAAATTAATTGTTAAATTAAAGAACTGAAGTATAATTATAATATAAGTATTTCTTTTTTGTAATATTACTACTAAACCTCACCCCTTTTAACAAATTGGAACTTTGATTTATCTACATTATACCTATAGCTAATCAAATTTAAAGGCTAGTTCCTATAGGATTAAACATAATATGCTAAGCGTACAGCATAAAATAAATAAACTCTAATCATTCACACACAACAAAATAACCGCATAATACAGAAACTCATCCACGCTAAATTATCATTTTGTAGCTCCCATTCTCTCTCACCTTTCCTCATTGTTTCTAATTGAACGAAAACCGAAAAGTGCGCCTCGTTCTTAATCACTTCTTAGACGTCTAGTTGTGCAATGTTACGCAGTTGAATAAGTAGGAGTGGCGTATACCTATTTCTTTTAATGATAAAGTAAGTCCTAAACTGGGCATTTTTTCTACCAAATGCTAAGTTTCACCGCTCTTTTATTAAATACAGATCATAACAATTATTTAACTAGCAGAACCAGCCATGAACATAGATGTTCTATAAACGTAGTCCCATGTATAAGATTTTAATTGTAAAATAATTAAGTTTTCGGTACAAAGCATGTTCAAATGTGATGGTTATCTTTTGAAAATCTTGGTAACAGAAAATTCGAAAATCTTGAATACGAAGAGAAAGAGGAGCAACCTCAGAACCTATTTTAAAAAAAGAGTTATGAAGCGATTATCTAAACAGGCGAGGGGATATTGTAAGTAGTTGACAGACGTAGCTGTATAAAGCACAATCTGTATATATAATTTAATGTCTATTTTCGGAAGATCTAACAATGTTCAATGCCAAGTTGTTGTAACAAAATATGTTTTCCCTAATTTAATGAAATCACCATGACAAGATAAAAAGAAAACTTCAACCGTTATGCTAGTAATGCTCAATCAATGACATTTAACGTCGATTTGAAACTACGAAGGTCGCAAATTCATCTCCGAGCAGCGTATCCATTTCATTTTCATAAATTTAACTAATTTAGAGAAGTATAGAAACGATTATCTTTACGACGAAAATTATGACAACGTAAAATTCCTTTTATCATAAAATATGAGTTTATTTCCATCTCGAAAAAAGCACAAGGAAAGAAGTGAAAAATAAATTAAATCCCACATAAAAAGAGAGAAGCTAAATAAAGTCGTAACACGTTGAAAGCGAACCGAAGCGTAAGGGTTGAGCATATAGGTATATTCTTCGGTCACTCTCTTCATATCCCCACCGTGACACACATTTCCACTCTATCAAAGAAAAGGACGTAGTCTCCGCCCACGTTGACGGATTCGCTACGCGCCGCTGAACGTGGAAAAAAGAACGAAGAGTGAGAACCCCATAGGTATAACCTCATTGCCATGCGAGTTGTTTTATAAAGTACGGCTGATGAAATATCGAAGGCTGGGCTGCTTTTGTACGCGCGTGGGGATAATGTATTAAAAGAAGAGATGTTCCAGAATGTAGAGTAGTACAAGGCGACAATGAACTAGAAAGAACAGGCAGAGAAGGATGTTTACATGTGCAATATATTGATGTGAGCTATAACATTAATTTTTCTTCTTTTTCTCCCCTTGTTAACAAATGTGATTCAAAGTAACATGGTTGTTTTCAATTACTAGTACGTTTGAATGATAAATAATTCGTTATATGACTCTCTAGAGCATTCAATATTGCTGAGGCATAATGTACGAGAATCGGATCAACGTCACTCCCTACTCTACAGTACTGTGTACATATGGCTTTCAACAATGAAATACGACGGATGAAAAGCACCATAATAGAATGTTAAATACGTATAATAAATGTCGATATTTTACAATATTGTAGGGTTAATATAGAAAACACAATCTAAAAGTTAAAAATCATGACATTGAATAAAAAATGATGTGAAGCTGTGAGCGAGCGATGGATGGCAAGGGAGCGGAAAAAGCATCCCTTAAACATAAATAATTTTGATACATAGTCAATGCGTAGCAAAAGTCGAAGCGCTGAAGTTTATAAGCCTGGGCTAGTGGTGCTACGCGTCCAGCATACCAGCGCAGTAAAGGGGAAGTGGCTTATGAGGTTCATGTTTCTTCAACTCCCTCGTGGGCTTCTCTCTCTCTCTCTCTCTCTCTCTCTCTCTCTCTAGACCTTTTCCAAAATAATTTTCCCATACTCCTACGATCTTTTCGAGAAACTCCCTTAATTGCCTTGGCGTTCACGGACTTATGTGTCTTTCGGTTTTAATAAAAGTTTCTTTCTTTATCACTTTGGCCTGTGTACGCGCAAGAGTAGTAACAGCAGAGCTAGTGTGTTTCATTAAAAAGTTTCGAATGAACGTTCTATTTTTTATATACTTTTTCCGCGGGAATTACGATGTAAGAAAAAGTCGATTGCTGCGATAATTGAATTCTTGTTGATTGTCTCTTGCGAACTTATAGTAATTGAAAAATTTCATATCGCTGTAATATTCAACTACATTTTTTACTGTTAAAAAAATGTATGAGTTAGATGATTCACCGTGCAGAGATCAAGTTTGAGTAAAAATTAGCGGATCTGATCAGTCAAGCGAGAAATTTTGTAAAGGAACAAGAGTTTAAACGTTCTACATGAAAGTTCAATCACTTATACTCTTTAACAATCAACAATTTTTGAATTCACACTTTATTGAATCTAGTATAAGAAACTGTATCTCCATGATATGAAGTTAATTGATTAGCAACTATCCTAGTATAAAAGAATATTATCCTAGAAAAAGGAGAGTTACTAGTAACATCATTATTAGCAAATTTTCGTTTCATTAAACGATTAAATTCGCAAACGTTTCCTAATTAACTTCAACACTATAGTTTCTGACGATTATAACTGATTATTAATGATTTTCACATCACCATACCAACAAAACTTTTTTTCAATATAAACCAATAATTGGTAAGTTTATAAAGAATGTAGAGTAGCATAGAAACAGTTGAAAAGAGCAAGTCGCAATGTTGCAGCGAGCATGAAGTTTGCGGTTAATTTGCGCACGTGCACGCGCGTGCGCGAGTCACAACAAAGGAAGCAGGAGCCACGAGAATATGAAATTCACATGTTTACGAAAGGACTTGGCTTGAAGACCCTTTGTTGCAGTCCTCCCCGATAAGGGAGACAGGAGACTTTAACTCGCTTTAATCAGCCGTGAACTTACTTCTCTACCATATTCACGACTTTCACGAGTTTTCGGTGACTTAGTGGCGTTGTACGTGCGGATGTCCTTTTATGCGCTCGTTCTCGCTGGATTTCAACGTTTATCCTGCATTTCGGTACTGAAACTTTACGTGGAACTTTATTGGTTATTCAATTACACCAAGGATAGACTTTTAATGAGTATACATATAGATACGCTTGGAGTGTAGCGTAACAATTTTGAAATTGTCGCAGTATGTTTTAAATACTAATCATTTCCTGATCAAAAGCCTATTATCAGGTGAATTCGGGTACTCAAAAGAATAACTATTACAAGAACATTCCGCAGGATTAAATATTGAATTAGAGCAAAATCCTAGTATGTCCAGTTTAATGAAAGTATCATATCAAGAAGCCAATTAAATACTATAACGATATAAAAAGGTTGATGCTCTAATTATTTATTATTTAGTTAGAATAATTTTATCATGAATTCAGCAAAGTATGTTACTGGAATTGAAAGTTCATTTATTAGCGTATTTATAAAACAAAATTCGCTAAACATGTTTTTTCTGATGAATCCAAGACCGACAAACCTTTTTTTTCTTAACTAAGACAAAAAAATGCTCGTGATACTAGAAACGTTCATAGGAACTTTAACTTTTCATACGTATTTTGTATGTGATCTGTATCTTATATTTTCATTGGAATATGTGTGATTACTGATAACATGCCGCTTGCGTTAAAAATTACTTCAATATGAGAACTGAAATGTCGTTGCATATGAAAAGTTAATCAAAACTTTTATTTTGGAATTCGACCACTACGTACACGCTGAATATTTTCAACGTTAATTAAAAATATATTAAAATTCGCATTTGTACCAAAGAATTCGCGCATATCCGTTTCAACATTTAGTTGTTGAGTAAATTACAATTATCCTCAGCGTACGTTCAATCGTATATCAAATATATGAAACCGCAAGAAATTACGTAGTTTTTTCAAAGTTACGGGATTTTCCAATACGCATGAACACTAGTGTATACCTCATCTATGCGTTTCCTCATCGCTCTTTTGAGCTATATTTCAGCATCTCGATTCGCGATGAGTGCTACACGTTCCATTTAACTTTAAAATAATTATCGTGAGGCGATAAAAGTAATACAGAAAGAAAAGAAAATATTGTAAAAGAGGAAGTGCTTTTGATAAATATCGAGTAATCGAGTTTTTAGCGTCAATTATTCGCCGATGCGACACTTATCTGTGTATATACGAAATTCATACGTTGACTGATTTTGTAAGCTTAATATCAAATAAATAATTCATAGCTCGTCATTTTTTCATTTTTATCGCATTTAGTCGATACGAGATGCACGTACATATGAATTACATAGGTGTTGAGAATAAGAAACGCACCGGCACGAGTCGAACACGGGGTGAACACGTGTGGGACAGATGCGTCAGCGAAAACTATGGAAAACTCAAATTGTTTCACATGTTAAAAATATTTTGGATAGGACTAGGAACGGAAAAAGAAAATCCCGAAACAGCGACAGGCGCGCTGATTATTAGCGGCAATAAGCTGCTCAAGTAAAAAAAGTGTATCCTGATTAAATGTGCATCGAATAATGTAACGACACGTGCGTGCGAAAGCTTGGACGTGTGAGAGCAAAAATAATTGTATTGAGCGAAAATAATTGTAGCGCGGTTCGACTGTATGTGCGTGTGTGTAAATGTGCCTGTGAGAATGGGACCTACAGGAGATCATCGCGGCCCTCATTCTTCGTTTTGCGCGTGCACGGTGGAACCATACGGGGTGAAACCGGGGCCGATCGGGGATCCAGCGACCATAGACGAGCAATAACGCGGGAGGCCCAAAGAGTGGGTCATCCGCCTCTTGCAAAAACGAAAGTAGAGGGGAGAGAGGCGACTGACCTGGTGTTTGAGAGATGCAGAGGCAGTCTGGCAGGAGCTTTTTGACAGGCGATGTCGTTTTTGCTTGTTCTGTATTGAAGTTGTGTTCTGTGCAGCTTGTAATTTAGTCAAAAGTGCCCTTTGTAGCGACGCGCTATACCCTATTCGAATAAAGACTGCTCTTCTGCGTAAAGATACTTCTTTCTTTTGTGCTTCTGATTCCCTCTTTGAATAATATTGCAAATTATTCTTATCCATGCGACGATAATGTTTTCCAATCGTTCGCTCGCGCAACCATAATATTTAAAAGAAATCAGAGATAGAAGTGCATCGACTTTGCTAAAATTAATCTCGTTAAAAAATCGCGCGAGTATTATAAAAGCTCTCTCTCCAGAGAGAGAGGGGGGGGGAGCAAGGCAGCGAGAATTTCCATGATTTCTCTTTTTTATGAGTCGAAAATGCAAGCTCGTGCAACGTAATTAACGTTAGATTTGCTCTGCGATGCGGAAGTCAGCAACCCGGAAGAGGGCAAGAGAGGAAGAGAGGAATTTCTGATTGCCGTCGCACTGGCCGGGCGCGCTTGGAAAACGGCCTACTGCGACCTCGTCCCATTAGCATTCTGCATTTGCGGGGAAGAAAGTTTCACTTGGAAATTTTTCTCGTGTGGCGCTGGGAGCGCGTTTGTGGCTATTTAATTATTAAATATATATCGATTGGTTTCATTCGAGGGACACTTTTTTCATCTATTCTTCTACATCTAACATCACTAATATTTTCTGGAGTAGAATTAAAAAAGATATATTCATCGCGCTTCTTTGATAAAAAAAATTAGATGATTCTCTGAAAATGTTGAATGACTAAACGCAATTACGTTGCATAAACTCTATTCGCAACAGTATTTATACAAAATTACAGAAGTAATTTACTTTATTGAAAATTTATACTTCGTAACAAGGTAACTTCGTCTGCTTGTGTTAACAGTTGCAAAAAAGCTTCATCTGCAAGATAAACATTCATACAATAGCACGAACAAGGGTAGACGTGTAATGGAAAGAGCAAGCTATCAAATTCAAATTAATAAGTATCTCGCGAATACGTTATGTCGAATGGTCGCACGTAAAAAAGAATGAAAAAAAACGCAAAAAAAAGGCAGAACGAAAAAGCTCGCCCACACGGCCAAGGTAAGAGCAAAGAAGCACACAGGTCCGGCCATCACACAGTCGTTACGTAAACACGAGAGAGCAGAAGCACACGTAACGAGCTAGCGGCTCGGGTTGGCCTGGCAGACGGCTGATCTTTTCCCTTCCTATCTGCTTTGCATGGATTTACATAACGGATAAAATAGCCCCAGCCCATTGTTGAAACGTCCGTTATTCACATTCAAATATTTTCCGCCACGACAACGACGACGCATCGCCGTCCGAAGCAGGCAGCACGGCAACCTTGTTACATCCACACGCGGCTTTTCACGAGCGGACGAAAAATAACAGACGGAACTAGTCGATTCAACCGCGAAAGTCGATAACGACTTGCGCGCTTGAATTGGCTAATTCGTCCGATATGCTCTCAAATGTGTTATCGCGGTGAAATTAAGTGAGGAAAATCACCTAATACGAGGTAAGCTGGTTATATGCTATATTTAAATCGTAAAATATTTCTATTCTTCTGATAGACGTCACTTTAATGAAATGATAAAACATCTTTAATTAATTTATTCTATTTATTAACGAAGCTGATTTGGTTCATATCCACATAACAAACGAAGTCACAACGCGCGTATCTACAAGTTTTCAATATTAATTGAAAATTTAGCTTTACATGAATAATTCATTCTATATTACGGAATAATTATTCCGCTGTAGCGCATGAAAGCTTGATAATTCGAAATATTCTTTCTATTGCACGTTTGAAATTTAATCAGAATACTTCTACCTTTATACAATCATAAGTGGATTATTTCAATTAGATAAATGAGTAATTGAAATCATTCTTAATCCTAACATTCTTCAACAATTTATTGAAGTTTAAAGAAATTGCTATCGAGATAATTTTACTGTTGAACACCATAAGCTGTTATACTGTAAAAACAGGAAATTTATGAGAAAGTATAAATAAAAATTGTAAATTCTGCAGAAATTTCAGGCTACAGGAAAATCTAATACAACATGCACCGAAACTTGCTAAGCCAAAAATTATGACTGCAAAACGATCCGAAAGGGAAAGAAAAAGCCCAACGGCGGGTCTTCGATCCATTGCGATAAACGATTTTATTTATCTGCGATTTCAGACTGTTATTCTTTTTTGAAGGTTATCGAAGGATTCTCATGGCTTTATTTAATTTCGCGACGTGGTACGAACACAATCTCAATTCAATAATTTTTTAAATTCAAATTGTAATATTCCAAGCTACAACGTTTTTCTTACAACTCAATCAATCTCATCACTTTCGTTAGATCGATACTCTTCAACTGACAAATGAAATTTATTTAACAGGTTATTTTTCATCGGCAAGCAAAAAAATAAGATTGCCGAGAATAGGCGACGACCAGAGAAAAAGGCTGACAGCGTGGTCGCAGCTGCACTTCGAACGGTTTATATCAGAAGACAGAGATAGAACATGGCGAGACAAGAATGAACAGTGAAGCAGAAGAGGAAGCATCAATAATGGCAAAAAAAAAGTATGAACAAAAGGTAACGTCCTTTTCAGGTAAGAATAATCAGAAAATATGGATCCACAAATTTGCACTCAAGAAGATAAAGCGTCTAAGTAAACTCATTAAAGTGCCCAGACTGTGTTTTCATATCTTACTCGAACACTTTTCCGAACTCCACAATGCTGCAAAAACAAACTTAAAATAGTTTTTTCTTAGCTCACTTGGAGCTTAATAGGAAATGACGACTGGGATTTTCATACTCTGCGATAGATCGAGTTAGCTTTTCGAAAGTGAGGAAAACTAAATCGGAAAATCCAAAATGTAGACTAAAGTGGAATCTTCTCCATTTACTTTTTAAACAAATAAAACTGTTTTAGGTTCAGTTATTTTTTTATAATGTAAAGTTCCTTCGTGGCTAGAAAATTGCAAAAAATTCAGTTACCCGACGTGTAATTGTTATGTTACAATTAAATTTTCCAATCACACAGTTTTCTCCAAATCCAATAAACTTCCCCAGTTGAACTTCAATAAAGGAAACTTCGACATGGTCCTTGGCTAACTCTTAAAATTAAATTGCAAGAGGAGTGGAAAATAGTGAAGTGACAATAAAGAAAATAGAAGTTTAAGTGTGAAACAATGAATAGTGAGAAAGGAGAGAATGTAAGTTAAACGATCAAATGGTGAAAGCTTGACAACACCTTGAGAAGAATAAATAACCTCGCGCAATTCTGCGCGTCCAAGTTGCCGATAGCAGAAACCAATTAGAGCTAGTCCTGCTTCCGGATAGCTAACTTGTAGCAGTTTCATCGATCCTCGCAACCTTAGAGCCCCGTGACCCAGTCGTTTTTCAATCAGGCCCCCGCGGTACGTTTGTGCACAGTAATTGAAAAAGAGTAGTTTATTTTCAGGGGCCTTTTGTCCACTAAACATTTCTCATGTGCCCTGTGACTCCATTGTGTCAACTTTTTCATAATGTTTCGATTGCGGAGTCCAGCAATGTTTCTTGGTATTTACCAGGTACAAGAAAAAATTCAAAAATAATATAAATTAAAAACAAAAAAGCATTCTGTTCCTGTTTATTGATAGATATGAACTTGTATTATAAATAAAATTCATTTTTTCATATTAGTTGAATATCCAATATTCAGTTGAGGTTTCTTATATTTGAAAATATTGACGAATAAAAAATGTGAATCTGCTTTTTCGTTAAAAAAGTAATTAAACACGAATATTTATAAATACATGTATATTCTTAAATTTAGAAAGTTAATCTACATATTTGAAATAATGTATTATCCGATAATTTAACCTGAAACGAAATTAGATTTAATAATAATATCGATTCATGTTTATTGATAATTTGCTGTAATGATTGTATACAATTATTATATGCGCACCATATGAAATTAAAGTTATTTAGAGAATTTCCTGCGTAGAATCGTTAACAATTTAATCAATATACGTAGTTCATTAAAAATTAATAACATTTACAAAATTTCATTTGTAATACAGTAGAACGTTGAAAATCAAGTAACAATCGTGCTAATTTAGCCCTGACAATAACGCATTAAGAACGCTTGAGAGATTGCGTATTTGTGCAAGTGTGCCGATGCATGTGCAGCGAGTGCCACGAAATAGCGGTCATCGGTGTGCAGGGGTTGGCGCGCGCGATGCCGATATCGGGAGGTTGAGCAGCAGCAGCAGCAACAGCAGCAGCAGTTGTGAATTCGCAAATGCAAACTGTGGTAGGCCGCGCGCCTCGAAATCAATCGCGCGCAAGCCAACTCTCTCCATATCAAACACTCTTATCCGGCAGTTTGAACGCTCGCAGGCTATATCGTTCGAGCGAGGTCTCTCTCTTTTGTTCTTGTTTGGACTATCTATCGATTTGTGGATTTAGTCGAGCCTGCTACTGTCGTTCCGTTTGGACACGCTTTATTTATCGAAAAATTTGGAATATTTGTTATGCTTCTTTTAACTAACACGAAAAACATCCATTAAGTTGTGCTGCATTTTTTCGTACATTGAAGTTCCCTTTTCAAACTTAAATTCCGCATGGGGATGTCGATATTTGTGTAGTGGAATTCAGCCAGTAACCTTCATTTAAAAATCATTTTCCGCGTAATAACCAGCCTAATTAATAACTTTAAGCAATAAATAAATACTCCGCATCTTTCGCAAAATTCCATTTTGCATAATTATCTCCCGTATAATAATCCTAATTAATTTGCCGGCATTCCAGGCTTCAATAATTAATTTTCCACGGCATAGGTTTCACAGCGAACAGCTTGTATTTACACGCCTATCCGAGAATCGACATCGCAAACTCACCGCCATCGCCAAGCCCTCGGACATCGTCCAGTGTTCCCATCATCGCGCGGCCAGTCGCGTTTTACGCGTCAAGGACGTGCGCGCGCTCGCGTCGTGCATCCCGATAATTGCGGTCGTTACACGGAGACTGCGCTTTCTCCCTTTCCCCCTTCTACTCTCGGCCGCTCCATTGTCAATCAATCTCTCTGTTCTTCCGGGAAGCGCGCCGAGGACCGAGCGAAAAACTCGATTTCGCTCGAGGTAATCTCGCGCGCGTTGAATAAGTCGACGAGCTCTATTGTGCGGAGTCCTGCCATACCGTTGTCTCCGCGCAACTCGCAAATATCTATATGTTCGAGTATTCTCTAATGTAACCTTTTGCTTTTTTTTCAGTTTTTCAAGGTGGATTTTATTTTTTTACACGCATTTCGATTTATTTCGTGAGAAGCTTATGCAGATTTTAAGCCATTGGACATACGAAACTCCTAAAAAATTTAAATTAATTCGTGAAAAGATTTGTAATTGATTTTTGTATTAGTGTCAGTAAATTATTCTTATTCGTGATTATAGTTGATTTGAATGCCACCTTGCGACAGTATACGCTATCCCAGTACATAGCGAGTTCTCTTGTGTATTTCAAATTTAAACTGTACCAAAAATGTAAGCACGGATTACCTTAACTTTCGGTAAGGTAGCACAAAAAATTCCAACATTCAGTGATGCTTGAATTTTTCCTCTCAACGCTATATGTATTTTGGTTTCAAGCGACATAAGAGAGAGTTGTGTTGGTGAAAACGCTAATGCGCGCTATTTAGAGCATAAATTTCGAGAGTTAGAATAGAGTGAGAGAGAGAGAGAGAGAGAGAGAGAGAGGGGCTCTTGTACACATGACTTGAATGGAAATTTTATGCAAAGGATTCGAAATGCATGCGCAGAGCCAAGTGTTTAAAAGAGGTAGCAACGGGGAATGTTATTTTACGAGAATGTTGCCAACTTAGAGATGCTCGCAAAATTTCTGTTCGTATCATTTATGACTGTATCAAACATTATCGCCATCAAAAAACGTAAATTACTTCTCTATTAATACTTCTGACAGTTACACTTTGAATCGTGACTAGGCTCGCTAATAAAATTAAATTCTTCATTACTCTTTATCGTAATGTTTGAACGACAATTTAATAGAAAATTCCATTCAATGATAAATTAAATCACTCTTGACTGAACTCGAATTCCGACTACCTATTACGAAGTATTTAAAACGACACAGCCATTCAAAAAATACCGTTTCGATCCTACTTTTCTATTAAGACCAATCATTGTAAAAAAAACTTCCGTTTAGCTAATTAGAGTATTTTTCATTTATATTAAATAGAATCATTAATAAGGGCGCCTGAAACTAAATAAAGATGTAGAATATGATTTTATACGCGATTTCCGAGACAGCAATCAAAGAATAAGAAAAGTTCTGCGGGGCACATTAAGATAAGCCATGCGCAGGGGCACGTGCAGCTCTAATCACCCGCGGATCGCGATCAGGCTTCCATTTCAGCTGCGTAAACGCGGAAGCATCTCGAAACTAGCCGGCAGTTATACAATTAAAGAGGAACGTGATGCGGATAAGCAACCCGGTTTCCACGTTGCTTCAAGGTTAGATAGGCCCGCGGATATTGGAATTTAGTTTCTCAAGTATCAAAAGTTTCCCAATCACGATTTAATATATCGACATTTTGATTGCATACTCCAATGACAATGGTTTTCTATTTGATGATCAATTCTGAAAAACGTTAGACCACTTAATTGTTAGTATTTTCTCGTGTATATGGTTTACTCAAGGCTGTTTTTCAAAAATTACAACGTATTTCAAAGGCGAATCTACAATTCGCGTAAAAGCAGTCATAAACATTAACGTACGCAAGAGAAGAGCCACTTTCTCGAGCTCCCTCAGCTTCCACATAAAAGGTAAGTATTACGGGCATGTATAAGACTTGTAAACTTTTCGAAACCCCTCGGAGCTCTCGCATCTTCGTAAATTGTCGAATCTACATTTTTGGAGTGACTTTCATGCTTCTAGAAATGCGATAAACATAGTGGGACAAACATTTATTCGAAAGTTGATGTTATTTCATGATATTTGTAATAATATACGAATTATATAGCAATTACTCGGTATGATTTTTATTTCCTTGACGATAATCATTAGCTAAATTGACATACACGCAATATTTATAATAATTCTGTGAATACGCAATGTGTAACATCTTATCAATCAATGAACTATCTTTCAGTGCTCGACGAACGATAAACACCATTCTGTCTAATTAATTACGACACTACCACTACCAGATAATACCTCAACGTTGATACACACTGAGCTCGAAGGGCAGTACTAGTTCACCCCGTGATTTCTGCCAATTCATTGGCATTGATATCATTCGCCAGCTGCATCTATGATAACTATGTTTGCATCATAGTTCAGTGCACTAACTACGATTGCATCATAGTTCAATTAAGAGCGGGAGTCTATGGCTCGTCATTCTAGAGCTAGCGTTGAATTTCAATTCTCTTATTTGGTGGTTAGTTCTTGTCTGACAGTCGCGTAATTATCAGGTCAGTGATTGTGGATTCATCATTGTACTGAATGCCATTCTGCTATGCCCCTAAAGTCGTAAGAAAAATTCAAGTACACAGTCGTTAAGATTATTTCATCGCTTCAAACTTAACTTTTTTCATAGACTTTTTATTGTTTCATGATTGCATCTCACAAATGAAATGAATACTTCGTACATCAAGTTGTCATGATTGCGTTGTAAAGCTGTGCATCAAACTTCTCAAAGTGCAATCCAATGGAAATTCGGGCGATAGTATTTGGCGATCGAAAGAATCTTACAGCATCTACCAAAAATATTCAGGGCGTTTCAATAAATTACACCGCTTTACTCGGTCGATTCATCGAATAACGCTAAAGCCAAAAACCCGACTCTAAAACACATATATTTTCCCGTACCTTTTTCCACGGCGTCTCGTTACCTACACAGGTATACTACTCGCTCTAGTCATCGTTATCTTTTTTTTTTTCACGTTTGCTCTTAGCCACAGACTTATACTTTCTAGGTATGCCCCACCCTTTCTAGCTCCTTTTTTCGTCCAAGCGATCAGACAGGAATTCGAGCGCGCCACTGGAAAAATCACTGGCTCCCGATCAAACGAACCTTTTTTCACTGGGTCGAAGAGCGCTAGCGCGGTAAAAACCCTTCCGACATCGGATAAAAGAGAGAGGGAGAAAGAGATCGAGGATGGCTCCGCAAGAGGAAGAGTACTCTTGCGACGAGCAGTGCACACGCTTCGGAGAATATTCGCTGTAACAGGACTCGAGTTTAATGAAATACGGCATTGCAGAGAGCTTTAGTTTCGGTGGGGTTAAGGTTTCCAAAAGACTGACCATTTATTTATGTAACATCTATTTGATACGCTTGGGAATTTCACTACGAGGAATGCATCGGTTAAAGTTGTTTTCACATTATTTAAAAAAAATCTAATTGGTTTACAATATAAGATCTGTACAGCAAACGTCGCCAGTAATAGTTTATCTTCTAATTATTTAACGAGAATGGAACGTCACGTTAAACATTCTCGAAAGAAGTATTTCCATCTAATCACGCTAATAACTTACCACTTACATCTATTATCCGAAATTCTACTAATTCCTTATGGCACCTATTATTTCATTCGGTAAAGACTCTGTTAACCCCTCGGGAATAAAAAAATGCCAAGTGAAACAAGTTTTCAGCGAAAAGCAAGCAAATAGGGAGAAAGAGCAAGAAGGTCAAGAAAGATAAGGGAAAAAGGAGAAGCTTGCGAAAAATGCCGTGTGCAGGATAGTTAACCGCGAAAGCTTCTTTCCCCATAGGTCGCGTGTGCGCGACCGATTATACTTTCGTTGCCGATAATATATCAGCTGGTAATGGCCCATTGGGATCCCGTGTCCGAGCCAATGGAACTAAACGTTCTAGCACGAAAAGAAACTCGAATCTGCTGTAAAAATTGCCCCAACTGAACACGCCGGAAAAATGAAATCTTTCACAAATTGCTATCTGGCGCATGAGATCGTACGAAGCATCGTGTGTCAAGATAGTAGAGGGAAAAATATAAAATTCATACTTTCTATCGAAGTCCGTCACGCGGCACGTTCGATATCACACCGCTTAATGACCTTTTAATTCCTTTACTGCGCTTGGCATTTCAATTCGTTGTTTTTCCGTTCCTTTCCATCACGTTTTTATCGGGTGAATCCTTTATCAACAATAATTATTACAAAGGATTTTCTCGAAAAAAGTAACGGCCTCCCTTTTGACAAATTTTTTTAAGACTTTCCATTTTTTATAATGAAGATTAATTTTCGAAATAATAAAATTTTTTACATTTCGACTTATGACTTACAGAAATATTAACGACTATTACGATAAAAAAAAAAAACAAAACGAAAGTTTTGCATCAACGGTAGAAGGAGATAGATTTTTGTTAGATAAATTTTTTGCATTAAAACACTTTGTGTGCCTCGGGAATATGTGGATGTATATACGATCGTAAAACAAAATGGGTCGCTTGCGCGTGCGGCGGTACACTTGCATAATACATTTCAATTACCTTTACAATTCAGCCAGTGATGAGACATTGGACTTGTAATAAACTCACCGCTTTAAAATTACGAATACAGAAAAAAAACAAGCACACGCAACAACCGCTAACGTTAGTCGACGGCGCTCGGTAGCAATGCCCTCGCTACCATAAATACAATTAACTCTCGTAAAATAATCTCGCCCTAGCGGCAATATTCGCAGACAACGAGATTAACATGCAGCGAGGCAGTAAATAACCCCCGTACTCACTTGAAATAGAATAAAGATTCGTAGAGTACAAAAAAAATAACTCAATTATTTCTTCTTTCTTCTCTTTATAAAACAAAAAGTGTAAAAAAAAAGATAGCAATGCGAACGTAATACATCAAACGCGCAAGGACTTTTATTAAACTAAAAAATTCTCGACCTACATACTCGAGGTGGAGAAATGATATTCACGTGCGTGCAAAAGAGACCACAGTTGGTAGCTACTCGTGTGCGATGCATCAATGTCCCGAAATCAAATTAAAAGTCGCGCTAAATTCAATAAAGCGCCTAGTAGTGGTGAACGAAAGAAGGAATAAGAAGAATAAATAAAAATAAAGCGACGGCGAGTGAAAAAGAGGGGGGAGGAAGGATGAGCGCGTGTCAGTAATCCAGCGAGAAATGGATGGGCCAATTTTCCATTTTCACAGCTCTGCGAAATTGTTTGTACGCGCCAGCCTTGCTATCTGCAACCAACCAACGTGTCTGTTTCTTTTGCGGTCACAGTATTTTTGCTCTGCTTCATATCTATGCGAGAGAGAGACTCGCGAAACAGCGCTGCATTGGTATTGTTTATGTACTGTTGCTGGTCTTGCTTTCAGAAATCTATTACGCGAAGAAATATATCATAAATATATCGTAATCCGAACTTATAAACTATGACCAATAGAAACATTTTAGCTCAACTATATTTCAGTTTATAACGTGTAATTCAAACGTACAAATGTTTACGTTCGCATTTAGAAAGTCTTTCAGAAAAAATAAACTTACTAGAATATTAAAACTTTTCGAAATGACGCCGCTACCCCAAATCGAGTATTTGCGTGACTAAGTAAATTTTATAGCTGGGCCAACTACGAAAGTTCGGCTGTACCTGTTGCTGAATGTTTTGCTTGATTTAGAACATTGAGATTCATTGCCAATTGGTTTCCCGGCAGACATACCTTCGTAATTCTAACTCAATTAAATTGAAACTCTCCGTAACGTTGTTATGCTCCTTGATTAAATTGAAATTTATATAAATCATACGCATGCTTTTGTGTTTAATTATGGAGTAACGAACGTGATGGATACGATGATTTATATGAAAAATAATATTATATAGACAATTGAAAATTCACATAATTTTTCATCACTATATAAAAAATAAACATCAACATTCTATAAAAAATAAGCAAGCAAAATAACAAAAACAAAATAAACATCACGAGCATGCAAGGTTTAACTGTTCAGCACGACGGTAAATAGATGCTCGCTAACGAATATCGGATGTGAGTTTGCGTGAATTCACATAAGTAAATCGAGACACAGTCTCGTTTTCGCATGTGCACATAATCGTGTTGCAGCAGCATCTTGCGTGTATACGTCGCACATATTTGCGCAGAAGGGAAACACGTGTAAGCTAGCGCTGTGCTGCTCATTATTTTAGCGTATGCGCTGCTAACGGATCGGGTCATGAATTTTAAGCATGCACGCACGAGCTCATTAAGAGCTTTGAGGATTTCGGGAAATTTCGAAAGTATTAGAGTATCAAGATGCACTCCTGGATAAAACTTTTATTTTTCATTTTTGAAGTAAGAATTCTGAAGCTTTACGCATTTAACGGGTTTTCAAATATGCAGATGAAATCCTACAAAAGCTACCACAAAAGGCTTAGTCGAAGTCTATTTGTAGCTGAAATATGCATGATATCTAAATAATTAATGAAAAATATCTTATTAGCGTTTTATTTCTTATTCATAAGTTACATTAAGTTTTTGATAAATATTTTAAATACTGATGAGAATATTCTTAAAAAGTTGTTATAATGAAGGATAAAATTATGGTAATGAAATTAGATTTGGTCAACAAGTTTTTATGTTCACATCAGTAGATTCATAATAAATTCAATGATTACAATCCTCACAGGTTTGTAATCAAACCTGTGAGGTTTGTAAAAAAACCGAACAGAAATAAAGAAAATTCAACTATAAACCGACATATAATCACATGTTGAATATTTAATAATAAATAAATGAAGATATGTTTTAGTTAACTTATAGTTTGGTTATGATTCAAAGGGGTCTGACTATAGATACTATTAGACTACTTATCGGATATCACTTCTTAAGCTCCGAGTTTATATTTTTAATGCTTAAATTTAAATTAAGTTATTTAAAATTTTCTTCAATTATTAAATATATTAGCAATGTATACAAGTTCAAAGATGATTCTATAACAAGCAGCCTTTTAAAATAAGAGAATGGTTGCTACTTTACTTAGATGGTCCATTATGACAATTTCATCTGACCATCCTCTCAACTGAACAAGTATACATACATACTTATTAGACAGAAGCGGGCTCTGCAATGTTGATTATCTCCGGCAAACAAAACTTACTCGTCACATTTACGAGAGTTGAAGAGGAAAGTGCGAGCAATCCGTTAACCAACTCACTTGACCCCCGCGAGTTTCAGAAGCACTTCTTGTGCGAGAGAATGCGGCTAATGGGTTTTTAAAGTGTTTACCAGCGTCAAATCAAATAACCGTAGTATGGAAGAAAGCAATTTTTTTTATCTCAATGTGTTAAGAAAAATGTTTTGAAGAGTTTTCTTAAAGTCAAGTAGTCTGTGTAAATGTTGATTAAAATGTTAATATTTGTAAAAAGCAAAATAAAAACTGTGGTGTAATTCAACTTGGTTAAGTTTCTAAACGATATAAAAAGTAATTCTCATTTTTATATGAATAATTTAGTAAGAATTGATAAACTATGTATTATTTCTATTCGAAATTGATTTTACACTACACATTCTCACCGCAACTCTTACACGTTCTCAAACTCTCGCTTGCTCAGCAGCGTGTAAACAATAAGCATCAGTTTGCATGTAACGTAGAACCTTAACTTTCCTTTCTCCTCAAGAAGCAAGCTTGTAGAACTTGACTTCTCTGGCTCTTTCTATCTATTTTTCTGTCTGTTTTTCTCTCGTCTCTCTTTATTCCTATTAATTTCCGATCGTGAAACTCAGCTACCACCCTCTCTTTACCACCCTCTCGATAAATTGGCCGACGCGAACGGTGGGCGCATGAAAGCAACATTATTTATGACTTCACATACGCGTTTTACGAGGAAGCCAGAAGGTGCCCGCGCACCGCTGACCAATCGGTTAAGACGCACGTGCGAGTCGTTTGTCACGTGCGATGAAAATTGCCAAACGACACTTCAAGATAAAGGATTGTGGAAAGCTCTTCACCAACGATTTTTTTTATTCCTTTACATTTCTAATACGTGTTAAAAAATTTATGGAATTTCAATTACGTTACTGTTTTAAGTGAGAGATTTTGGCAAAGATTCCAACTATAAGCAATGACCTAACTATATTCTATATTTACAATTGAAATTCATTACGTTCTTTTTTTAAACGTCCGTTTATACAATTTATAACGACCTTATAACGAGAGTTTGGAGAGCTGGAATAGTCTTTGTCGCAATGGGCAGTTTGCTTGACTGAAAGTAAGAAATCTATTTCACGAATATGCAAGAGGATGAGTCACATAATCAATTACATAAACTTATGTACATCGATACATGTATTCTGCACAACTACAAACAGAAAATCATTTAAGCATAATGGCATATCATACACAATAGAATAACTGTTATTAAAAGTAATTTTAAATGTTGCGTCGAAGCAAACGAGTGATGGCATCGGCACAACGAAATCCCGCGCAGGCGCATGAGGATTATGTGCTACACGAAAACGAATGTACTTAGTTAATAAACGGCCACGATCGGCTCCGTTCAGATTTCCACAGCTGAACCGAAGTCGCTCGCACTAGCCAGGATGAGGAGATGACGTCACTCAACTTTCCAGAAGAATCCTCTACCCCTCATGTCTCGTTGCAATCGTCTCTACCCTTTTTTCGACCGACTGCCCGTATCGCAACTCGCGCTTCGCTACTCTCTTGTCCAACCCCCCCTCTCTTTATCTTCTCCCTGCGGTCACGTTGTCGCGCGTTACAGTCTTCGCGCCTCATTAGTCGATTGGCTAATCGGCACCATCTCTTTCTCTCTTTCTCTTTCTCCCTTCTTCTCGCGCATTGCTTGCCTCGCTTGTTGTTGTCATTGCTCTCGTACTTCCGTTCATTGACCTTCAATTCCGGCTCAGGTAGGTCTTCAAAACAAGCACCCAAATAAAATTGTTGATAAATTATTGAAGTAAATAAAAATAAAACATTAGTTCGGCTCTCGAACAACCACGAAAGCGGCGCGCAAGCTCTCCGCGATATCATAGGATTGCCCAGTGACTGTCATTATTTCCTCTAGATAGTCCAGATGAAATTAAAAACATTGAAAACTAATAATAACGCACTGTCCAATATTCCAATTTTATTTAAATTCACTTTGCTAATTTGAGTATTGATTGATTAATCAGACTGTCTAATTAATATGTGGTCATTAAGATCGTCAACCAGGATAATGCAGTCATCTGGACTATCTGAAAGAAATAATGAGAGCCACTGCGGGTACCTAGGACATTGTAAAAAATATGCGTGCCAGTTTGGTGGTTATTCGTAAGCCAGCGCCTAGCAATCATAGGCCGAAACAATTGTTTTATTTGTTATTACTTAAATAATTAATTAATCAACAATTTGACACTGGATATCATTATCTCGTCTTATGAATTAACGATTAGTGTGTAAATTGTTTCTTTTAAATGAATTTTTCTAGATTCACCGCACATCGTATCAGGGCGCCGGAACCCAGTACCCAAGACTTACTTTATTTTTTAAGGGGTTTTTCAAAAACGAACTAACAAATTTTTATTTCAAATATCTTCCTAGGAAATCAAATTATAATTGAAGTTCGTCGTACATACAATAGGTTGAATAACACATACGAAATTTGATATTAATATATCAAGTTTTATTTTGGTACATTAATGTCAAATCCTTAACAGTGACAAATCATCTCTGTGGCAATCCTTCAGGTATGAAAAAAATCACGATTAAAATTCTTATGCGATTGCTTTCACAAAATATAAAATTTCGTTAATGTTAGCTCTGTGAATGAAAAACGTGTATTCTTTTGTAGTTGAAAAATTTAGAGAAACGACAAATTGTGATTATTCAATTGTAGCCGTTTCTTTCAGTATCAAATCTACGATATTAAACGCAATCAAATCCTCTTCGATTTTGTACAATCCCAACAAATTTGATTGGTAAATTTACATCCACTGGGAAGTATGCCAATTTATTAATAACAAATCAAGTGCGGAAAAGGGCAGATGCAGTATACATAATGTACGAAGCTCCGAGCCGTTCCATCAACCGATATTTCAGACCGAACTGAATTTGATTATGCAATCAAATGCTATTAGCCCCGATTGCTGCGAAATCCATTCGCCATCCATAATTCCCTGCTCTCGCTGCCAAGACGTTTCATTATCCCACGGAGCTACTGCCGCAGCAGCCGCAGAGTAAAATTGAAGATAAAAGAAGAAAAAATGAATTCAGCGAGCCGATATATTTTCGCTCGATACCGCTATTACCGGTAGTACGCGCGGCTAACAACTGGGACATCGTTAAATTTTTACGAAGCGAACAAAAACGAGGCAAAAATGCTCGTTATGGCTCTTTTTCCGCGAGTGAGTAACCCATTAAAATTGAATCCAAAAATATGCAGTTTGGGCGAGCGAACAATACCCAAACTGGCTGCGTTTAAAGTGGAGCCTGCTGGTTCCGATTCGCAGACCGAGGGCTTGGCATAGGTACATTGTCCACAACGTACAATGCGCACATTTTAAACTTGCGCATACTTCTCTTTTTTCCTACTAGCCACTTCTGTCTCTCTCTCTCTCTCTCTCTCTCTCTCTCTCTCTCTCTCTCTCTCTCTCTCTCTCTCTCTCTCTCTCTCTCAGACAAACGGATCTATCCGTAAAAAATGCTTCGTGAGCAAAATATGCTTCTTGATGAATATTTCCATTTTTTCCAATGACAAGTTTTCATTAAAGATTGAACCGTTTTGAAAAATCACCAATTGATTTTTCTAATGCTTGATCAAGAGTTTTTAGCAATTAAATCAACGAAAAATAGAAATTAAATACATCATCAAATTTTATCATTTTACATGAAATTCTAAATAAACAATAAAATATTCGTATTCCTGGAGTTTAACCTATTATTTTACTTTTCTGAAATAAATCAAAGCTTTAATTTCATTGAACATGTAAGTATATAAATTAAATACATAGAATCAGCTTTATCAAACAAGCATTTGATTGAAATACGGCCAGTGCACCATTCAAAAATTACTGGAAACTCGCATAAGTGGGCTATGCTATTGCAATTTGCAAAGATAGTAATTTCAAATGGTAGATTTATTTGAATATTTACAATTATATTCAAAACGTAAAGACATAGAGATATAGAATGAATTAAAAGTAATATTAATTATTCCATGAATTCATCATGGAGTATCATCGATAAAATTTAATATGAACAATATATGTTTAAATCGTAAAAATTTTTTATTTAGTCGCTTAAAAAAAATTAATAAAGGAAATAGTGCGCCCATTAACGACTCAAGCGACCAATTTATTTGGGAGGTCAATAGGCTGCATGAGTGTGCGCTTGTCCCTCGATGTCCCTTTAATTTTGGTTTGTGCTTAGTTTCTTAGTTTCTCGCACATGTGCTCAGTCTCATATTTCAATTTTCAAGTATTATTAAAATCGTAAACGTGGGCTCACCCTAGTGATGCGTTATAAAAGTCGTTATATTTCAAAGCTATCAAATAGACTAGGCATTGATACTAACATTTAAGACTTCCAGTTGCATGGGAATATTTCAACTTATTTAAATTCATAAGAAAGTTTATACTTTGAGTTATCATGCTTTTGTTCAATTTTGTTTAATTTCGAGCATATTGAAAAATGTAAGAGACTGCTATCGAGGTTGAAAGTTTGTCTGCTATCATTACGGTTAGAAATTCAATAATTAAATTCAAGTTTACAAATTTTAAATGATTACAAATGTTTGTATTGCGATCTCAAATACGATCTCAATACGATCTCAAATTTATTGAGGAAATGTATCTAAATGCGCCAACAGATACAAAAACTTTAAGTAAATGGATGAGCAAGGAAATAACGTATTATAATGTAAAGTCGACATGTAAGTGAAGAATGAAAAGTAACGTGGCAGCGATTAAAAATGAATAATATAGCTTTATTTAAAATTTAGAATATTGTGTTGTTTCTTAAAATAACTTTATAGCGTGAATTTCGTGTTTATCTCTTTTATTAAATATTATATTGTTTCTTACGTAATGATATTCTTGTGTGAATTAGTTGTGAATATATTTAGATTGTGAATTTACTTAACTTGAAATTTGTTTTATAAACTAACAAGATTTTTTCTCGTATGTTAGGGTTTTTACACAAGTTATTTGGTTCAAGTTTTGCTTGACATCATATAATTCTATAATTTTTACTTGTTTGGATTTTATTAAAATTAGAGTTCTACCAATTGATATCGAATATTCACTCAACCGCACACCTTCAACAAACTTTGCCTATATTGCAAAAGATTGAAACGTATTTAATAACTATTCAATGAGGGTATAGTTTTCTTTACACCAGCAAGTAAATACTTATAATTTAAGGATTTTGCAAATAAAAAAGCCAGTGAAATTTAATAATCAAACGAAATTAGACATTATGAAACTAAATTCATAAAAAGCAGAGAATGCTAGAAGCCACAGAAAACAATTTGGTCGACACTTAGTGCCCAATGAAATTCGCGCACAGCGACCATCAATTCAAATAAGTTCTGGCGCATTAGCGTATAATAAAGGTACTTTTCGGGCACCGCTGCTGCGTCACGCGTACAAATTTCCGCATCAACTCCCATTCCTGCCTGTGCGGTGGTAGGCTAGAGTGGTGAGGGAAAAAAAGGGAAAAGAAGAAAAGTCCGCCTACTCTCCATGTTATGCACCACTGAAATCACAGTTGCGAAACACATTAGCTGTAAAAAAAATAGAAAAATGAAAAGATTCGCAAACAGCCCTTGCGTTCATTATGATAAAGTGTGAACGTTAGTCATTCTCCCAGTGGACGCAGTGGCTAAATGATAGTAATTATGAGACAAGTTTTAACTACCCCTCCACCGTCTCGACACAATGTGTTATCCCTCATTGTCCAGACGTTAAATAAGCTCCCGAGAGTAACTTTTTGCAGGATGAGCGTGTGTATGCCAGCGAGAAATTTGACTCTGCGTATGTGTATGCGTAGAACTTCAATTAGAGTCAGTTTTCACTTTGAGATTAATATCGTAGACCTGTCATCGCTAGACTTGAAGATCAGCCAGGCGACGTTATCGGACTTGTGCTCTAATTAATTTTTTATGGAGCTTTACGCGCCCGAAGCTTTATACGGCGGTTTTATACGGTTATCCCGTAGGATTATTATTCATGAGATGAGCATTAGCGATATGGTAACTGAAATTTTCATTATGACGATGGAATTAAAAGAGATGGAAAATTGCAAGGATTATTGCATAGTTTGACAAGAGTGACTTTAACAGTTATCTGAAATTTTTATTGTTTCTCGAATAGTTGATTCTTAATGTTAATTCTCAAATTCACGAGATATTTTTTGAATTCTATGAAATTCAGTGAGAGGAATTAAAAAAATATTGATCTTGCGATTTTACTACCCGATAACTGCAATTTTAAGAAAAACGGTCAGTAATGTTTGGACGTGTAACCGGTAAAAATTTGCCGCAGAAAACTGTTTGAGCTCAGGTTTTTGCGATAGGTCAACGAAAAAGCTACTGCGGGGCGAAACTTGTAAATCAAGGCCAGCGAGCCGCGGAAAAGGGCGACACATAGAAGCAGAGCTGCGACAAATAAAACAGAAGAGAGAGAAAAAGAGAAAGAGAGAGAGAGAGAGAGAAAGAAAGGCGAAGAGACAGACAGCAGCATTGTTGGAAAAATTTGCATGTTTTTTCCGTGATTCACGCAATTTTTGTGATGTCTAGCATGTCGCAGCCAGGATCCTTTAAAAATAAACGAAATCCACTTGAAAAGTGACCTTTCATTTTCCGGTTTCGCGCGAAGCTTATGCTAAGGCTTTCAAGAAAATTTTTAAATTTAATTTTGTATCCAAATGAATCGCTATCTGGATTAAAAACATTTTCGCGTGTTTTGAATAATTACTTACGTTAACTATATGACTCGATAAGTATCGATGGTGACTTACCTGAAAAAAGAAAATGTCGGTTTAATTATTAAATTGTTCATAAGTGAAATTATCAAGATATCGAACATGTTTATTAAAAAAGTAGACAAATCTTCTTTTTTTTACTATCAAGAAGATTCGTGTTCTTTGCAATAAACGATTCGTAAATTTATTAATAGCAATTTATTTTACTTTATTGCACGTAAAAAAAATATTAAGTTGTACATATGACTCCTATATTAATTTGGTTATATGGATTGATTCATAGTCTAATTCAAAATAAGTAACATTTTTATAATATTGATTTTTTCAGAAAATAATCTAACTTCAATGAGTTCGGTATATCACTCTCAAAAAATGCTTGAAAATCGAAACAAAATAAATAACGATCATTAGCACAGTTAGCATTTTGAGAATTCATTCAGTTGTCAGATGAACCATTAAAATATCAAGAGTTTGTATGAACAGGAAAACTGATGAAATTAATTGATAAAATGAACTAAAAAATAAAAAAACTTAATAATAGTAACTCATTATTGCAGTTTACAATAATTTTTACAAACAAATAACTTACGAGCTAAGTGACTATAGAAGCTTCACCGTAACTCCGTAACTAAGACCAGTTGCAACGTTAAAACACTTTGCTAGGGTAAAACGCGCCCGAAATTTCCGCCGAACGCGAGAGTGTAACTGAAAACCAACCGACAGAGAAAAAGGAAGAAGAGAAAATAAACAAAAAAGACGAAGCGCTTTGATCGAGACTCGCGCTGGACCCGCAGCAGCCCTCAAAGTTTCCGCGGCTGGCGTGAGCGAAACGTGGAAAACAGAGGCGAGAGCAGGACGATTTATCCGGGTCTTTGTTTACGAGGAACGTGCTAGACGAATGCGGGGCAAACAAGATGGAGAACGTTAATCCAGGCAGAAGACGCTACTGTCTCGTTACTTTTCCAAGTGAGTGGAAAACTTACTGAACCCTCGTACGTTTCAAGGTGATGATAGTTTCGATATTATCTTTTACTTAGTTCTTTTAATGTGAATTGATCTCCGCATTATCATTCAGATAGTAACTTTTTCTTCTGATATATTTAGGAAAAGAATTCCTAGGATTTGCAATTTGTCACTAGAATTATTTTTATTATTATTACTATTTTTGACTCCATTACGTAAAATGGCGAAATATAGTTCATCATTTACATTCTCCTTCATAATGTATATACCACTTTTTTCATAGTCTTTACGTGGAGAACAGTAGTTTTTTTAATATTCATTGAAAATTAATAAAAATTTCAATTAAAGAATCATTTTATGATTTGTCATATTGTAAAAATTTAATTATCAAAATACGATCATGAAAGTCCGAATACTTAATAAAATATCTGAATTATTACTATATGAGCAAAGTACAATAAAATATATAACTTAATTATTTTTAATTAGTGCTTAATAAAAAAGAATACTTCTAAGTTGCTTGGTATGGTCTCGTATGAAAAATAAAGCGAAAAGAAAATCCTGAAATGCGTAATTTTGTACTGTGAAAGAGCGCGCCAGATCGTCAGAATAACAGAGAGAAATAATCATCAATGATAGAGTGGAAAGGAAATCAAATTAGCGTAGATCAAAATATTTCGTTCGAATCCAACTCAATTTATCCGATGTTTCATGGCTTTGCCAAGCGATACGCATCCGATGCTCGACAATAGCGAAACGCGCATTCGCGAGATTTCAATTGAGGGAAAAAATTTGATCCCTCTCGCGTAGTACCACCGATATATGTAAACAATCGAGTGCTTCAACTACACTTGCTTTGTTGAAAAACTTAAATTAGCTTACATGGTGTTTTGCCATTCAGATAAATAAACTACAATATCCAAGAAAATATATCGTAATTTCATGCCTATGCTTATTAAAATATATGTGAAATAAATGTAATTCTATAGTTATTTATACTATTTAACAATAAAGTATCATTTGACTCTCTTTGACTCAGAACCCATTGAATTTTTCGTTATTTAATCGTTTTGTTAAACAAAGATATTCCTTTTGTTATAGGAGATTGCCTTCTTGACCCAAGAGGATTTCTTTTCATTACGAGATTTGTTATAAATTTTTATATTCTTACAAGAATATCATTATTTTTATCAGTGACTCCAAAAGCTATTAATGCACGAGAACTAAATTAATCAACACGTACTTATCACTTATTTTGAAAATACTACACTATTGACAAAATTTACTTGAATAATTTCACTTCAGCAGTCACATCAATCGCGAAAGTAAATGCCACCTAAAGTAAACTCCCTCAAAGCTTTAAAAATGTACACTATTAAGCCTCCATCACTCTCCATCCTCATCAAAAGCTTGGCAATCAACAATCCGGCGACAGTTGCATCGCAAAGGCGCACTCTACCAACCAAAAATCACCAACACACTAGTATTATATAAAATATGCTATGAGAGCTTTATGTTGGACATTGAGTAAGTAAGGTTACGACTAAATCTCACATTTTTGTCGATGGTACCGTGATATAAAAGATTATTAAGAGATAAAATGTATCTTTTTTGGGAGCAATGGTACTTTATATAAATTGAATTACGATGTCAGTGTTTTAATATCTATCAAGTTTGACCATCGGAAAATTATCACTGATAAAATGTATTTTGACTCAAATTGCAGAGCATTGAATAATATTCTTTGAACTATGAATTATGTTCTAAAGTAGCACTCAATAAGATGAAGCATAAGAAAATAATAAAACTAGGTAGCGAGAAATTTAATTGAAAACTTAAATAATTAAAAAAATCAAACGATAAAATAAAATATCAGAATAATCGTTATTTACACAAGCGTAGAGTCCAATTGGGAATGAAAAATCAAATTAAACTCGTAAACGTATGTTGATTTTCGAGGGAAAGGTACGTTTGTTTAATGCGTCAAACGAGCAATGAACTCTACCCTAAAAAAAGAAAGAGAAAACTCTCGTGTAACTTGAACTTTATTTTTTCAGAAAACTCCGATGTGGAAGAGAAATTCTCGTGATACTTTTTTTGAAACTTGTTGTAGCATACCAAATCACTCATTTAATGATTGAATATGTATATATGCTTCGAAGTTAAAAAATTTCTAGTTGGGGAAATACACAGCGTATCAACGAACAATTAAACTGTAATTTTTTTTAAACGTTTCTTGTAAACCGTGTTTCCAAAAGGATATAAAATTAAAGCTGTAATCTGTGTCAACGTTTTAATAACTCAATAATCCCAGTAAATATGATGACAAATTTTAATTATGTTTGATAATGTTAAGATCTATTCAGTAACAATTATTAGTCTCAAAATAAAAAATTTCAAGTTTTAGTACAATAGTTCTGTAAGTTGTTAAATTTTATTAAGTAGAAGATTCGAATTATTAAAAATTTTTGCTTGATATTGATCAACACCATGGCGGTAGCTTAAGGCGCCACGATAATTACCAAATTGTCCGTGTGTATATCCTAAGCAGAGACCATCTAATTTCACGCTTCTATAATTATCTTTATAATTCACAATGTCGACCCTGAATTCACTATTATATAAAAGCATGAAATTATTCGTGCTTTTGATTCGAAGCTCTGTGAGAATTCTATTATTATCTGTTCAGATTTGTTAATGTGAAATTCAAAATTATGTCGCATAATATATAACCGATTAAAAGTGCATTGAATTATAATGTGTAATTTCAATAATAAGTTTTACATTTCATATGAAAGGCTATTTATTTTATTTACTTAGCGGATTATGAATTGAAAAATTGATAATTATTATCTTCTTCCTGCTGTCATCATGGTATAAATCAATTATTTACAACTTGAATTCAATGTACTATATAATAAATTAAAATCGCAAAAATATTCTCTAAATGACTAAAAATAAAAAAATACTACCACCTTGCGATAAACTCTTCCTCTTGTCCCCATTTTCACAGCTTTAAAAAAGGGAAAGTGTCGAAAAGGAAGCTGGGAAGACGGAATTCGCAATCAAGACCCAACGAAATTCTTAACAATTCGCCACGCTGCTTCAAGTATTTCCTTGGCAAAGCTCTCTCCAAGATAAAAAGCGGCTAAGTTTTTGCGATAGCCGGAGCCTTATCGAGGTATGCATAAGCCCTGCGGCACGGGACTAAGATGAATATTCCACCCCAAATCTGTGCGCTAAGGAAATCCCAGAGAAAGTTCCCTCTGGCTTTTCATTCTTTCACCGGTGCGACCTTCTTTTTCTGTCACTACTCTCTTTTCTACTCTCGATTTTCTCTCAAGGGTGCCAAACTGATGCTCGCGTGGGCGGTACTCTTGATTGAATATGGTAAGTTGGCCGTTGAATTATATATACGTTGCTGTATTCGGCAGACTTGTAAAATAAATGAAGCTTTTTCTTTTCGTTCAAGCTGAAGTCTGTTGTCAAAGTAATTTCGAGAATCACGTTTATGTCGACACGTGCAAACTCATTTTTCGAATAAGAATCGCCAAGTTTACGATAGCAATCGATTAATATCACGGCACAGCGAGATAGCATTCAATGAAAGCAACAGAGAAGATACATTACAGCGCGATCGATAAATAAGATATCACACAGATTTTTCGCAAACACTGGTTTGGTATACCAACATCCTAGTAACCAAGGCGAGAGCAAATGACAACTCTAGAGTTTGGCCTCTAAATACCACAAAGCTCGCGCCGCTGAAATGCATCGACATTTGCCTCACTCTCCGCTATTTCTCCGATTTCTGCCGGCGATGGCAAGAGCTTTCGCGGTTAATTAGTGCTCGAAAGCGTAGGTCAGATTCACAATGGCGAACCAGGCTATAAGCAGGCTCGTTGCAAGTGCACGGTTATTGAAACGCCAGGCATATCTATACTTATATCGTTCTCTCGCTCGCTTCGTCGTCGAAGCCACTTAGACCCAGTATATAGCTACTTCTTTTTTTTTTTTTAATGCTGTTTGGGCTTCGTCTTTCGCGCGAGTGCACGTCATTCGAGCTGCTGTATACAAGCCGAGCAAAGCAGCTCGAGTTCCACAAGCGAAAGGACTATTTAGATTGCTACCAGGGCAACGCTGTCTCGGACTACTATCCTATATATACCGTGGCGAGGAACTACTCGATGCCCCCGCTTGATTCACGTTGCGCTCAGGGTCGACGCGCTTCACAGTGATCAGATTGTCAAGTTATAGAGTCGATGAACTTTACAGCTCGGTGCGGTAAAGCTCTGCTGAAAGACATTTCTCCTTTTTCTTTTTTTCTTGTTCAATTTGCTTGAGTTTGTTGAGCAATCATCTTTGTCCCTAGCAATATCAGTAGACTCATATCAACCTTTAAGCTGCAGCTGTACCGAATGAAAATGATTGGCTTGTGAATAAATGAGTGCATACGACTTGATCAAACCCGCGACTAACTTCCGATGAATAGCCGCCCACTAAGGCGCCAGCTTCAACATCACAATCCCAGCCCCCGCAGATAAACCCTTCTCTAAGCCTAATTTCCTGATAATCCCTTTATTTTAATTCATGTCCGTCGGGCGGTGAAAATCTTATTTGCCCCACTACATACATATATATCTCAAGTTCAATCTACCTCTTTGGAGAGGAAACTACTGGTCGTTCGCTCGTAGTTAATTTATCGGAAAAGTAGGTTAGACCGTGTACGAGCGAAAGATTGACGCGTTCACCCGGCTGATTTCCTAATTAAATGGTCATTCGATCTTCACTTAAAGGACGTAGAACTGCCTGAGGGGAAGAACACGCCATCGTATAGTCGTCTATTCAGGCGGACTGTGATCTCTGACAAATAGCTGGCAGACTTGTTAAGACACCAGTTGAAACTCAACTAATCTATTACTTCCATTCTCTATTGATTTGCATGCGTTGCTAGATTCCTTATATGATATTTTAATTCGATCGATAAATTTCATTCCTGGAAATTTAGTTACGGCTAAACTGCATTGCGAATTACGATAAATATTTATAAATGAAATATACATGAAGGTATAATTATTTGAAATCAATACTTCTCTTGATTTAAGATTAGTCTGACATTTTGATTAATCTATAACCAAGGATTGCGATTTTCTGAATTCTTCAAATACATCATGCAAAGACTATATATGATTTTCATCGTTCAGCATATTCACTCGTTTATTCTCTTTTATTTTTCATCTAGTTATTTATAAACAACATTATCATTCTTTATTAAATACTCTGAAATCGCATTAGCAAATCATTCTATTCACAAATATATTTGAGTGGAATCTTCACCCATTCTCTCAGAGCTAATAAAAGGGGCTAAGTATGAAAGCTTCCCAGGACAATCGGAAGATGAGCAAGCAGTGATAAGACTACACGCGCCAGCTTCGATTAACGCCCGAAGAGATACACACAGGGGTCAGAGAAATCTATCTTGACCTTATATAAACGACATAGTAAAGCGATATTAATGCCTTTCAGTGGTGGCTGAGACAATAAAAATTTGATTTATGACGAGGACATAAAATACGATGTTTAATTCCTTCACATAACTAAAAGGTTAAAGCGCGCTTCGCGTGCAGTCAACTATAGTTTTCATCACTAATAGAGTAAACATTTATTAAAAATAAAATAAACTGACACCACAGATTATAACAGTAAGTATAGTTTTTATAAAACTAAAAAAAAGTTTAAAGTAAATAATTTATTTCAAAATTTCATTATACTGCATAGTGAGTTAATAAAACTAAAAATAATAAATACATATTAATTATAAGTATCAAAAATTATATCAATTATCAGGGAATGATTCTTCGTAAACGTAATTTTTTATTCACTGTAAACGTATTTGATGGCCAAGATACGTACGAGTATATTGTTATAGAGATCCAAGATCGAGCTCTAGATAACGCTACATTACATAAAAACATCCTTGCGTAGATCAACCACAACATTATTAAATGTTTTTTTTGAGATTGTTCATGTAGAAAATGCCAATATAATTGAAAATTCTCTTCTTTTCAAAGAAAAAGGGTGTTCACTTATATAATATAGAGTAATACGATTTAAAATAACATTGTTATTAGATTTATCACCCGTTTAAATTTTGTATTTCAATAAATGATTAGACAAATCGATTATTTATACAACCGCATAATCATTAGAGGCTTCAAGTCTCTTTTTCAATAACGATGATAAACGATGATAAGTATGCAAAAAATCATTAATATTGAGAATGGATTTCCTCGCAAAATTTGTTGTCTTTTGCCGGTTTTCAGCCAAGTGATTTATGTCGACAATATATTACTAATTGTATTTTCCGTTGACCATCAATGCTTTTTCATTTTCCGTACACTTTGAAAAGTTAAATTGAAGACGAAGTGCAAAGTTTAATAAAAAGAATTATTCCGTAACAAGGTAGCACTTCAGAACAAATAACGAGTCGTTAACACACTTTTGCCAACAATGTATTTTTAACTTCGGAAACAATAAACAGCCTCTTAAAGCCGCACCGGGGACAATGACAGATAGAGTTGGCGACAACGAGGCACAAACGAACCTTATCTCCCTCCTCCTCTCAAGACCTCAGCTCGTTTTTTTCCCTTTTTTCATCCTCAACCCTAGGGAAAAAGTCCGACTCGCAATTAATTCTTGAATAATTCTTGGCTGCAAAATACTGTGCGAAATTAAAGGAAAAAAAAAGAGATCGAAAGGATATCAGGGAGTAAGCTCAAGAAAAGCGGCAACCGCAGATAAAGAAAGAGAAAGCGAATGAAAGAGTTGAGGGAGAAAATTAGCAGGACAAGAAAGAGAGGAAGGGAGAAAGACCATAATGGGAGGAAAGAGAATAATGGCAGCAGCCTAGGAATGATAAAGAACGAGAGATAAGTATTCAGAGGGCAAATTAGTAGCGTGGTATGTTAATATCCTTTTAATATGTACATTGTCACTTTTAAACTCTATTTATAGTCATTTCAGCTCGGCAGATCTTAGGAATAATTACTGTAACTTGATACTTCGTCGTAAAAAATTCATTTTTTAATATTATAATTTCAAAGCTTTTTCAAACTCATTGGATCATAAAATACTTGAAACAATGGTGTTTCATTATTCTTTTCTCAAATGAATCTACAAAAAGTTTTCAGCGAATGCCATTTTTTAAAAATGTCTACTAAAACAGATTATTTCATTCAGAATAGCTTGGAATTAAAGTTATAAGAAATATATTCTCTTGCATCTTAATATCTTTATGCTCTTTGCATAAAACTCGTTCACGACTTATGATTCTCCGCTGATTTGTCGAAATGAAGATTTTCAATTAATAATCTGAGAGACAACTCACTAGAGAGGAATATATCGTTGATATGTAATATTTCAATCACGTGAACTCGGATATCTTATATTAACGACATTTTCCTTGATCAATTTGAGACCACTGTCTGTATATTAACGACGATAATTACTCGTAAGAATTTTTAATAAATAGTCAGAAAGAAGACCCTAGAGCTTAATATTTCAATATCTCTCTCTCACTCATCTTCTTTCCTTCTCCCTTTCTCCATTTCTTATTGAATACTTTAGCATACATTCTATTGGAAAACAACCACCAGAAAAAATAATAACGACAAAACAGTCTATTCGAACACATAGATGATGCTCACGCGGAAAATGAAGTGACGATCATGAAGCTGAACGAAAACAAAGTGTTAAGCGTATAAAAGCCCTCATCTAATCTGGAAGGCCTGGAATACTAAAAAGTCAAGCCACATGGAATTTCCAAGCGAGAATAAGCTCCCTCATGGGGATGCCGCAATCCCCACGGGCATCGGAAACAAGACGCAATCGGCACGCACACACACATTCGATATTAGTCCCAATCAAACGTTTCGCGGTCGGCGAGCGCTTCGCGAGGGTTATGTGCGCCCGCAGCTCGTAAATACCAATTTACAGCAGCCGGATAGCCTCTCTCTACGTATCGCTAACTCCGATTAAAGCCGAGAGAGAGAGAGAGAAAGAGAGAGAAAGAAGGATATGGCTATGATGCTCGTGCTCGAACGATGATGCTTTCGGTTTGCCCGATTTGTTTCACCTCCTTCTACTTCGATGAGAGCTTAATGCGCGTGGGATTAGTGTGTGATGTATATGCAGCGTTTAGAACGCGACATGTTGCATTAAGAATCGGGAGATACAGTTATTCATGGAATTATGGCTATGCTTATCGCCAAGCTTGCTAACCGAATATTATTTATTAAAACGCGCGATAACGACCATTCACCGGCAAGGTAAACTGTGTTGAGCACTCATATAAATGATGCGCGCGAATTAAGCTGTTACTGACAGATCGATTTGGAAGACTGAAATTCGCTGAGAAATAGATTGCCAGGTGACAGTGCGGCAATTACTCAAAGTTCAGTACATAATCTGGGATAGTGCAAATTGCAACTCGGCGTGCTGTATGATATACTGTTAATTCCGTAGCATCGACGTGTACACTGATCATGCGCCTCTTAAAGCAATGATTTGTCGATGCGATAAAGGCGACGTGCTAACAATGGCGTGGCAAGGGTTTTGCATCATGCGAAGTATCAAGTTGAGCATTATGTCGATTAGAAATATAATATACGTACTCTCGTGGCAATCAAGAGGTCTAGCAGAGTGCTAAGTTTAAGTAACATGGCGAAACTATCACTTGGAAACTGTCGTGAAAACAAGCCTAACTAGCGCGGCGGTCTTATAAGGTGGCAGATATCGCAAAGTCCATGCTTCTGGTGGGAAGCAGGGTGGAACAAGGCGAGATAGGATATGTGCGAGCGCTCGTACGCCTTCAAGGCGCAAGTCATAGAAGCCTCGCTCTCGTAAATTCCAAGCTTACATGCCTGCACTCAACCCTGCTACTGCCGCCGCGCGCACCGACCAATATAATCCTTGCACGCTCTCTCTTTCTCTCTCTCTCTCTCTCTCTCTCGCTCTTGCTCTTCCTGTGCATTCCACTCGATAAACGATGGCTTTTGCAAGCAAATTGCAGACGTCGTCAGCCTCGATAATTAACTGCATGTGCGCGGCCTATTTTTTATTCTTTTGGTTGCCGGTATTTTTTCAACGAGAGCGAGTCAATGCAAATATTTGATTGATTGAAATAAATGTGGTGTTTCGAATAACGAAGTTTCGATTAATCAATGTTAGATATACTTCCATCTACTGAATTCGTGTAGTGAACGTTTAAATGTCGATTGGATCAAACATTTACTTTTCGATATATCCGTGGATACCTGTCGGTCAATATTTATTGTATAATACTTTGATAAAGTGAACAAATTTTCAACCCGATCTGATTCGATAACACACATTATATTCGTGAAATAAGCAAAGGCAGCATGTGAAAGAAATTGAGTGTAATTTTACGATATCAAATATTTATTCAAAGCTTTGCAAAAGCGAAAATACAGCTGATATCTCTCAGCGAAATGAACATTCGATGCCTCCTAACAATAAAGATCTATTTCGGCTTTCAAATTAAAAGCAGTACATCTCAAAGCTGCTATATTGCCGTTCATTTAATAAAAATGCTATCTTGAAGCTCGTTTCATAAAAGTGCTATCTCAGGGTTCAATCAATAAGGTGCTGTTTTGGTGTTCAATTCATAATACGACTAACTCGTAGCCAATTTAAAAAGCTGCTATATCGGCGATCAGTGTGAATATAGATGCTATCCCAGCGTGGTCCATTCAAGCGATATCTCGGCCATCAAATTAATAGCTTTCTACCTTTAAGGGGTGAGGTTGAGTAAGAATTAAACGACTCGAAATTCAACTGCAACTAATTGTAATAAAGGAAAGAAACGACAAAACTAAATCAAAATTAAAATAGACTTAACTTAAATATATCGGCGTAAAAGACCTAATGAGATGAGAAAAAGGCAATATTTTGCAAAGTGCAATTATTGTTAAGATAATAACTACAAACGCAAAGAATGGTCGCATACGAAAAAAGATACTAGCATCAGTCTCTATGCCGAAAATTCCTTTCTCGCTGCGCTCCACATCTCGCCAAAATATCTTCCCCTTTCCTCGTTCGCCCCTGCTCGTCAGTCTGCCGGTCCTAGAGTCGGCTTTTACGTTTGCCTGTGCCGTCTTTTTTGACCTACAATACCCGGAAGCCAAAACTTCCCGTGAGGTCTATAGCCTCTTCGGCTCTGAATTTGGCTATTAAAGCAACAATGACGCACAATGCGCTCGCCCAAGTCAATGGGTGGAGCGAGCGCTCCGAAAGCAGCAATCCGGATTCGTAGTGAGTCATGAGCGTGGCGTTTTCCCTACACGCATTTACTAACATTCGCTTGCAGTTTACAGATATTTTATTTCACATTCGACGTGATACAATTCTTATATAGTATTGGCGCCGTCGCATTACAAATTTTGCCGGTTATAGTCTTATTTACTACGTAGCACCTTACTGCTTAAATTAAATCCGAGGGCAGCTTTCTCTGTTCATTTTATGACGCGAACGTGTCCATTGAAAACTGCGGCGTCTACAACAAACTACGTGGCCCGTGAGGCGTACACCTCCGGCACACATATTCCGCGTCGCCCTTTTTGAGCTGTACAACAAAGTAAAAATTCGTTCGATTGCTCTATTATCCTTTTTTTGTCGAACCTCCTCAGACTTTTGAGCTCTTTTTGTTTTCTGATCCTTTGCGTCCCCAATGCTATCCATAATACTATTGTCACAAAAGACGTTAAGAAAAAGTCGATAAATATGCTGATAAAATATATAAGTATATAACATTCTCTCTATTGTTTGATAATATAACGATTTATATAAGAAAAATGCTCCAAAAGAACATTACACTGTTTATAATGGCATTAGTATTGTTGACGAACAATAAATAATAATAATATTACATATCGCGGTTTCGGTCAGACCTGTGCATAATCAATTTATACATCCATCTTTATAAGTTGAAGCCTACAATTATCACGTCGAGATTATAACGGAAAGAGAGCGGAATTTTTTTGGCGGAATTTTTTTTTGGCATTTCATCTTCATTTTTTTGATAAATCTTGCAGTATTTGTTATGAAAATATTGCAGCAAAATACATAAAGAAATACAAATAATTGCAACTGCGACTCGAAATTTGTAAAAGGATATAAAACTAAAGCGAAAAAAACAGGTTCCATGCTCCTTCTATTGCGGGTCCTCGATTAAGTCGGACTTCCATATAACTTCTATTGTACGTTATATTACAAGTATTGTTAGCTTGCCGCTTTTATTCTCTGCGTGAAGAAAACAGTATTACGGGCAGAACGTTATTGATCCAACAGCCGAGATAGCACTTTATTAATAGGAGCGCTGAGATAGCATGTTTTTGTACTGACCATCGTAATAGCACCTTTTTTAATTGGCCGCAAGATAGCCCCATTTTGAATTGGATGCCGAAATAGCACTTTTTTGAATTGAACGCCGACATAGCACATTTTTTTAACGAACCCCGTGGCAGCGTCTTCCTGAATTATTGATGAGAGCTCTTTCTTAAACTGCTCGCCAAGGGAGACCTTTATTGCTAGAAGGCTTCTATATACAATATTTTTCACGCTTCTAACAACAATTCTATTCGCTGCATTCACATCTCAGTTCTAACATAGATATATTCAATTACAATCGTTAGTTAAATAAAAATCAATGTGGTCAGGAGATAATGTTAACCATTCATCTGCAGCGAAAGTAAGTTATATTTAACGCGTCTAAAGCGTAGATCGATCAGGGATATTTTGGGATAGGTTCGTATTCCACGACATGTAACAGCTCCTATCCTCGGACATTTATCAGATAATTATATTAGCCTGCCATTTCGCACGAGAATCTAATGACGGTCAAGGGTCGCCTATAGCAATCGTCGGAGTAGATACATTTTTCATTGATCTCAAGCATCAACTATTCAAATGTCGCCTACTATATCCATTATTACAGAATGAAAATAGTTTCATACCGATATCTACATTTAAACAATTTTTTTATTGCAACAAAGAAAACTTTAAACGTTTAGTGTTCGAGGAGCTGGCTTGGCTAGTCTGTTAAGGAATGTTTAATTTCTTATAAAATCTTTCGATAAAAAAAAATTTGCGTACTGTCGTGTGATGTAAACTTGAAGCAAATGATCTGAAGAGTAAGGCAAAAGCAGCCATTGTACATTAATTTTGTCGTACAAGAGTAATATTATTACATCGAGTGGCGCTGCGTGTCTAAGAAAGTGAGCGCGCACGCTAATGGAATAACTTTGCGATTGATTGCATTAAACTTAGAAACGAGCTATAACGAGATCAAGTTTTGTTAAACTTCGATGAACGTTGAAGTCTGTAAGCTAGGCTACGTGTCTAAATTTTCTCACTCGAAACTGCGAAAATCGCAATTTAGAGTTCACCTGCCTTCCGATCGTTAGGTATATTTACGCATTGAGATTTTCGGCCCAGGTTAGATAGAAATTTGAATAAATCAAATCCGAGGGAGATTGAAAAAAATAAAAGTAGGCAAGAAAAACACAAGAAGCACTACTCGTATAATATACGACGTGTCAACGGCAGTATGAAGGGAAGGCATAAACCTCGAGATATATAGTAGTATTGAGAAAGAAAGACGTGCAAGTTTTTTGGGCGCACACAGCAGCTGTTTACGAGGCGAGCGCAGTAAACGAGGCGGCGCGGCGGCATAGGCGAACGCCGGGGATCGAAATTCCCAGCCAATATTGATCAGGCGCGTGTTGGCCCTGTCAACACGTGCCGCCGTACTGCCGCTTACTATTGGGGCGTACATGGTATGCCACCTTACATATTGACGTATTCCTTTCATTCGCGAGGGGACGCTTCATTTTTTCGTCAAGCAGGGGAAGAGAGGGAATTACATACGTTTCGTTACTTAATTAGTGGTACGAGGCAGCCTTTGTTTATTTTCTTTCGTTTCCATTATAATATTTATTTTTATCCTGGTGTACTTGCAATTCTATTATTTTTCGTTTGATAGAACGAAAATGGATTAACTGGAAAAATAGAGTAAGTTTTTTTTCAGTTTCGAAAGGTTCATTTAGCAGCCAAGTAACTTAGTTCAACTGTAAAAAATTCAAATTAATGTTTGTGCATTGATAGTGGTATGAAACTAATTTTTAATTCTTCTTTTAAGGTAACCTCGGAAACTACTACCACCCCCTAATGGCTTCCACCTCACGCCTCTCTATAACTTCATAATAAGCCGATCAGCTCATTCGAGCACTCGAGTACAATAAATAATTCCAAGCTCCTAATCGGAAGTGCCATTGGCATTCCCTTTTGAGTTGAGTGCGCAAGCGAAAATCTAAGCATACATATATGTATACGACGGGGTCGGCCTGACACGCGTGCGACTCGCGTAATTAAGCTACGCATTGTAATTTGGGAATTCGTAGCAGCGCGAAATAAGAGCTTTTCTCGCCTACGAATGCGAATTGTGTGCAAGTAATGCATGCAGATGCGGAGCGGAGAGTCAGAGACTGCTGAAATATTGGCACAATGGAACTATTTTATCTGGGATTCCAGCGAGCTAGTTCCCGGGAATTCGATTAAAAAGCGTATCCTTCCTATCTCACCCTCTCTTTCTCTCTCGCTCTTCGCCCGCGTCGTGAAATATGTGATTTTGACGTGATTGCACGTCCCGTATGCCACTTATTCGGCCATTGCGGAGTTTGGCCAATTTCTGAAAGTTAAAACATAGCGTTGTAATCGAAACGAGCGGACGTTATTGCAGTTATTTATTTTTTAAGGGAATTTTCTTTCTTAGCGAGGGTAAAAACGTTTCGCAAGGGCAAAGATGGAGTCCAAATGGATTTTTAAAATGTTTATAACTTTCGTTAAAAATTTAACACTCAACAATAACATTTCATCTGGGATAGATGACGTAAAATTAACCGATATTCAATCGCTCGATCTCAGCGATTCAAAACTAATGCAACGACAGCGTTATTCGTTATTTCTTGTTGAGGATAGTAAAAACTATTTAAAAACATGAAATAAATTATTTTTCAACGCGGTTGAAATTCCTTTTTTATATTATAAAAGTTCTTTTTCTTAGATGTTATTCATTATTAATCGTTAACAAGAGCAAACATTTGATCAGTTGGAATATTCATTAAATTTTCAAAAATTTATTAAACAACGACATATTATAAGTCCGAGCTTCGCAGCACAGATTGGTAGTATGTAAAATGTAGAATACAAGGTGGCTAAATAACAAAGAACTCAAATTACACTAGCCGATGATTAGTGTAAGCAGCGCTGATGACGACCGCGCTCGAGGGATCAAGACGCCAGACTCGCTAGTCCAGGACCATGAGTTCGAGATCTGGTTGCGTCTCTTTAATTTTGTTCATGAGAAAATTTTTAATGTACATTAAATGTTCAAAATAAAGTAAGAAATAGCGTTGTCATTGTTTAATTCATCAAATCGTTAAAAAAATTAATGACTATTACGCCAAGAAATTACGTACATTATTTTCAATTTTTAAGTGTACCATGCATTTTTTAATTATTTACGCAGTTTCTCGGAAGAAGGTGAGTTCATAAATTCTGAAGCGGAACGACAAACTCTTTCAATTTAAAAGCCAGTTGGTTAATGGGAAAAATGGTAATTCTTAATAAACTTTTTCTAGCCGATGAGTACGTAAGCGCGACTGCCGAGAGTTGGGGAAAGCCAGAGAAGAGAGGAAATGGAAATCGCCGAGTTCATTTCCTTGTTCTTGCGTGAGCTGAGAACCGAGAGTCTAAACTCTCGATTTGTCAGGGATCGCGCTAAAGCGTCCGCAGTTATATTACGCACGTAGAGGAAACTTTTTCGAGGAGGCATGACTGATGACAAACTTTCACGAATGCTGCTCTCCACGAGGGGTATAAACTTGAAAAGTGTGGAATGCAAAATTAAGCTTCCGTACCTCGTGGACGGCATTTTAAAGTGATAGTGATAAAGTGCTTTACTCTTTATTTATATTTGAGCATTGTATGCTTTAAGCGCCTCAAGAGTTTTTCTCACGTTTCTTTCTTTTCTTCCGTTTTTAGTATCAACTTTTCATATTATCAAGACTTTTCAACTTCTGTTAGAATAGACCTTGGTTGCTGTACAAAAGTTCGTTTCGTTAATAGGATTGTAAAGTTTTCAATGAATCGTTTAATTAAATGTTTTGCAGTATTAAATTAGTTCTGTTTTCATTAGAAATATTTTGACCTGTTGTACGTGAAAATTTTCGAATTAATAAAATTATTCGCGTGGAAATTAAAAAAAAAACTTGCTAAATAGTTCTGACGGGTTTTCCCTCAATTTCTAAACTTTTATACGAATAGAGAGAACTTTCGATTGAAGTATTTTACGAAAGCATGAGCGAGTTTCAATAGCACAACTAGCAGTTTTTTGAAAAAAATTCACTTCTCTTTGAGAGCTTTTTTTCATTGATTAAATTACCGTCCAACGGAACATTACAACGATCTTATGCCTTTTAATTTTTTTTTTCATTCAAAATGAAACCACGTAAATGAATTCCATATAGCTTCCGACGACCATTTGAAATCCACTTATCACCTGTAGCAGCTGTGAAAACAAGATTTTAATGATCGCGTGGATGGTTGTTGGAAAAAAAGAGTCTTATTACGCGTGCATCTGTCATTTGTCGAAAACTCGGCACACTCTCGTCAATGTAAAAATGCGTTTATTTACTTTGTGAAAAAGCTTTCTGTCAATTTTTCAATGGTTAGAAAACTTTTCAATAGCACTGTGTTTTACATATTGTTCCAACCGTTGGAATGAGGATATGATGTATAACGATTTTTATACGAATGTAAAACTGAGATATTTTCGTTTTCATTGTATATTAGTTTAACAGCTAGTAATATGTTAATTACGTTGCAATACATAATTTTCATAAAATACTTAAGGGTCTTGAATAATGGGAACTATCAAGATTGAAATTATTCTTTCAATAGCCAAGAAATACCCTTATATTTCTGATATAAAAATGACACGAGATAACTATATGAATCAATTCGTCAAGCCGGAAAATCAAATATATTTGAAATCGATAATCAGAGTAATCATGATTTAGCTCGAAGGCTTTCATAGTACCATAGATTCAAAGGAGCTCTTCTCTAAACCTTTCAGAATTGGTCATTACGCGACTGCTATTCAAGTTCCCAGCACATAATAAACCCACGTGAAATTCATAATCACGAAGAAAAAAATCGAAAGACTTCTGAGAACGCCTCGTAATCGATAAATATACCTGTGTACTCGTATACCTATCCCTCTATATATGAAGAAGAAAGAAGTTTTGTACCATTATAAAATTCTGTAGCTTCAAACTGCTTCTTTGTATTTTTCAAGACACGTGCATGCCTTGCACTTATATGGTTTGCAGTTTAGAGGATATATAAATTACTAACATTTATAATTATATAATGTAGATGAATTAATCTGTAATTTACATGACGGAAACGGTACTTTCAATTTTGGAGATCACCGTTTACTAATTATAAAATAATAATTATAAAAAAGAAGTAAATGGTGGTATTAAACGCGAAAGAATGTGATATAATATAATTGCAATATAAATGACACGACAATATACACGCACTTGACGTTTACTTAAAGTCCTTATTTTTCACGTAATCGCCTCTACCTTCAAATGTGCAGTTAACGCACACATCACACAGCTCTGCTTCCAATCTTTTGCCACTCGCAGACTGCTCTAAACGTCTTCATCCACTCGAGAAAGTGAGCCAGAGACAACCCTCACTCCTCTCATCTCTTACTTAACGTCACTCTATCTCTCTCCCTCTCGCTTACTTCCTATATCTAAATATCTATACGCAGAACGCACACGATGATTGATAGCTGCGGCTTGGCTTGACGTGGTTGGTATATGCTTTCGAAAATAAGCTTTCTTTCTCTCTCTCACTCTCTCTCACTTCGTCGTCGTCTCGTAAAAAATGCGCGAGCGATCAAGAAAGTGGCTGCATCCCGAGTGAACCAAGTGGAGTGAGACCGTCGAGGGTGTACACAGAGCTAAAGTAAATTTAATCTTGATTTAAGCACCATAAAAACCAACGTGACATCTCATTTTACGATACAATGACTATGTGCACGAGCAGGCGTAGTTTCTCGCTCGCACGCGCTACATCACACTGCAGCTAGCATGCCTATGACAGAGGTATAAGCCTGCGGCTGTGTATATATATATGCGTACAGATTATGTCGGCGAACACTTATAAGTAAAATAGGAAAATATATATGTATATATATAAAGAGATACTTCAAGTAGTAATTTTGTGGATTTAAATTGAATAATGAATAATATGCTTAGTGATATTTTTAGTAGGACATTTCTCAGGCGCAATAAAAAACTGAAGTGCATATATAATCAGTCTTCAATTTGGGAAAAAATATTTGTTTTCAATTTAATTACAACTTTTGAAATCGCATGAATTAATTTGTGCATATAAATTTAAGCAAATTAAATGTATATAATATTTAATCGAATTAAATGTTTAATTTATTTTACGTTACCAATATATTTCCGAAATAGCATTTCATCACACCGCTTCGAAAAAACATCTCAAGCTCGAAACTGGCAATAAATTAAGAAAAATAGAAAAAATGATATTAATTTAATTGATAACGAAATTCAAGCCAATTCAACATCAAGTGTTAATAATTAATGAACACTAAATAAAATGTTGATAATAATAGTACTGTATTTAGGCAATGAATTAATCCACATTAAAATTTTTTAATGCCGAGTATTTTCAAGCAATCAGATATTTAAAATTAACAGTTATTAACCATTATGGAAACAACGACTCCAGATGTAAAAAAATATTGGTATGTTTTAATGAAACGGAATTTAAAAATTATGTAAAGTAAAATAAGTTGGTAAGTAAAATAAGATGTCTGACCATAAATCGTCTTGTTCTACTTACTTTTCGCATGCCTTTTTTTTATTGAAATATTTCTATCAAAATTAAAAAAGAACTAATATAATAAAAGTAAAAAATATGAAACTATCAAAAAATAACACCGGTAAAAAATCAATTTTTTCATTTAAAGATGCAAATCTTTATATAAGGAGGTAAGGAATGAGAGAAAAAAATAAATCAGACATGGCACAAGTCTCAGTATTCGGCATGACAGATCCATAAGGTGGTATTAAGAGCGTCGTAGAGGCTTATACAGCAATATTCCAGTCCAGCATTAAGGACGGGGAGAAAAGTCGGATTGGGAACGATGACGATGGAGGGAGAGTGAGAGGGAGAGAGAGAGTGAGAAAGAGAGGGAACGAACGTCGCAAATTCCCGACTGCGCCAGCCGAAACCGATGTTCTTGCCTCGGGCTGCTGCTACTGCTTCTGCAGCCAAGCCTACGCGAGACTTTATCGGTTTCCTATTATCTTCTCTACTTTTCCAAACCACCTCTCCCCTCTCACCCCCTCCCCCTTCCAACAGCCCTGCGGCCCAATAAAGACATCGTCTATTCGATGTCGTTTGCTCTTTTCTCCCTCGGCTCTTTAGCTTTTTCGTTTTTTTTTCACACTCGACTATGAGATTTTTCGGTTTGTTCAATTTTTCTGCCATCACAAGCTAATATAGGACAATGGTTCAAATAAATGACAGATATTAGTGAATTTTAGGGTAAGTTTGTTAACTTTTTTATGTTTACTTGATACATTTTCAATGCTTAGAAGCTGCTGATATTAATTAAAGTTATTTTCCAAAACTTCGACATATATCTCCATATGACCTGAAATACACGCGGTTAATTAAATATCGTTAGATTTAACGAGCTAATTTGCAAACTGCCTTTCTGGCGTGGTTTGATACGTGAATATACAGGATGTTTGGAATATGAATGTATAATAATTAAAACTTTGAGCTCGATGAGAGAGAAAGAGAGAGAGAAAGAGAGAGAGAAAGAGAGAGAGAAAGAGAGAGAGAAAGAGAGAAAGAGAGAGAGAGAGAAAGAGAGAGAGAGAGAGAGAGAGACGATACAGGTTTGAAAATAGGTTAATTAAATCATCACCTATACATTTACTCACACGAGTATGTGTGGTCGGTTTACTTTAATGTAAGAATATGTCAAGTGGAATCATAACTCTTCTTTCGACCGAGTTTTTATTTGTGTAACGGGTAATTATTTCTTCAAGCCGATTCCGTCATATGACGCTGTCTATCGCCGTTCCATTACCACCACCAAGTGAGTGAGAGATAAGAGAAAGAGATCGAGAGAATAGAATGCGTAAGCCACGCGGCCGCGTGTTGACCGACAGTAAAAGGACCAAGCTGAAAGCTCGAAAAGACACGCCGGTTTACCCGAACGCACGCCGCGAATCCCGGTAGCTTTGGTTTCCGTGAACGAACGGCGAACTGGCAGACGATGAGGGGAAGGGCAGAGGGCGACTGCACTGGCGACGACGAGCCATAGGCATCACTACTACCAGCCAGCCACCGTCGCCGGGAATAAGTTGCCAACCTCCACCAAGGAGCAGCAACGTTACCAACGTCGAGGAGCACTCGGTTTGCTTTCTCTCTCTGTCGTGCATGTTCCGAGTTGGCGTGAATCAATGAGTCTACCCTGCAATTCGCCACCTGGCGTTTTGAGGGTCGTTCGTGTGGGGAGTTTGCGAGTCAGCCGTGCGCGGGTCAGCTTGGTTTCGGATAAGCCATTTACCACGACGATTTGATAATGAATATGAATCTCGTTGGTAACTTTTCTATAATTCACGAGTATCATTGTTTATAGCTTATTTTGCCTCTCGCAGCATAAGCGCGTAATTCCATCGCCCATTGGAATCTTCACAGCCTGGTCGTGCACGCTTTAGTGCGACCCTAGAGCTTACTACGAATAATTCTTCGACGCAAAGTCCGGGCAAAGGTGTCCACGACTGCATCTATATTGACTTTCGCGTCACATTTGTGAAAAAGCATACGTTTCGCGCATGCATAATTGTAGTACAGCATAGTTGGTTTATATTACAGTTAACTTACGTTGTTTTATTTCTTCTTCTTTTTATTTTTGCACTTCTTTATGCAAAAAATGCTCAAAACTTACTGTTATTCCGTGGAGTGCATTCTCTTGTACTGTGCTTACTTAATGCAGAGAGCGAAAGAGATGCAAAGGTTAAAGGGCCGAGCGTTTAATAATCGTCATAAAAACCGAAAGTTTTTCCTACTTTGCATTCGTATGATCATTAATTATAATACTAAAGTGGTCGAATTCGCACGTACCTGCACTTACTAACAAATTGTCCTGGCAATTTTTTCCTCACTTTTTTCTTGTAATTTAATTAGAACGTTTTTACCCTCGAGAAAACACGTCTTGCTCGTTATTCAATGTGCGTAAATAAAAAATGAATCAATTAACTTTTCGAGGAATTTTTTAATTAGGGAATTTCCAAGAAAGATTTTTAATTTCATTCTTATCCATTTAAACTACCTAAATAAACTTATGAACAACCATCACAAACACGAGACTCAAAAAACATTAATAATCAATTCATAAATAAATCCTAGTCTTTTTGTCACATTCTAAAGCAATGATAGAATACTCGCCGGAGTATTTTACTGAATATCATGTACATATTTCATCATATAACAATAAAATTTACTTATTATTTTAATATATTAGATAGGTTGTAAATAATCTTGGTACAAATTAGAAAAATTCTTATCCTCTTATGTAATCTTTGAAGTATGAATATTAGAAGGTGTAATGGCAATATCAGAGTCGTGGACGCATACTCATTAATAATAATGAATATTTCCGTCAAAATAACTAAGATAAAATGAAAAAAATTTCAATATCACACCCTCGAAAACAGCAATATCCTATCACGAGTACTTCTTGTCGTTTTTTTGTAGCTGAAAAAAGAAGCAGCTAGTGCCTCTCAAACTCATAAATTCTCAAGCCGGCAGCGTAATAAACGCTTGGAAGCATCTCGCACATGCCATTCCACTCAATTGCTCATACGGCACCAAAGCGCTTGGCTTTTGTGTAAGACCAGGTTATTTTTTTTCAAGCCATCCGCATTCTTCTCGCGCACATAGTATACTATGCCATACAATGCGCAGCACAACAGCTCTCGTATTAACTCCGACGATGACAGTAGTGCTCCTCGACCTTTTAATTAACATTACGCTTGGGCGCAATTCCCTGATTCTGCCTACCAAAGCGTGAAAATATAGGTATACGTCTATGTCAGTGTTTTTTATGGCCCAAATATTTTTGCGAGCTCTATCTTGAATTTTTCGTCGACGAGGTATGTAGAAAAATAAATTGAGGAATGAGTACATACTAATAAACGCATATTTGTTCAAACATTTTTTGCGTGTGCGTTGAGAGACGTTGGAATTTTTTCACCGACTAACGAAAATTCCTTTACGACGAGATAGTTTGTTTTTTTCGTTCATTTTATTCAAAACTAGACTAAACATTCTTCATCAATTCCACGCATTTTAAGATAAAATAATATTTTAAACGTTCGAATGTAAAAATCTATTACTATGGCTAATTCGATAAAATAATTTTTATTGGTAAGAACTGTACTTAATTTCTAACATAATTATTTCCTACTTATGTTTTATTTATGTTTCAAAATCTATTTTCGTACTTTAGAATGTATTTACCAAAAAAATTAAGTATGCAACTCATCACTTTATAATTTCTTTTATCGTAGTGAAATACCTTCATCGCGAGTAATACTCATAAAATCGTGGTGATACATGATCTATATGTATAAATGCTAATACACATGCGTAAAAGTCGAGTTAAAAAAAAGATAAAAAAGAATAGACGCGAAGAGTTCTGGAGTATAAGCATCAAGTTCTTCGTGGCAAAGGCACGCAAGCCGCAGCAGTATAGCCTCATAAAGGAAAAGAATTCCCGAAGGTAGGAAGTAAAGCGAGTAAGGAACGGACGAGAAGAGAAAAAAAAACAATAAAAGTAAGAGCGACGAGCTGAAGAGGGCTGCAGACACAGACGCGCGCGCGGGCGCGCGCACACACACCCAGACTCACACAGAGGTGGTTTAGTAAAAGAGAAAGAGTGGATCACAGGAGAAGGTTCGCTTCGTGTACCACCGCGATACCTTAGCCGACTTCAAAGAGTTACCTTGTAATAACTATTTTCACACACTGTAAATACAATTACGGTGGTGGTGCAGCTGCCGCCTACCGCCAATCAAAAATAATATTTGAGAGGGAAATGAGTGGTCGTGAATAGAGAGAGAATCATAGAACGAACTTTGGAAAAATATTGGTAAATGGATTTTTGTATGCCACGTTGAAAACACTGGTACTGTTGCTGGGGCTATCGTTACTTCAGCAGTTAATGAAAATTTAATCAGACTACTGTAACGCGGATGTGCGTTGAATGGTGAGTTAGATTGATTTTTTTTAATTCACTGTTATTTCTTTAATTACGTTGTACGGATATTTCAGAAGCTATTAAATTGTAATATTATTCTGTGTTATTTGCATATGGTTTAAAAACATCCCCTTATAAAAAAGTGATGGAAGCCATATTGAAGCATTTTATTCGTGACCTGATGGGCCCAAAAGAAAAAAACCGCGGGAATTTAAATTGATTTTAGTTGATTTTTTATTTCAGATTTAATTTAATTTGTTTTTAGCAAATAAATAAAATATAAAAAATATAATCTTTCATTCATCATTTATAATCATAATGTAGTTCATTGTTTATCAGTTTTATCCCTTATAAAAAAGTGATGGATGCCACGTTGAAGCATATAGTGATCTGATGGCTGAGATATAATTGCGTGATATACTTATGTGGCGTTAAAAAAACATATGGGTATGGTTTTGAGTTGAGATTTTACTAATAAAAATTAAAATCATCATAATTTATCATACGGATAATTTTTAAGATAAGGAAGTAAAAAAGTAAACTGTAATATTGTTTATACACTCATAATATGAAACTAATAACGAAGAAATCGTTTCATACAAATAATATAGGTTGAAATTGCTCTAAATATTTTATATTAATAATCGAAAATTTGGTTTTTGAATGTGTATAATAAAAGTTGTAATGTTACAATCTTTATTCAGAAAGTAGGATAAAAGTTTAATAATAAATTAACCCGTTGAGAAAAAAATAGTATAAGATTATAAACTCATACTAATATAAGATTGGAGCCATAATCACTACTATTGAATATGTAAGTTTAGTGTTGTATAATAGTATAATAGTATAATAGTATAATAGCATTATTGATCTTAGATCGAATTAATCTTTTGAATAATTTTTCCGATATATCTTGAAATGAGTAAAAGTTCATCAATTTTTGAGAAAAAATGGGTGCATGTTCTATTTTTATTCATCAATAAATATTGACGTATGTAGTCTATTTTAAACAACATGACTTATTCGTATCCATTGAAATCTTGAAGTTGACATGTAAAAGGTTCAAATAATGTAATAAATAATAGTAAAACATTACAAAAAAAGCGCGCGAAGCGCGCTAAATAACACTAGTAGTATAAAGGCGAGCTGTGTAAATTGAATTTTATTACACGTTTATTGAATTTTATCCTTAGTATATTTTTCTGCGCAACAAATGTGTTTCAGTCTCGGTATGTTTGCTCTAAATATTTTATTGGTCGATGAAAAAGAGAATAAATAATATGTAGAACGAAAAATATCTACCGCAATATGCAATACCTTAGTATACTATTGCTTCAAGAGCTTATATGTGGATGCTATTAATTGGTAAACAAAGTGGAGTATACAAAGAGTAATTATTGCATTGATGACTCAATCTTGATGACTACTTACTTACTTAGTACTCATTTTTTGAAAACATTTCAATATATGCTCTACAACCATTTAGAATAAATCCGTTAAATTCCCAAGATGCTTGAATTTGTTAATTAACGAACCAACGCATTTAATTGTAATACCTTAAAAACTTCATTGCATACTACATATAGGAATATGAATAGTGTAATCGCTATGTAGCATGTCGAGAGAGAAAGAGAGAAAGAGAGAGAGAGAGAGAGAGCTGGCTTGCTATATAAGCCGCACAAGCTATACTAGTGCACATGCGATGCTGCAAAATGCTCGATTGGCAAAAAGGAGATTATGCACGCCCGTCATTAATTTCGCTTTCCCACACTATTGGCTTTGTACTTGCGAGACGCGCGAGCATAACAGTAACCGCCTGTCGGTATTATTAATATTACATATATAAATGTACACAGAGTTATATCCCAAAGTTCTCATGTGGATGCCTTTTGCCGGTTTTTCCTAACATAAAAGATATATAGAGACGTTTCTATCTTGTGCTGACAAGGAAAAGCAGAGCAATGAAAATGATTAACCGCCACATGAATCCTTTTAGCCACGTTAATCCAACAAGGGACGGGAAGGGTCTAAAGGCGAAACAGAGATGTGTCCGTCCGTTTGCCTTTACCGAGTTTCTTCGGTAACCCGCGACTAAATGCTTTGCCAGTTTATGGACTGGAAACTGATTCATAATGGTCAACTGGATGAAATTGAAAGATCAACGTGATACTTTTCGAATTTATGGCGCCAGAAATATATGCAGATTTTGAAAAATATTATATTACAGATAGTTACAAATGTTTATTTTTTTATAATGTTTCTGCACAAATAATATGAAAGATGCTAAGAAAATACTATTACGATCATCGTAACATTCATTAACAGTTTGACACAAAAAAACACCTCATCGTGAAAAAAGCTTATAAGTCGTGCAGGGATGTGTGTGTGTGTGTGCATGCGAGCGAGTGTGTATGTGTGTAAATTAAAGAACAACAGAGCGGAAAACATTTGAGCACACATATATCTACAACTGATTTTATATAAAAGATAGCAATGGTGAATCTCTTTAATTACAAGCTCAGTGGTATCTTGATGTTCTTTTGGAAAAAGTGCTACTACATGGAGTCTCGAATTACAGAGCCGAGTAACTCAAAACAAAAACAGTTCAGACCAGCTGCAAAG